>NC_044550.1:64812538-65119185 GCF_007565055.1 Rhinopithecus roxellana | reverse complement strand
ATTGCTGAGAAGCCAACATATTTTTCGCCATACCTTTGCTGATAAAGGACTTTTGAATTGCTGTGATTGTAGCAATATTAAACTCCCATGCATGGCCACTGGACTTTAGTCGCTCATTAGTATCAGGTTTAATGAGGTCAGGCTAAAAGAAGATTGTATGGTCTTAAACTGAGTTGATATTGATTGTCACTACCATGGAGTGGCCTACTATACTTTAGACCCCTGGTTCAGAGGGAATATTTCATTTTTGCGAACATTGTCTTCCATTGTGAAGACTGATTTCAGCATAATGATCCATCACCTGAGGAGATTCACTCTGCTGCTTCGAAACTCATATCTTGTAACCAGACATTTTATATTCTCTGAGTCTCCCGTTCCCAGCTCCCCGGCTTACTGCACCTGCTTTTTCACAGCTCACAGCCCTCTCTCCTTACAGGGGATGCCACAAAGATGTTCGCCCCTTACTTTTTTCTCCATTTTCTTTTTCTAGAAACCTTGTCACTTACACACAGTTTCTAGCTCAGGAGCAAGCCATCTATCATTGCATGAGGTGAAGGTGGCATGGAGCAGTGTGTGCTGAAGCAGAACCAACATGGAAATGGTGAATTTGTTTTCACAAAGTGTCAAATGGACTGAGGTGTCCTTAACACACTGGCTTTACCCCAGAATGGCATTTGGAGGGCAGGGAGCTGACATTTTCCTCAACCCAAGGCTAGGAAGTCAGATGAGCAGCAAGAAGATACTGGAAATCCATCCCATCCCCACTGTCTCCCTGGGTCTCACGTCACACTTTCTCTTTGCACATCTGCTCAGTCTCCTCTCTTTCTCTGCTCACCAGCCTTCTCTGGTCCCAGCCCATAGAGCAGAGTTCATGACTGCCCCAGGTCTCCTGAGGACACATAGTCCAACCATACTTCTCTCCAGTCCCAAATCCAAATTACTGGAGTTGCAATTTCAGTTGACTCCATCTGGATCAGCTGCCAATCCACTGGAGCCAGAGGTCAGGGGCACATGCACCCAAATGTTCCTAGGGGCCATTTCCTCTGACTCTGGGATCCCAATTAAGAGTGCTATTACAAGCTGGACAGACATACCAAAGTGCATCCAATATGTGCACCTGTCCTTAAGAACATAATAATACTTTAAAAAAATCATGATGATGCATTCTATCATTTATTTTACAAATAATCAATGAACACCTAATTTGTCACACCGGGCTAGGTGCTGAGGATTCAGACAGATGAAGTCCAGCCCTCTAGTGTGAGAGATAAACAAAAGAATAAGCCAACTTACAAACAAAATAATAACAGATTGCAGTAACTGCCACATAAAAAATGGAAGGGGTTATGTGACAGGGTATTACAGGGATGCACGTGGAGGTATGCTTATCTGAGCCCTCTTGAAGAGCTAATGTTAAATACCTAAGGAAGAAGGTGATTTCAGCAGAGGGGATGGGGGCCCTGAGGTGGAAAAGAACCTAGAGGATATAATATGAGTTTAGAGACATGGACAGGATCCAGTTCACTCGGGGCCTGTGCACCATGCTAGGAGGCTGGGATTTTATTCTAAGGGCACAAGGAAG
Organism: Rhinopithecus roxellana; assembly: GCF_007565055.1. Lineage (NCBI taxonomy): Eukaryota > Metazoa > Chordata > Mammalia > Primates > Cercopithecidae > Rhinopithecus > Rhinopithecus roxellana. Next base: position 65,117,603 of record NC_044550.1, on the reverse strand, counting down.
ATGTCGATGAAGATTAAGCAGAGGAGAGCTTGATCTGACTTATGTTTTTAAAAGATGACTTTGGGGTGGGATAGTGTGGAAGCAGGGAGGCTGTTTAGGAAACTGTTGTGGTAGTTCAGGAGAGACAGCAGATGAACCTTTGGGATGGTGGCAGTCATTAGGATGGACAGATGCTACAGTCCAAAGGTTTGTGGCCCCCAAAATTCATACATTGAAATCCAATCCCCAATGTGATCATATTAAGAGGTGAGGCCTTTAGGAGGTGATTAGGTCATGAGTGGGGAGCTCTCATAAATGGGATTAGTGCTGTTATAAAAGAGCCTGAGGGGGCTCGTTTGCCCATTACACCAGGTGAGGAAGCAGTGAGAACGTGACATCCATGAATCAGAAAGTGGGCCCTAACCAAATCTACTGGCACTTTGATGCAGGACTTCTAGCCTCTAGAACCATGAGAAATAAACGTTTGTTGTTTGTAAGTTGCTCAAACTGTAGTCTTTTGTTGTAGTCACATGAACTAAGACAACTGAAGAACCAGATTCTAGATGTATTTTGTAGTAGGACAGCCCAGAACTTGCTGATGCATAGGATTTGAGGAGGAAAAAAAAGAAGAATTTCAGATGACTCTTAGCTTAGGTTTTAGTGGCTGCATGGATGGTGAGCCATTTTCTGGAATAGGGCAGATTAGAATGACTGACCAGGTCTTTATCACAGAAGACGTCAAAGCAAGAACTCTGCAGCCCCAGACATCAAGGTTCTTGGAACCTGATCTGCTGAGGAACTCTTGGTTCTTTCTGTAGTCCAAGGGCTCTAATTCTCGTAGACCATCACTGTAATTCCATTTCAGTCATCCCAACCGCACCTCCTCCCTCAAAACCTACCTATCTATCCCTAGGATGCTTAGAGGAAGAAAGGCTTGGGGTTGATGCAGTGAATTAACCCAAATATCAATTCTCTCCTTTCTAACTCTGTACATTGTTAGGACAACATTGCTCCAAGTGCCATATCAGCCTCTACCTCTACAATAAGGGCAGGGAGAACATATTTACTTCACAGAACTTTCATTTTTAAAACTGAAACAAAGCTATATATTTAAAGTACTTACCACAGTGCCTACATTACGTTGAGTGTTTGGTATATATTGGATGTCATTATTCTTAGCATTTCTTTTTTTTTTTCATCTCTTTTACTTTTTTCAAAGTAAATTTATTACCAGGTTCAAATCTGCTGCTTATACAGAGAGGCTGGAAATAAGTTTTGTTTGTCTTTAGCTCTACAGATGAGGGATGTTTTGTAGCAGTATAATTATCCAGGCAAAAAATTTCACCACCAGGAAAACAGATGTTCAATTGCATTTGCCCAAAATAAAAATTAAGGTGGATTAAGACAGAAAATCTTTTCCTGATTTGTGAAAGTATTTGTACGAAATGTCTTACCAAGATATAAAATTAAATTATATTTAGTTATACATTTAATTAATTCCTTATTGAAAAGAATAAAATACATGAAATGAGAACTATTCCAGAAATTCAGTATATATGGTCATTTTCCAATGGAGATCAATATAACGGGATTTTACTTGCATTTCCTGCCAAAGAATTGCTTTTCTGGCATGTAGACATCACTTAGAGGTTGAAGACAACAAAAGAATGTCTCACTAAGGAGCATTCTGGTATCTCTTTTCCTATAAATTCTCAAGTGTGGAGCAGACAGAGTATGTCTACTAATTAAATGTAATAATCTCTTTCAAGAGGTTAGCACTTATGTTATCTAACATGATTCCCTCTATTCCCTCTATTCAGCCACACATTTTGTCTTGGAGGCCATCTCTTCAGACAGGAAGATAATACATTCTCAAGACTCGGGGGGACCTTAAAGGCCAACTCATCCAACTCTCCATCAGGATAGAAAATAAATGAGATAAAGAAATATTCTCTGCTGTTCGAGTTCTACCCAAAGCATAGAATAGCCAATAGCCTTGGAGAGAATATACAAGGGAATAGCTACTGCTATTCCCACCATCCCGCATTCAGCTGCCCTTGCAGGAAAAGCAAGCAATCCTGCCTCATTGATGGGCAGAGCTTCACCATGTTCACAAAGTCAAAGCAATCTCCTACTGAGATTCCATGATAGGCTTCCTCTTAGTCTTAGTAGTGACCTTTTCTTTTGAAGGAAGTCCCCATGAGCCACAAACATCTGATAAAACCCAATACATCAAAGAAGCAGGGTGTGCTAGGTAGAATAATGAACCCCTATAGATGCCCACATCCCAATCCTCAGAACTTGTGAATGCATTCTATTTGCACATGAGCTATGATATTTACATGGTAATATAGCATAGAAATATGTATGTATGTACATTTCTGTTCATATGTATGAAGTATATTGTTACTAATCAGTGGTTAACCTTGAGACAGGGAGATTTTCCCGTCCTGGATTATCCAGATGCCCCAATGTGATCACAAGTGTCCTTATAAGTGAAAGTGGGAAGCAAGAGAGTGAGGGTCAGAGTCAGAGAGAGATTGGAAGAGCCTGCCCTGCTGGCTTTAAAGATGCGGGAAGGGGCCATGGCTAAGAAACGCAGGCAGCCTCTAGAGCTGGGAAAGGTAAGGAAACAGATTCTCCTACAGAGCCTACTGAAAGAAGCACAGTCCTGAGGACATTGTTTCTAAGCCTAATAAGGCCCATTTCAGATGTGTGTCCCCAGAACCATAAGGGAATAAATCCATGCTGTTTTAAGCCACGAAGTTTGCAGTCATTTGCATGAAAAAGTTTGCATTTCATTTGCATGAAAAAACAAGAGGGTAACAAGAGACTTCATTTCCTCCCAAAGCCTCTTGGAAACCTCACAGGAGCCCCAGTTGAAGAGCTGTGTATGTGTGTTCCTGACCCCCAAAGGCCAACCTACAGCTTCCAGCTACTGATGGCTTTTTATCATGGCATAGTGAAGGCAAACCAGGTACTCATACGCAAAATAATTTCAAGGAGAGAGTTAAGGTGGGGAGAAATTAACAGACATTTTAACAGGCCAGGCATGAAGTGGTGAGCATGGAAACAGAGTAGCAGTGATTAAAGAAAAGCCATGACTTTAGGGTCACTTCCCCACCACCAAGCCTTAGCCATTCTGGCTTTCCCTCTGTTCCTACAACTCTCTGTGCTCATGGAGAGCTTGGGCCCTTCTGCTTGAAAAGATCTTTCCCCTGATAGTATATGGACTCAGAGCTCACATTCAATGGCACCACCTCCGAAAGCTTTTCCGTGCCCACCCCGTCTATGGCAGCCACCCAGGCAGCGTTATATGACTTTGCTTCAATTCTTTACTGAGCACTTAACAAACTCTCATGAGTTTCTTGTTTATATGTTTACATATTTATTTATCATCTATTTTCTCCATGTGGAATATAAGCTCCATAACAACCAGCACTCTGTCTTCTGCCCACTTACATCCTCAGGGCCTAGATGAGGACCTGGCACACAGGAGGTGCTCAATAAATATATGCAGAAGGAATGAATAAAAGTGGAAAGTCCTCAGTTATTCATTGGATAGAGAATGAAACAGAAGGATGAATCAGGAGTGCTGGGAAGGGAAGAGCGTGGTCCCTTTAAACAATATGGAAGAGGGACAGGGAAGTGCTGGGTAGAGGAGGGCGGGTCCTTGGCTAGGACTTCACCCCCACAGACCTAGGTGAGGACAGGCACTTCTGCCTATGTGTCCAAATGTTACATTTCCCAAGATCACCCTGGCCCACCACACCCCCATCCTGGGCCTATAGAAACCTGACACCCTAGCAAGGCAGAGAGAAGTGGCTGGATATGGAGAGGAACAGGTTGGTGGAAGCAGACACAAGCGGCTGGATGACGAGAGGATGTTGAGGGGAGCATGCTGGCAGAAGAGCACACCGACAGACTCCATAGGCCATTGACTTGGAGGTCGAGGCGGAGTTTGGCCGGGGCACTCTGAGGAGAGCAAGGGCACCCAGTGGCCCAACTCCAGGGGGAACTATCTCCCTTCTGGCTCATCCATCGGCGAAGAGCTACTTCCATGCAATAAAAATTTGCACTCATTCTTCAAACCCATGTGTGATCTAATTCTTCCAGTACATCAAGGCAAGAAACCCTGGGATACAGAAATCCCTCTCCTTGCAACAAGGTTCATTGAGCTGGTTAACACAAGCCACCTATAGATGACAAACTAAGAGAGCACCCTTTAACACACGCCCACTGGGGCTTGAGGAGCTGTAAACATTTACCCCTAGACACTGCCATGGGGTTGGAGCCCCACAGCCCGCCAGTCTGTATGCTCCCCTAGAGGTCTGAGCAGCAGGGCACTGAAGAAGCGAGCCACACCCACATTGCACGCCCCGCAAGGGGGACAAAGGAACCTTTCCCGTTTCAATATATGGCTCCAACATGTTTACCCTTAAGTACCTAGAGAGGGTGGTGCCATGGACAGAGACAGGAGAACAGAGACAAAACGTAAATTCAGGACATAAAGCCAAAGATGAGTTTGATTTTCAGTATGTCAGGTATGAAGTAACAGCAGGAAGTCCTGTGGGCACTCAAACTCATCAACTACTGATTCAGCTTGTTTTTTCATTGTCTTCCTAAACTGGCTTCTCTCTTCTTCCTCTCTCTACTCCATTTGGTGATACCACCATTCAAGCAGTGGTCCAAGCTAGAAAGCTAGGAATTTATCCTGGACTCCCTTTTCTCACTTGTTCGAAAATCCAATCATGCCAATTTTCAAATTGCCAAATTTAAGTAAGAGGCATATTTTTTCTTCCACATATGCTGCCCCTTTTTTTGATGAATCCTATCAGTATGCTATCTTGCAGTTGTTTTTTTTTAAAAATAAATACACTTAGTTTCTTCAAGGTAAAGATAACATTTTAACAATGAATCAAAAAATAGCTACTTCTCAAAAGAAATCCCTATGGAAGAGAACTTTAAAAATAGATGTTTAAAAATGTTTCCATATCATGTGATTTTATTGCCAAAAATAATGTAAGGGGGTCATGTGTACACACATGGGTATCAGAACACTTTAAAAGCTTGGCATACAGACTTTACTAAACTATTTTACGTTTTTTAGAAAAGAGGTTCAGCAGATAACGGAAACTATTTGTTAACACGACGAAAAGCACATATCTCTTCCAGTTAGCCTGCAAGAACAACTGATTGATATCAGGGATAAAACATATTTACTAACTTGAATTTCATCAAAGACATATGCATCACTACTAATAGAATTGAGCACAGAGTCTCATGATTAGTAAGTGTGCTTCCATTTGGAGCTCCATATCTTTATGAAGCCTTTTCCAGCTACATCAGCCACTACAAGCAAGAACTGAAATACACTGCGGAAGAAGACCTGCAAATCACAGTATCACAAGAATTAAACCAAAACTTAAACAAAATAATTAGGTGTATTCAATCATTAGGTTTGTCTATTATAAGTAAATAAAAATTATTTTAAATGCTTTAATCCCTTTTCCATTTTATCCTTTTACTGTTTATATCTTGGACTATGTTTTTAAATGGATATAATATATTAGTGGAGCAATAAACATATAATTGATTTGAAATGTAAGTACACTGTGAGTGTGTAGCAGAGATTTCCATACCCACAGGATGTTCGATCACTGGAGCCAGAGGAGCCACCACAAAATGCACACGGCCCACAGCATGGAAACACTTCCATGGTTCCCCATTTTAAGCAGCTGCCATCCTCTGTGACCATCAAGACGGGCGATGTACATGCACAGAGGTGTACTGTCCTCTAGGTATACTTAGATTTCATGAAACCTGAAAGCCCTAGTAAGGAAGTAAAGCACAGCAGCAGTTTGTTAATACTGTAGCCACCAGCTTGCTGCTTGGATAAGGTGAACAGAGAATTATGCTCAAGCCCTGGCTTCCAGCCCTCGCTCCATCCCTTTCTCTCTCTCAAGAAAGCATATGGAATGCCAGTGGGGGAGAGTTACCACATTCTAGGGATAACCTTGAATCTGCTCAAATTTAGGTTTCTAAAGGAATAAAGCCATTACAAACCTAACACTTTATTATTAGTAACACATTGTTTGGCTGCACCCCAGTGAGTTAGGACTCCCAGGCTGAAAGCCTCTTCCTTACAAAATCACATCTTGGCTTCCCCATCCCTGCTTTCCTCTCACGCCTCACTTTCTACCACCTTTGGTCTCACACTTTACCCTCTGGTGCCTGCACATATCATGCTGTTTCTTACTTTGTTCATAGTCTCCTTTGCCCAGCATTTCTTCTACTTGCCATCCCCACCTGACTAACTTCTATTTTTCCAGTAGACTAAGCTCAATCCCACCACTGGGCATCTACCCAAAGGAAAAGAAGTCATCATATTAAAAAGATACCTGCACTTGCATGTTTATCACAGCACTATTCACAATAGCAAAGTCATGGAACCTACCTAAGAGTCCATCAACAAATGACTGGATAAAGAAAATGTGGGGTGGGGGTGTGTGTATAAAATATATATGAGTGTGTGTGTATATACACACACCATGAAATACTATGCAGCCATAAAAAAGAATGAGATCATTGCTGGCAAGATGGCTGAATAGGAACAGCTCTGGTCTGCAGCTCCCAGCGAGATTGACGCAGAAGGCGGGTGATTTCTGCATTTCCAACTGAGGTACCCAGTTCATCTCATTGGGACCAGTTGGACAGTGGGTGCAGCCCATGGAGGGCGAACCAAAGCAGGGTGGGGCGTTGCCTGACCCAGGAAGCACAAAGGGTCGGGGAATTTTCTCCCCTACCCAAGGGAAGCCGTGAGAGACTGAGCCTGAGGACCATGCACACTCCAGCCCAGACACTGTGCTTCTCCCATGGTCTTCGCAACCCACAGACCAGGAGATTCCCTCTGGTGCCTACCCCACCAGGGCACTGGGTTTCAAGCACAAAACTTGGCAGCCGTTTGGGCAGACACTAAACCAGCTGCAAGAGCTTTTTTTTTTCCGTACCCCAGTGGCACCTGAAATGCTAGCGAGACAGAACCGTTCACTCCCCTGGAAAGGGGTGCTAAAGCCAGGGAGCCAAGTGGTCTGGCTCCGTGGGTCCCACCCCCACAGAGCCCAGCAAACTAAGATCCACTGGCTTGAAATCCTCGCTGCCAGCACAGCAGCAATCTGAGATCCACCTGGGATGCTTGAGCTTGGTGGGGGGAGGGACGTCTGCCATTGCTGATGCTTGAGTAGGCAGTTTTCTGCTCACAGTGTAAACAAAGCAGCCAGGAAGTTCGAGCTGGGCAGAGCCCACTGCAGCTCAGCAAGGCTGCTGCGGCCAGACTGCCAGATTTCTCCTCTCTGGGCAGGGCATCTCTGAAAAAAGGCAGCAGCTCCAGTCAGGGACTTACAGATAAAACCCCCATCTCCCTGGGACTGAGCTCCTGAGGGAAGGGGCAGCTATGGGTGCAGCTTCAGCAGACTTAAACATCCCTGCCTGATGGCTCTGAAGAGAGCAGCAGATCTCCCAGCACAGCGTTCAAGCTCTGCCAAGAGTCAGACTGCCTCCTCAAGTGGGTCCCTGACCCCTATGTATCCTGACTGGAAGACACCTCTCAGTAGGGGCCGACAGACACCTCATACAGAGCTCTGGCTGGCATCTGGCTGGTGCCCCTCTGGGATGAAGCTTCCAAAGGAAAGTACAGGCAGCAATCTTTGCCGTTCTGCCGCCTCTGCTGGTGATACCCAGGCAAACGGGGTCAGGAGTGGACCTCCAGCAAACTCCAGCAGAGCCGCAGTAGAGGAGCCTGTTAAAAGGAAAACTAACAAACAGAAAGGAATAGTACATCCACTCAAAGACCCCATTCAAAGGTCACCAACATCAAAGACCAAAGAAGGATAAATTCACAAAGGTGGGGAGAAACCAGTGCAAAAAGGCTGAAAATTCCAAAAACCAGAATGTCTCTTCTCCTCCAAAGGATCACCACTCCTTGCTAGCAAGGGAAAAAATCTGGACAGAGAGTGAATTTGACAAATTCACAGAAGTAGGCTTTAGAAGGTGGGTAATAACAAACTCCTCTGAGCTAAAGGAGCATGTTCTAACCCAACGCAAGGAAGCTAAGAACCTTGAAAAAAGGTTAGATGAATTGCTAACTAGAATAACCAGTTTAGAGAAGAACATAAATGACCTGACGGAGCTGAAAATCACAACACAAGAACTTCGTGAAGCATACAGAAGTATCAATAGCTGAATCCATCAAGCAGAAAAAAGGATATCAGTGATTGAAGATCAACTTAATGAAATAAAACAAGAGGACAAGATTAGAGAAAAAAGAGTAAAAAGGAACAAGCAAAGCCTCCAAGAAATATGGGACTACGTGAAAAGACAAAACCTACGTTTGATTGGTGTACCTGAAAGTGACAGGGAGAATGAAACCAAGTTGGAAAACACTCTTCAGGATCTTGTCCAGGAGAACTTCCCCAACCCAGCAAGACAGGCCAACATTCAAATTCAGGAAATACAGAGAAAACCACAAAGATACTACTTGAGAAGAGCAACCCCAAGACACATAATCGTCAGATTCACCAAGGTTGAAATGATGAAAAAATGTTAAGGGCAGCCAGAGTGAAAGGTCAGGTAACCAAACAAGGGAAGCCCATCAGACTAACAGCAGATCTCTCAGAAGAAACCCTACAAGTCAGAAGAGAGTGGGGGCCAATATTCAACATTCTTAAAAGCACTTTCAACCCAGAATTTCATATCCAACCAAACCAAGCTTCATAAGTGAAGGAGAAATAAAATCCTTTACAGACAAGCAAATGCTAAGAGATTCTGTCACCACCAGGCCTGCCTTATAAGAGCTCCTGAAGGAAGCACTAAACATGGAAAGGAACAACCAGTACCAGCCACTGCAAAAACATGCCAAATTATAAAGACCATTGACACTATGAAGAAACTGCATCAATTAATGGGCAAAATAACTAGCCAGCATCATAATGACAGGATCAAATTCATACATAACAATATTAACCTTAAATGTAAATGGGCTAAATGCCCCAATTAAAAGACACAGACTGTCAAATTGGATAAAGAGTCAAGACTCATCAGTATGCTGTATTCAGGAGACCCATCTCATGTGCAAAGACACACATAGGCTTAAACTAAAGGGATGGAGGAATATTTACCAAGCAAATGGAAAGGAAAACAAAGCAGGAGTTGCAATCCTACTCTCTGATAAAACAGACTTTAAACCAACAAAGATCAAAAGAGACAAAGAAGGGCATTACATAATGGTAAAGGGATCAATTCAACAGGAAGAGCTAACTATCCTAAATATATATGCACCCAATACAGGAGCACCCAGATTCATAAAGCAAGTCCTTAGAGACCTACAAAGAGACTTAGACTCCCTCACAATAATAGTGCGAGACTTTAACACCCCACTGTCAATATTAGACAGATCAGTAAGACAGAAAATTAACAAGGATATTCAGGACTTAAACTCAGCTCTGGACCAAGCAGACCTAATAGACATCTACAGAACTCTCCACCCCAAATCAACAGAATATACACTCTTCTCAGCATCTCATTGCACTTATTCTAAAATTGACCACATAGTTGGAAGTACAATACTCCTCAGCAAACGCAAAGGAATGGAAATCATAACAAACAGTCTCTCAGACCACAGTGCAATCAAATTAGAACTCAGGATTAAGAAACTCACTCAAAACCGCACAACTACATGAAAACTGAACAACCTACTCCTGAATCACTACTGGGTAAATAAAGAAATGAAGGCAGAAATAAAGATGTTCTTTGAAACCAATGAGAATGAAGACAAAATGTACCAGAATCTCTGGGACACATTTAAAGCAGTGTGTAGAGGGAAATTTATGGCACTAAATGCCCACAAGAGAAAGCAGGAAAGATCTAAAATTGACACCCTAACATCAAAATTAAAAGAACTAGAGAAGCAACAGCAAACAAATTCAAAAGCTAGCAGAAGACAAGAAATAACTAAGAACAGAGCAGAACTGATGGAGATAGAGACAGGAAAATCCCTTAAAAAAATCACTGAATCCAGGAGCTGGTTCTTTGAAAAGATCAACAAAATAGATAGACTACTAGCCAGACTAATAAGAAAAGAGAGCAGAATCAAATAGACGCAATAAAAAATGATACAGGGTATATCACCATTGATCCCACAGAAATACAAACTACCATCAGAGAATACTATAAACACCTCTATGCAAATAAACTAGAAAACCTTGAGGAAATGGATAAATTTCTGGACACATACAGCATCCCAAGTCTAAACCAGGAAGAAGTCGAATCCCTGAATAGACCAATAACAGGTTCTGAAATTCAGGCAGTAATTAATAGCCTACCAAAAAAGTCCAGGACCGGATGGATTCACAGCCGAATTCTACCAGAGGTACAAAGAGGAGCTGGTACCATTCCTTCTGAAACTATTCCAAACAGCAGAAGAAGAGAGAATCCTCCCTAATTCATTCTATGAGGCTAGTGTCATCCTGATACCAAAACCTGGCAGAGACACAACAAAAAAGGAACATTTCAGGCCAATATCCCAGATGAACATCAATGCGAAAATCCTCAATAGAACACTGGCAAAATGAATCCAGCAGCACATCGAAAAGCTTTTCCACCATGATCAAGTTGGCTTCATACCTGGGAAGCAAGGCTGGTTTAATGTACACAAATCAATAAACGTAATCCATCACATAAACAGAACCAATGACAAAGCACATGATTATCTCAAAGATGCGGAAAAGACCTTCAACACCCCTTCATGCCAAAAACTCTCAATAAACTAGGTATCTATGGAACATATATCAAAATAATAAGAGCTGTTTATGACAAACCCACAACCAATATCATATTGAATGGGCCAAAACTGGAAACAGTCCCTTTGAAAGCCAGCACAAGAAAAGGATGCCCTCTCTCACCACTCCTATTCAACACAGTATTGGAAGTTCTGGACAGGGCAATCAGGCAAGAGAAAGAAATAAAGGTTATTCAAAATTCAAATAGGAACAGAGGAAGTCAAATTGTCTCTGTTTGCAGATGACATGATTGTATATTTAGAAAACACCATCGTCTCAACCCAAAATCTCCTTAAGCTGATAAGCAACTTCAGCAAAGTCTCAGCATACAAAATCAATGTACAAAAATCACAAGCACCCCAATACACCAATAACAGACAAACAGCCAAACCATGAGTGAACTCCCATTCACAATTGCTACAAAGAGAATAAAATATCTAGGAATTCAACTTACAAGGGATGTGAAGGACCTCTTCAAGGAGAACTACGAACCACTGCTCAAGGAAATAAGAGAGGATGCAAACAAATGGAAAAACATTCCATGCTCATGGATAGGAAGAATTAATTTTGTGAAAATGGCCATACTGCCCAAAGTAATTTATAGATTCAATGCTATCTCCATCAAGCTACCACTAACTTTCTTCACAGAACTAGAAGAAACTACTTCAAATTTCATATGGAACCAGAAAAGAGCCTGCATAGCCAAGACAATCCTAAGCAAAAAGAACAAAGCTGGAGGCATCATGCTACCTGACTTCAAACTATACTGCAAGGCTACAGTAACCAAAATAGCATGGTACTGGTACCAAAACAGATATATAGACCAATGGAACAGAACAGAGGCCTCAGGAATAACACCACACATCTAAAACCATCTGATCTTTGACAAACCTGAAACAAACAAGCAATGGGGGAAAGATTCCCTATTTAATAAATTGTGTGGGGAAAACTGGCTAGCCATATGCAGAAAACTGAAACTGGATCCCTTCCTTACATCTTATACAAAAATCAACTCAAGATGGATTAAAGACTTAGATGTAAGACCTAAAACCATCAAAATGCTAGAAGAAAACCTGAGCAATACCATTCAGGACACAGGCATGGGCAAAGACTTCATATCTAAAACACCAAAAGCAATGGCAACAAAAACCAAAATTGATAAATGGGATCTAATTAAACTAAAGAGCTTCTGCACAGCAAAAGAAACTATCATCAGAGTGAACAGGCAACCTACAGAATGGGAGAAAATTTTTGCAATCTACTCAACTGACAAATGGCTAATATCCAGAATCTACAAAGAACTTAAACAAATTTACAAGAAAAAAACAAACAACCCCATGAAAAAGTGGACAAAAGATATGAACAGACACTTCTCAAAAGAAGACATTTATGCAACCAACAAACATATGAAAAAACGCTCATCATCATTGGTCATTAGAGAAATGCAAATCAAAACCACAATGAGACACTATCTCACGCCTGTTAGAATGGTGATCATTAAAAAGTCAGGAAACAGGTGCTGGAGAGGATGTGGAGAAATAGGAACACTTGTACACTGTTGGTGGGAATGTAAATTAGTTCAACAATTGTGGAAGACAGTGTGGCGATTCCTCAAGGATCTAAAACTAGAAATATCATTTGACCCAGCAATCTCATTACTGGGTATATACCCAAAGGATTATAAATCATTCTACTATAAAGACACATGCACACATATGTTTATTGTGGCACTATTCACAATAGCAAAGACTTGGAACCAACCCAAATGCCCATCAATGATAGACTGGATAAAGAAAATGTGGAATATTTTGCATCCATAAAAAAGGATGAGTTCATGTCCTTTGCAGGGACATGGATGAAGCTCGAAACCATCATTCTCAGCAAACTATCACAAGAACAGAAAACCAAACATGACATGTTCTCACTCATAAGTGGGAGTTGAACAAGGAGAACACATGGACACGGGGAGGGGAACATCACACACCAGGGCCTGTCAGGCTGTTGGGGGCTAGGGGAGGGATCACATTAGGAGAAATACCTAATGTAGGTGACGGGTGATGGGTGCAGCAAACCACCATGGCACATGTATACCTATGTAACAAAACTGCACGTTCTGCACATGTACCCCAGAACTTAAAGTATAATTTTTTTTAAAAATTAAAAAAAGAAAAGAAAAACAAACAAAAAAGAATGAGATAATGTCTTTTGCAGCAACATGGATAGAGCTAGAGGCCATTATCCTAAGTGTAATAACTCAGAAAATCAAATACCACATGTTCTCACTTACAAGTGAGAGCTAAACAATGGATACACATGAACACAGAGAGGGAAATAACAGACAATGGGCACGCCAAAAAAGGAGAGATAAAAAGGCGGGGTGGTGAGAGCTGAAAATTTACCTGTTGGGTACATTGTTCACTCTTTGGGTGATGGGGACACTAAAAGCCCAGACTTCGCCACTACACAATATATCCCTGTAACAAAACTGCACTTGTACTCTCTAAATCTATAAAAGGAAAAAAGAAAGAAAAAAAGGCTAAGCTGAAACCACTTCCTCCAGGAAGTCTTCCCTGACTCACCATGATCTACCTTTGCCAGCCTTTATGTTCCCACTATACTCTTCAATAGCTCCATGATTGCACCAGAATTGTCTTTTTACAGGTTGGTCATTCCCACCAGATTGTGATCTCTCATTTAAGCTGAGGGGGATGGAGTCTTACCAGTAAGCACAGTGATGGCATGTAGCAGGCATTCTGGAGATGTTTGCTGAATGACAGAGTGAAGGAGCCGATGAATCAGAGAGCCTCTGGAAGTCCTTGGATGTTTAGGAGTGACAGACTAAAAGGTCAATCTAGTGACAAAACATCTACATTTAATTACTGATCTTTCATTGCCTTGAATGAGAAATTACCAAAGAATGAGAAATTACAAGAGAAGTAGAATTGGGGCACTCTTGGGGGAGGGTAGTGAAAAGCTGTAGAGTAAGAGAAGAACATGAATAGGGTTCTGCAGCTGACCCAAAAAAAAAAAAAAAAAAAAAAAGGCCACTTCTCCCCCTTCACAGGTATCACCACAGAGCGACAACCTCTAAGATAGCTTGTGGCTGGACAGGGTTGGAGGTCTCTCAATTGCTGGACATTAACCCTTTAGTTGCTGTACTATCGGGAGTTCCGAGGAATCCCAGAGGAGGGCCAAGCAATGTGGACAATGAATGGGGGACTCTCAAGGAGCCCTGGGCTGAGGCTATTTTCCAACAAGTACAAAATTATTTCAGATTTTTTAATCATTGGTGTAGACATACCAGGGAAATCAAGACTAGCCTGCCTATAGGTAAATCAGGTACATACCTATTGTGTCTTCAAGGAGAATAACTGACCCTTTAAAAGCCAACAGTTTTTTATCGAGTAAGAACTCTTTCCCTCTTGACTTTTGAGAACACTTTCTTTCTCAGCACTTGGGCAGATAGAGCAAGTTCTAAACAAGCATTGAGTGATTTTTTTTTTTCACTGTTTTTGTTCCCTTAAAAACTTGCCTGTATAACTGTGCCAGGTAGCTCTGTCCTTCCCCATAGCAATAAAATGAAAGCTGATTTAGGCCTTACTATGTGGAGGACTTTTAGTCACAACAAGCAATAGTTTTACAGTTATTTGCATTCTTAGCTTCCTCCTTCATGTAATTGGAAGAGATTTTGATTCAGTCCTTAACCTAGTTTTTACAGAGCCTCCACCAAATGCCTCAGACCCAGACACACTCTGTCACTCATAGCTAAATAAATGAAATGAGCTTTCATCAGAAAAGATCAGTTCTCCTCCCAGAGAGGGTTTCTATGATTCCCACACTTGATGGGGTTTTTCCCCACCTAATGGATTTGTTTCTCACTTGATTGTCCTTTCCTCATTGAGTATAAGCCGTGGCTCTTTCCAACGTGGGGCTCACTTGGGGTTTTCATTTTCCAGGATTGATTCACTCTCGGAAGGTGAAAGTGGGATGGGGGTGGGATGAATGAAACCAGCTCTGAAATGACCGAAAATAGCTGCAGTATACAAAGCAGCTGATTAAATTATTTTGAAGAGCTGATGAATGCTTTAAAAATCTCTGCACTGAATGTAATTACCAATGTTTCTCAAAGTGCACTTTAAGGCCACCTGCATCCCAATCACCTGAGTGCTTGTCAAACATGTAAAGTCCCAGGTCCCATCAAAGGACCATATCTCACAGTAAAGGCCTAGAAATCTGTACTCTAAAAAAATTCTTTAAATAAGGAATAATATACATACTGAAAAGTGCACGTAGCATGAAGTGGACAGCTTGCTGGAGTTTCACAACTAAACCCATCTGCAAAGCCAGCACTCAGTTCAAGAACAAGAATATCACTGATATCCCAGAAGCCCCTCTGCTCTCTCCAGGCACAGTCTACTCACTCTCCCCAAGGCAAACCCGTATCTTAATTGCTAATGCCATAGATTACTTTCACCTGGATTTTTTGGTACTGTCTATAAATGGACTCGTGCAGTCTACATTATTTTGTGTCTGGTTTTTTTCACAGATTGTGAGACTCATCCACATTGTTGTATGTCATTATAGACTGTTCACTCTCTTTGGCTTAATGGTATTGCATTGTATGATTATACCAAAATGTATCCATTCTATTTAAATCTAAATTATAATGAAATACAGTCATGCATCACTTAATGATAGGGATATATTCTGAGAAATGCATCGTTAGGCAATGTTGTCATTATGTGAACATCACAGAGTGTATTTACACAAACCTAGATGGTATAATCTCCAACACACCTAGACTATATGGTATGGCCTATTGCTCCTAAGCTATGAACCTGTACAGCATGTTATTGTCTTAAATATTGTAGGTAGTTGTAACACAATGGGAAGTGTTTGTGTATATAAATATACTTAAATATAGAAAGATACAGTAAAAATATATTATAATCTTATGGGACCACCATTGTCTGCATGGTTCATTGTTGACCAAAACATCATTTGATGACACATGACTGTACCTCTGTATAACCAATAGAATGGCTAAAATAAAAACAGAAAACACCAAGTGTTGGTAAGAATGTGGATCCACAGAAACTCTTAAACACTAACAGTAGAGTGGGACTATAAGTTGATAAAATAATCTTGGAACACTTTTGGCAGTATTTACTAGTGCTGAATATATGGCTACCTTAAATGCAGAAATTCTACTCCTAGATGCCCAACAGAAACACATATGTTCACCAATAAGACACAAAATAGCCCAAAACTTGGTACTACCTAAAAGTCTATCAACAATTGATCCAAATCTGCCTTTTTAACAAATTTACTGGTTGTCTCTTATGCACATGAAATTTTCAGAATCTTTGCATTTATATTCTGAAGGTCTACCTTGAGAATAACCCTAGGAGTTTTAGCAGCTATCAAAATACATACAGGGTCAATATATTTGAATTAGTCAAAGAAAAGATATTTTTCATCATTAAACCACCAACAGGACTCCAAGTAGGAGTTTACACTTAAGCACCGTATACATTCCCTCATGACTTTGAAAGCTGAGCTGTACAGAAAAGTCTTTCACAAAGTGTGTTGAAATTTTAATTGTGTTCTCACCGCCATGTGCTCAGGGCAGCGGCTGCTATTACTCAATTGCACTATGACTGCTGTGAATGAATATTTTCTACACTGCTGTTTTCCCACACAGTTCCTTTGATTAAATAAAACTGGAATGTGTAAAGTCAAGAAATAACTGAAAAAACTCAGTTCTTAGAAACTTTGATAAGAAGCAGTTGAGCAAACCCCTACTCTGAAGTCAGTGTGAGAATTTACTTTTGTTCTAGTACAGATGACGGATGTGGAATAATGACCTATTTAAGGGAGTACCCTCAAGGTGAGCAGCCTTAAATAACATAGAGATAACCCAATTTTCCCTCCTCAGGAGGCGAACAGGCACCCAGGAGGCAAATCACCTTAAAGGTAAGGAAACAAGCCATTCTTGTTCCTCAGGATTTCCACAGATTGAAGATAGTCCAAACAAACCCCAAATGCAAACTATTTGGAATCTCCAAATGTTTAGAACTGAAAGAGGCCTTAAAAGACATCTACAAAGAGAAAAGGAGACTTTTACATGGATATGATGTAACCAAAATTATACATTGCTATGATTTAAAAATAAGGCATAAAGCCAAATTTTTAGGCACTCAGTAATATAGTGACTGAATTTAGCCTCCATGTGAGACATTTCAGCAATTACTCAAAAGCACAACCAACTTAAGGAAATCCAGCATCTCCAAGTGTAAGCCATGAATCTGCCCTCCTTCTAAAACTAGAGCCACCACAGGTAGTGTTCCTTTTGTTATATTTATAATGGACTATTCAGAGGTAACCTACCAAAGTAAAGGTGAAAGAGCCTACAGTAGACACCAGTATCTCAAACCTAAGGTTGAGAAAGGCACAGTGGTATTCAGGACAACTGGGGCTTCTATGTGCAAGTGGCTGTGACATGGCAAATACAGAGGAAGGGCTCTGACTGTAGCTGCAGGAAGTAGAGAGAAAAAAAATCCCTTTTCCATTATTAATCTGCTCTGTCTCAAGGGAGATGACAAATATTTAATTTTTTTTTTTTTTTTTTTTTTTTTTTTTTGAGACAAAGTCTCACTCTGTCACCCAGGCTGGAGTGCAGTGTGGCAAGCTCAGCTGACCTTTGCCTCCAGGGTTCAAGTGATTCTCCTGCCTCAATCTCCTGAGTAGCTGGAATTACAGGCGTGTGCCACCACACCCAGCTAATTTTTTGTATTTTTAGTAGAGATGGGGTTTTACCATGTTGGCCAGGCTGGTCTCGAACTCCTGACCTCAAGTGATCCTCCCGTCTTGGCCTCCCAAAGCGTTGGGATTACAGGCTTGAGCCACCACGCCTGGCAAATACTTAAAATATTAGGAAACTTGATCACTTACAAGGAGCAGCTTATCTGGGAATACACTTCTCATTCACCCTAAATTCCAGAACTTCCCCCAGCCCTTAGGATCACACTTAACTTGCCAGACAGTGAAGTTACAAGGAGGGGGTGGTCATGGGGTAGGGCCCATGGAACAGTCAGCCTGTGCAGGTGAAAAGGGGGTGACTTCCGAGGACTCTGCCACTCTATCAACTCAGGTTCCCTAGACTGGTGGTCTCAAAGGATATTGTCAAGTGAATGTCTTGTTTTGTAGGGAAAAGTTGACTCTTTCAGACAATGAAGTTATACTAAATATGGTGAATGTACTTTTTTTTTTCTTTTTTTTTTAAGTTGGAAGCCAACCTAGCAATTAGTTGTTCTTTGAGATGGAAACTTTATCCTCATAATTTAATTTAGTTGGACTGCCCAGGAGTTTTCGAATTAAAAATTGTCTCTAACAATGTTACTAGTGAATTTACCATTATTTCCAGTTTAAAATGTAGCTTTGCCCACAGACAGCCAAGACAAACCCAGGACAGCCAGCTTTAACCAGCCTGGGCCAGCCAAGGCCCTCCTTCTCCAGTCAGGAAGTAGACGCTGGAATGCCTATGCCTGGGCCACTGCATTAGGTCCACCCATAACTCTTAAACAGGAGTGACTCAGCTGCTAGCAGGGTGAGGCCCTGAGTGGGTGCCAAGCAGACCTTGTTTTTCTCCTGCTTGTGCCCCATTCTTTCTTTAAAAAAAAAAAATTTCAACTTTTATTATAGATTAAGGGGTATACTACATGGGTATATTGCATGATGCTGAGGTTTGGGGTACAAACGAGCCATCATCCATGTAGTGAGCATAGTACCCAACACAATACTTTTCAGCCTATGTCCTCTTCCCTCCCGCCTCATCTAGCAGTCTCCAGTGTCTACTGTTCCCATCTTTATGTCTATATGTATTCAATGTCTAGCTTCCACATATAAATGAGAACATGTTATTTGGTTTTCTATTCTTGCACTAATTGGCTTAGAATAATGGCTTCCAGTTCCATCCATGTTGCTGCAAAGAACATGATTTCATTCTTTTTTATGGCTGTGCAGTATTCTATGACACATATATATACCACATTTTCTTTATCTAATTCACTGTTGATGGGCACCTAGGTTGATTCCATTTCTTTGCTATTTGTACTCCATTCTTAAGGCCATCCTGGCATTATCTTAGGCCAGGCTCTGCTTTACTTTTCTTTTATGGGACAACCTAGCAATCCAGTTGAGGAATCTCTTACATTTTTGACAAATAGGAGAAACTGGTAAACTGTCTGAACTAATTCCCATCAAGGCCACCCTGATGCGGAGCTGATTCTATCATGTTTGTGTGGCACAAAGGTAGAACTGGGCCGAAACGTAGAATATAAGCTCTGTGAAAGCAGATGCTTGTGTGCATTTTATTCAGTTCTGTCTCCCAAGGCTCAGAACAATGCCTGTCATATAATAGGAGCTGGACAAGTATTTGGTGGAGGTAGTGCTGACCCAGAGGGGATGACGAGAGTACAGACCAGAAGGAACCAGGGCTCGGCAACATGGGCCTGGGCCTCATGAGCTAGAAATGGAAGAAGGGTAACTGAACCTGGTGGAATTCAACACTTATTGCAGGCTTTTAAAACACCAGATAATCAAGGTAAATCCTACCTTATTAGTGTTTTTTCATTAATTCAGCAAACATTTATTGAGTACCTGTGTACTCAATAAGCACTGTCTAGCTGCGAGGCACACCACAATGAACAAGACAAAAATCCATGTCTGCAAGAAGTTTCCATTCTAGTAGGGAAGACAGACAATAAACACACAGGTATTTTGAAGCATTTTTAGCGTGAAGAAGAAAATAATCATTAAAACAGACAGACGCCGGGTGCGGTAGCTCACACCCGTAATCCCAGCACATTGGGAGGCCGAGGTGGGCAGATCACCTGAGGTCAGGAGTTTGAGACCAGCCTGGCCAACATGGTGAAACTCTGTCTCTACTAAAAATACAAAAATTAGCCAGGAGCAGTGGTGTGCATCTGTAATCCCAGCTACTCAGGAGGCTGAGGCAGGAGAATCACTTGAATCCTGGAGGCAGAGGTTGCGGTGAGCCGAGATCATCCCACTGCAGTCCAGTCTGGGTGACAGAGAGACACTCCATCTCAAAAACAAAAACAAAACCAAAAAACAAAACAAAACAAACAAGAAACAAACAGAGTGGAGGAGAGACAATATTATTGTTCCTGCTAGGATAATCTGAAAAGGACTCTCTGAGGATCTGATATTTGAGTTGGCACCTGAATGCTGAGAAAAAAAGCAGGGACCTTCTCAAAGAACATTTCAAGCAGCAAGAGCAAAATCCCTGAGACAGGGTACATTTGGAAGGTCAAGGAACAGAGAGTGTTAGTAGAGATAGAGGCTGAGCGGGGAACGGGAGGAAGATTGAGTTGTGTGTCCTTGTAGCCCTGGGTAAGCAGCTTATATTCTAAGTGAGAAAAAGAAAATATAAAAGGAGCTGAAGCAGGGGAGTAGGTTGATCTTCACTCATTGAAAAAATGTTTCCAGCTGCGGTCCGAAGATTGGCTATGGGGGAAGCAGAGAGGCCAGTGAGAATGATGCTACATGCCTCGGCTGGGCTGCAGCCAGAAAGTGCTGAGAAGTCATCAGCTTGGGATACCATGTGCAGCTGCAGGACCTGCTGGATTGCAGGTGAGATATGAAATGAAGGGATGAAGGGATGAAGGAATGGAGGTGACTCCAAGGATTTCCAGCAAGTAGCTGAGTGGATGGTGGTGCTATTTACTAATCTGGGGAGGGTAGAGATGGGGTCAGGTGAGTGCAGAACCTCTTTTAGCCACAAAGAGTTTGAGGTTGACTGTTAGATATGCAGTCTCATGATGTCAAGCAATGGTTGGAATATACAGATCTAAGGCATAAGAAGAAATAGCAACTGAGGAGTCAGCAGCATATTTGTGGCATGGAAAGCTCTGGATGAGACCACCTAGGCAGACGCACTCAGCATCAATAGCATCTTCCACAGAATTGACCGCCTCTAGAGTTAATGTATCACTCCCCAGTATCCTGTTAGCTCATAACCTGACTTCTTTCACACCTATTCTCGACTCTCTCATTGATGTAATGTGAAGAAAGAGGAAATAATAGGGACAAAATGTCTGATCAACGTAGAACTTCAAGGATGATGAAAGTTCCTTTTTAAACTAGATAATCTAGAGGGGAAGACAGCAAACTATAAAAGCAAAATGCAAATCATTATTCTTCTTGAACCTGGTTTCAAGTCTGTTTTCCTAGTGATGCTAATGACATCTGAAATGCTGGGGGTGAGCTAGGACAGTGCCTCCAAACATTCCCTTTGAATGACGTCATTGATTCTAGGCAGAGAATCAAGGGATCTTGGACAGCAGGACTTAGGAGATAAGGAAAAAGGAAACCCATTAACATTTAGGTAACATACACATTGAACTTCTTGTTTTTTGCATTTTTAAAATATTCTATTCTTAAACCTATGATGCTTCATTCTAAAAATATTTTATTTTCATTTTAAACTGTAAGGTCTCATCAAATTTGTTGCAGTGAGCTTCAAAGGCGCACCTGTAATTATGAGGGAAAACTGAAGCCTAAAGTTCTGTAACTAATAGATCTAGTTTTCTGCTTTGACACTGGGAAACTAAGCAGATTGCACATTTTGTTTCATAAGCAAAATCCCCCAGAGTCCTAATGCAAAACCTATGTCATATACATGACTCCACTTTGAAACAATGGAATCTCAGGGTGCAGCCAACCTTTGCAAAACAAGTCAAGGAATTTTCCATGATGCCAAGGACTCTATTGGAGTTTGTAGTATATCAGGCCCCATTTTCCCCTCTTACTCAGCTCAAAATGTAAACAAAAAAGAGGGGGTGGAGAGGAAGAGAGGAAGGAGGAAAAGAGGGAGGGAGAAAGGAAAGAAAAACTTGACCCCTAGAGGTCAAAGGTTAAAGCTTAGCTCTTCCCTGGAATTGTCTGATCTTGATTCAAGGGCATAGGAAGTATATGGCTGCTCTCATTTTATACCAGAAAATAGCAGAGTCCCTGATTCTTTGCTCTAAAACCACCATAACAGGAAACTGGATCTAAAATCCTGTTTCACCCTGAATTGAGAATCCATCTGTGCACTCTGAGTGCTCTTCCTCACCCCTTCCTTCACCGTACAGAAAAAGGAGGCGGACAGCCCAGTGCCTTGCACATCTCCACCACAAGGCCACACTACTGCTAAGGTGTTTAAACCAGGATCATTTTTGCTCACTCTCAAATGGCTGCTTCTTTGGATACTATCTAGCCCATTGCATCCAAAATATTACTGAGTTTTATCAGATCCACTCTGAAGTCTGCGCGCTTTTCCCTACTCTCCTCTCCAATCATTATACTCACTCCACCTAGCACTGTCTCACCAAAGAGCGCTTTCTTGCCTCTGTGCCTTTGCACATACACACTCCCCTCTCTCTGATCACACTTATTTGTTTCACCATGTCTGTGTTCCCCACTTACATGCTTCACAATCATACCGCAGCCAGTCTAGCATCACACCATGAGAAAGGATCACAAGTAGAATATTTTTTAAATTTTCGGCTGGGCAACGTGGCTAACATCTGTAATCTTAGCACTGTGGGAGGTTGAGGTGGGAGGATCACTGGAGCCTAGGAGTTTGAGATCAGCCTGGGCAAATAGTGAGACCCCCAACTCTACAAAACATTTAAAAACTGAGCTGGTGTGGTAGCACATACCTGTAGTCCCAGCTACTGAGGAGGATGAGGCAGGAGGATCACTTGAGTCCTGAATTTTGAGGCTGCAGTGAGCTAATATGGTGCTGCTGCACTCCTGTCCAGGTGACAGAGTAAAGACCTTATCTCTAAGAAAACAAAAAGTAAAATATAAAATAACTGGCTGGGTGTGGTGGCTTATGCTGATAATCCCAGCACTTTGGGAGGCTGAAGCAGGAGGATCACTTGAACCTGGGAAGCTGAGGCTGCAGTGAGTCATGTTCATACCACTGCACTCCATCCTGGGTGACAGAGTAAAACCCTATCTCAAACAAACAAACAAACAAAAATTATCCCCAATTTAGGTCGTTTGGTGGGTTGAGTGTCTTAATGGCTCCAGCACATCCATCACTTTTGCCATGTACCTTGGCAGTGCCCTCTCACTCTGGGAGGGGCATTCTGCCCCAAATCACCTGACTGTGACTTTAGTCTGGTGACTGATTTTGTCTCGTGGGATGTTGGCAAACATAATTCAGGCAGAGGTTTCTGAAAGTGCTTGCACATTTCCACTTAGACACATGTGTCTCCACCACTGCTAAGAGAACATGCTCAAGCTGACCTGCTGGCTACTCACACAGCAGAGCCGATGTGCCGCAGCCATCCCAGCCAAAGCTACTATGGATCAGCCAATAGCAAACAATCCCCATACATGTGAATAAGCCCTGGCACCACCAGCAGAGCTGCCTAGCCAACTCACAGCTGACTGCAGATGAGTGCAGCGCAGAGCAGCCTAGCCCAACCCAGAACAGATTCATGAGCTAAATCAAGGTTCAGCCAACTATGACCATGGGCCAAGTCTGGCCCACCATCTGTTTTTGTATGACTTGTGAAAAAAACTCACAGACCATTCAACTTTGTGGTTGAAAAAAATCAAAGAGTAATATTTCTTAACATATAAAAATTCCATGAAATTCCAATTTTAGTGTCCATAGATAAAGTTTTATTGGAACACAGTCATGCTCCTCCATTTGCATAGCATCTAAGGCTACTATTGTGCCACAAGGCCACAGTTCAGAGACTGTATGGCCTGAAACATCTAAAATATTTACTATTTGGCCCTTTTCAAAAAAAAAGATTGTCAATCCCTGAGCTAAATAAATGTTTATTGCTATGTGCCACTGAAAGTCACTGATGGTTTGTTTTGCAGCATCACTGTAGCAAAAGTTTACTGACACATCTTCTCCTCTGAACAGCCATTTCATTACCTATTTCCCCCACAGAAAGTACTGGTGGAGCAGCAGAAGCCCAAGGTCAGAACAAAGCCAGCTTCCTCCTCCTCCTTCCCACCATGGACATGGACCCCATGGCCTGGATTGATGGCTGGGATGGTGATGGGTTGCAACAATGAATGCCAGCATATCAAAAAAGTCAGATTCTTCAGTGGGTTCCTGTCTGGGGAGCAGACAACATCAGCCACTCTGCCACAGTGACCAGTGAGGATCCAGAAGTCCCCTCATCCTGCCAACAGTGCCACAAAGTTTATGAACAAGGGTTTCCATCTATCACCAGCTGCACACTCAGAGGTCAAATTGCATAAGAGTAGAGGCGTGGAGAGGAAACCTGAAAGATGAAAAGAAACTTTTAGCTCAGACTGGATAATTACATTGGAACTAAGTTTATGAGATTGGGCTAAAATTTAATTCCCACTCTGGGGTCCAGTGATGGAAATTTGAGAGAAATATTCCACCAGTTAATAAAAAGAATTAAGTTACATTTTATATCATCTCTGAATGTATTGTGAGTGAATTTTGCAAATCTGATATGAATTTTTATAAAATGAATACACAGATGAATAAATGAATGACTTAATGTGAAACTCCTTATCATCCTGCCATGTACTCTTCCCACCGCTCATTGGCATTTCTAGCCAGTGAAGGCATCAATCCAGAAACAACTCATTCCTCATTTTGAAATGCCTTCCAACTTCTAGGAGCAAGCAGCAACTTCTAGGTCTAGCTCACTGCTTCAGAAATGCCTAAACATTCACCTACATCCTCTAGTCCCTTGGCTCAGGAATTTTGTAGGTGGTCTCAAAGTCTTGGATAAATTTACATGAAACAGGCTGGCATCCTCTACGTTAGAGGAGTTTGGATCTTTCAGTAGACTCTAGCCTTAAATCTGTACAAAAATCTTTTGAGATTATAATGAGGCAATGTTTTCCCCAAGAGGAGGAAAGGTCAGATTCCCACATCTGGAGTTTGACCTTTGTGCATGTTGTCATTTCACCCACCACAGGAAACCTTTCTAGGCTGGGCTAAAATGTGTAACTTCTCAACAGTGTGGCTGGTAGCAATCTCACCCAGCTGTGTGGAACGGGAAGTGAAAAGGCAATTAATATTTTGTTAAAACTTCAGGGGGCTGCACTGAAGCTGGCCAGATAGCAAGGCTGACTCATCATGTTAAAACTCAATGCAGTATTGTCTGCTCACTTCTGCTGACTCACTTGTCAGCCCTAAGCTATATGTACACAGGCAGAGCTGCCAGGTCTCACATCCGCCTTTGCAGAGTGTTACCCTTTCTGCACCAGCCATGACCATTCACTCTCTGGAGAAGCATTTATGATCAGCCATGGATGATTTTAAATGTGTGAAGAACTGTTTCATGGAGGGAGATTATCAGCCTCTTTCTTACATTGTTTTACATGAAAACAGCATGAACAGCAACACAACTGACATTGGAGAAGAACCATAGTTCTTCCAAGCTGGAATGGAGACTTAGAGATCAAGCTAGATCTCATAAGAAACATATAGATCTTTCCTATGAGAGAGTGAGAAGGAGGCTAGCATGTTGAATAAGAGCTTTGAGTCGGGCGACCTGAATTTATGTAGCCTTGGACACAGGTAGTCGAATTATAAGTAGTAGGCTAATATAGCTGTTAAGTAACTTTAAGCAAATTGCTCAGACTCTTTGAGCTTTGGTTTCCTTATCTGTAAAATGAGAAATAATTATAGCACCCACCTCATGGGGCTATTGTGAAGAAAGGATGAAAAGACATCAAGTATAAAAGGAATCGAGTGCTGGGCACAAAGTGCTCCATATATTGTAGCTATCAGTAAGGCTGATGAGGCAATTCATGGAAACCTCTTTCCTGGAAACAGGATAGAACCTACATGTGTTTGGCATTAGATTAGTAAAGGGTAAAAGAATATCACTGCAAGGGTGGGGAGGACAGAGATGGAGGAAGAATTGCCTGGGGAATGCTGGACCTTCAGTATTTTGAAAGGCCCTGCTTTGGGGCCCAGGTGGGGGAAGTACCCACCTTTCCATCCTGGTTTTAGGTCTGCTGAAGATAGTTATTCATTTTTTTAAAAAAATACCCCTCTGATTATAAGTCTTTGTTTGAAGACATTGCTCAGATTTCCCTTTAAGGGCCTCATTTAAATGTACACACAAGGCAGCAGAGTCCAGTTTTTTAAAAAAAATCCTGGCTAGTAATGACATACAGAAACTGATACTTACATGATACTGTTAAGTACACTCTTTTTAAACCACTAATTCTTATTTCACAGAAAGTGGTCCTTATGTCAAAGTCCTTAAGAGGTCCAACAGCTTGTATAACCAGCGGACCTCATGGTTAGTTAGCAGCTTTCAGGACTTGAATTCCCAGTGATAAACAAAAGAATTCCAAAGGCCACAATCCATAAACTCTCCATAAAAGCATATGGAACTACTTAAGAAGGTTGGCTCAGGGCTGTTGTTTTGAAAACAAGTATCCTCAGCCAGAATCTCTACTGAGTGCTATTTACTGAATGGTTGAAGAAGGGCAAGACTCCATGGATGCTGTAGGGCTGCGTTTCAGCAATTGCCAACATTTTGCAGATATTGCTCTAAGCCTCCTGATATCCTGGGAAGGATGCAAAAAGTCTGTACCTTTGTATCCATTCCACCCAAGGCATTGGGGCTACTCATGGAGGAGCCTGCACACCTTAAATATCCTTCCACAAATCTGATTGCAAGATCTTAGGCCTCCAGAATTCTCATTTACTACTCTTGGAACTTTCTGATTATAGTTCCCCCTGCAAGATTCAACTGACCGCTCCATCCTTTGCACCTCAACAAAAATCCATCAAAATTTCACTTGTAGGATAGATGATTCCAAGCCCGTCTCCTATTACTGAACTGTGTTCTTTGAGAGCAGCAACTTTTATCTGCTTCTCCATATCACTAGGATTTGGCTTAGTAGGTGCTGGACAATTCTTTCATTCTAGTATTAATAAAATCTAATTAATTATGATTGTAAGTTAATGAGTAAATTGATTAGGCCCTGACCTTTTGAATCAGTCTAGAGCCACGACTAGAACTCAAAGTTCTGACACTCACTCTGACTTCACAAGGACTTCACTTGTACTTCACAAAGATTTCCAGTGAACCCAATCATTACTCTTGCTCTCAGATGTCAGATTAATGTGGCCACCAAGATGTAGATATAGGATAGGTTTTGGATCCATTGGCCATCATACACCTAAACATGAACATAGTCAACTTACCTGGTTTTTCTATGCTGTTTAAGGATCAAGAGAGAATCTTCTAGAACTTTGTCTTGGTTCCAGAACAACACAGATTGTCTCACTTTTTCTAAAACTAATAATGAGACTTTTTTTCTCAGTATTAAAATGTTACTCAAGACTTTCTGTTCTAATAAAATGGGAGAGTAAGATAAATCTCACTATTAAAAAACTAGAAATACTGGATAAAATATAAAATTTGAAATGTTTTATATTCATGCTTAAGCTCTCAAGAAAGAAAAAGAAATGCCCAGGTACCAGAAATCAAGAGATAATTGAAAACAGAACAAAGTTTCAAGGTGTCAGTTCATGACGTAGCTGTGCTATGGAGATGGAGGGGTGATTATTATTATTTATTGGTTTTTTTTGAGATGGAGTCTCGCTTTGTCACCCAGGTTGGAGTGCAGTGGGGCGATCTCGGCTCACTGCAACTTCCACCTGCTGGGTTCAAGCGGTTCTCTTGCCTCAGCCTCGCAAGTAGCTGGGATTACAGGCGCATGCCACCACGCTGGGCTAATTTTGTGTATTCACTTTTTTTTTTTTTTTTTGTATTTTTAGTAGAGACAAGATTTCACCATGTTGGCCAGGCTGGTCTCAGCCTCCCAAAGTGCTGAGATTACAGGCGTGAGTCACCGTGCTGGACCGGTGATTATTGATTCCGTTCACCCAAGGGCTTGGGATTTCATGCTCATGTAGAAACATGAAGTAAGCATTTGGCCCAAGTGGGCAGGAAATTGGAATTGAGAACCTTGCATAGAAGCTATGTTCTACATGAAAAGGTAGTCAACATATTCTACATGAAAAGGTAGTCTAAGTAAAAACCCACCCATTCACATAGGTATATGTCAAGGAAATTAAAAACTTAAATGAGTAGATACAGCAAGAGAATTTATAAACTGGAAAACAGATTTTAGGACATTACTCAATAGGCACAGAGATATAAAGATCTGGAAAATATGGAAGCTTAAGGGACATGGAAGACAGAATGAGGAGGACCAACAGATTTAATTCCAAGAATGCGAAATAGAGGAAAATAAGACAGGGGCAATACTTGAAGAGGTAATGGTTGAAATGTTTTCATCCATGATTAAAACACTTGAATCCTGAAGTTCAAAAATTGTAATGAATTCCAGGGAGGATAAATAAAGCTTAAATGAAACAAATCCAAAGCAAGCCACAATATAATGCAACTCCAGAACTTCAAAGACACACATCTCAAAATACTATAAAAATACTATAAAAGCAAAATCATCAACCTAGAGTTCTATACCCAGCTGTATTTAGTTTTCTAGGGCTGCCATAACAAAATACCTCAAACTAGGTGGCTTAAACAACAGAAGCTTATTTTTCACAGTTATGGAGCCCAGAAGTCAAAGATCAAAGTGTTAGGTTTGGTTTCTCCTTGACTTGCAGAGCACCCTCTTCTTGCAGTGTCTTCCTGTGGCCTCTTCTCTGTGCAAACGCATCCCGGGTGTCTCTTTGTTGTTTTTTCTTTTTTTAAGACGGACTCTCTCTCTGTTGCCCAGGCTGGAGTGCAGTGGTGCGATCTCGGCTCACTGCAAGCTCCGCCTCCCGTGTCCATGCCATTCTCCCGCCTCAGCCTCCCCAGCAGTTGGGACTACAGGCGCCCGCCAGCATGCCCGTCCAGTTTTTTGTATTTTTAGTAGAGACGGGGTTTCACTGTGCTAGCCAGGACGTTCTGGATCTCCTGACCTCGTGATCCGCCCGCCTCGGCCTCCCAAAGTGCTGGGATTACAGGCATGAGCCACGGTGCCGGCCAGGTTTCTCTTCTTATAAGGACAGTGATATTGGGTTAGGCCCTATCCTTATGACCTTAGTTAACCTTAATTACCTCTTTAAAGGCCCTGTCTCCAAATACTGTCACATTTGCCATTAGAGCTTCAACATACAAACTCTGGAGGAACACAATTCCGTCCATTGCATCAGCTAAGTCTCATTCAAAAGTGAAAGTAAAATAAATACACTTCCCAAATAAAAGACCAAGGAAGCTTCCTGCTCATTGATAATGATGAAATCTGCCCCTCCGTAATTGGCCAAACTCTATGCTATCATTTTTAAAAACTAAGATTGAACAGACAAAAATGTTTTAATGTTCTGCTCCCTTAACCTGCTATCATAACCTCTTCAGAGACTTTCAACGTCACATTCCACTACTTCTTCAAAGAATCTCCTCCTCCTTTTAAGATGTATATTTGAATCTCTTTTCGTGTGTTTATTTCAATTCTTCAATACTCTTGTTTTGAAAATGTACATTTGACTCTCCTTTGAAGTTTGTTGGCTTATGAGTACTGGACCACCTCAACTTCTTTGTGGATACCAAGGCAACTTCTAGAAGAGGTAGATGTGTGAGTACAGGGAGGGAGGAACCTTGTATTCATATAGAAAAGAGAATTTATGGAATTAATTAAATCATAAAATTAATATTGACCTGAGTTGTGGTAGGTAGCCCTTGCCTCTACCTGTTCATCTTTTTCATTTCTTCTTGCATACAGATCTTAAGTAAATGACAAAAAGTCATATTTTAAAATTTTGAATCTGTAAGTTATCTAAAACACTCACCCTTACAGAAATAAATACTAAGGATATGTTGCAAAAAGAAGAAAACTTTAACCAAAAGTAAAGAAGTGGAATGCAAAATGCAAGGTGATCAAAGTAATTTGAAAACACATGGGTAAATTTAAACAGGCATTGACAGTATAAAATAATAGAAACAATAACAATGATAATAGTTACAACGGTAATAACATTATCAGTCAGCATCCAGTCATGAAACAGGAACCTAAGTCTTTCTGACAAAGGGAATTTAATGACTTACATGGGTCATGGAAGCACAGAGAAGTCAAACAGGAATAGAGTGGCAACCCAGACACTGAAACAGCAGGCTGCTGCTACTCTCCCTGGGCTGCAGAAGCAGGGCTCAGAAGCCAGACCATTGGGCAAGCACTAAAACCACGAAGTGAGTGACACCCAGTGGGAGCTGAAGTCATGGAGGAGACACAGACACCACCAGAGATGCTAGAAGAAGCATCCAACCGTCCACCAATGTCTTCCACTGACAAAACTCACCTAGATAGCAGAGGACAAGGGAGCCTGGAAATGTGGTTGGCTGTAATACAGAGTAGAGTAAGACAAGGGCAGGAAATGGATCTGAAAGCAAAGGTAGCTGATTAGCACAACAATAATGACTAAGTTAGGTTTTCAAAAAAGGATAGGATTAAATAGATAATAAAAAACAAGACAGAAAGGGGGTGATCTAGCAAATAAAAAATTAGTAAGAATTTTAAAAATTTGAGCTGGCCGGGCGCCATGGCTCATGCCTGTAATCCCAGCACTTTGGGAGGCCGAGGCAGGCGGATCACAAGGTCAGGCAATTGAGACCACAGTGAAACCCCATCTCTACTGAAAATACAAAAAATTAGCCGGGCGTGGTGGCGGGCACCTGTAGTTCCAGCTACTCGAGAGACTGAGGCAGGAGAATGGCGTGAACCTGGGAGGCGGAGCTTGCAGTGAGCCAAGATCACGCCACTGCACTCCAGCCTGGGCGACACAGCGAGACTCCGTCTCAAAAAAAAAAAAAAAAAAAAAATTGAGCTGCACAAATTAAGAAGCTTGATTTAATTCAGAGCTGCTCACAGTTGTGCCAGACTCCCTGGAATGCCAAGAATCACTTACAGATGTGCTGTGAGATATTAATCCCTTTGGCCCTCAGGGCAGTCTGGCAGGGCCTGGCTGCCTGGAGCCTCCAGGATGTTAGAAGCCTTATCCAAGGCTCCTTGTAGAGAGGATGGAGCAGAGTAAGGTCTGACAGGGGACCCCACAGTCCCTGGAGATCTTGAGTGCAATGAGCAAAATGGAGCCCTCACTGCTCTGCCAGATGCACTGTGCATGGCCAAGGTGCTCTACTTCCTGGAGATGTACTTCAGCAGGCACTGCACGGCAAACCCCTGCTCTCTGAGTCCAAAGGGCTCGTGGAGCTCCAGGGGAATGGATGCTCCAGGTGACTGAGGAGAAAGGAATACAACCCCAACTGCAGCATGGGGTGGAGAGATGGGGAAAGGGGACTCCTGGTAAGTGCTAATCCAGGCATTGGTCCCAAATACCTGTCTTTACATATGTATATATTAAATAATGTTCTGTTATCCATTGCTGTGTAATAAACTACCTCAAAACACAGTGGCTTAAAACAACAATGATTTCATTATCTCTCATTATCTTCTGAGTCATTGAGACATTGGGCAGGACTTAACTGAGCAGTTCTTTTGCTCCATTTGAGGTACATATACTTGGTATTATTCAGTTGGTGGCTGGGCTGGGCTGGAGGAATCAAGACAGCTTTTCTCACATACCTGCTATTTTGACAGGATGGCTAGATGGCTGGACTAACCAGGGCTCCTCTACCTCTACATATAAGGTCACGTCTTCTCCACAAGGTCTCTCCAGCAAGGTAGTCAGATTCTTGTACAGCAACTCAGGCACCAAGAGGCCAAGGCAGAAGCTTCCAAGTCCTTTTAAAGAACAGGCCTGGAAACAGCACAGCATCACTCTTCCCTGTTCAATTAGCCAAAGCAGTCACAGGCCAGCCTAGATTCAAGAAAAGGGAAAGTAGACCCCACCTCTAAATGGGAGAAATATCAAAGAATTTGCAGTTGTCTTTAATCCACCATTGATGCTTTTGTCTGTTTGTGACTAATATGCATTTGAATGGCTTGCAAGCTAGAGGTAACTGTTCTAATAGTAGATTTTCACAGTAAAATTTCACTAGAATTTTAAAATACTTGGTATGTGAAATTTTATTTGGATTTGAAATTTGTCCTATGTATAAGTCAGGGTTCAGACAGAGAAGAAGAACATTTTGGGGATAAGATGGCCAACATCCAAACAGACAGCTAGAGAAAAAGATAGATGATTAATAGATGATAGATAGATAGATAGATAGATAGATAGATAGATAGATAGATAGACAGACAAGGATTTCACCTTATGCAACTGTGGAAGCTGATTAAACAGTCTCTCTCTTTTTTTTTTTGAGACGGAGTTTTGCTCTTGTTCCCCAGGCTACATAGAGTGCAATGGTGCGAACTCTGCTCACTGCAACCTCTGCCTCCGAGGTTCAAGCGATTATCTTGCCTCAGCCTCCTGAGTGGCTGGGACTATAGGCGCCCACCACCAGGCCCAGCTAATTTTTTGTATTTTTAGTAAAGAGATGGGGTTTCCCCATGTTAGCCAGGCTGGTCTTGAACTCTTGACCACCTCGGTCAAGATCCACCTACTTCGGCCTCCAAAAGTGCTGAGATTACAGGCATGAGCCACCGTGCTTTGCCGTGGTTGAAGAGTTTCTATTAAGCTATTATTTTTGTGTCTAGTGCTGGATTTGAAACCCAAGAGCAGGCAAGGTGCATATAAATAGAAGAGATTAAGGTCAAGATGTAACCTACAAGGATGGCCTGCAACCAGTGTCAGTTCTTGCTGTCTCCAGCCTTGATGAAGTGAGTGTCCTGCAGGAGATGCTAATGCCCTTTGTCCCAGAGCTAAACACATAAACACACACTTGGCTCAGGAATTGGAGAAGCCAAAGGAAGAATCAGGGGAAGGTGCAGCAGTTCCAGGCCCAGATGCTACCTTAAGCAAATGAGATGAGCCGACAGATAAAGCAACACATGTGAGCCTTAAAACACCCCTGCTCCAACCTTCCCAGCATACAAAACAGAATGGCTTCTGCTTCACTTCTACCCTCCAAATCTCATGCAAAAATGCCTGCTGAAGCCCATCCTGACTGAAAACACATAGGGAAAGGGCTTCTGGGAGACACAGTCAAACTAGCCAAGTGGGCACGTTACAGAGCTACCATGCCCTATCACAAGAAATTTCAAATTACTTTTTTTAGTGAAATTAAGGAAGAGCTTTAGATGCTTCCTATATAATATCAACAGTTTGACTTGTTTTTAAAACGTTGTAAAATTATTTTGGTAATTTATCTGGACAAATATTTTCACTGGGTTTTCAACACCATGAATTTGAAGAGATTAGAAAAGGTCATTATTAAAACATCTTAATCAGGAATGATCTATAGCTATTTCAAACATAAAATCTGATTAAAATAGTTATGTTCAAGAAAGCAAACTCAAGTTTCTCAAGTAAAATTCTGAAAATGTTTTATTTAGGCTTACAAAAATTTAACAATATCTTATCTAATACTTATTTTTCCTTATAATTATATAAAATTTTAAAAGGTACAATAAATATTTTAGTAAGCCCTGCAAGACATTTTCAAATAAACTCCAACTTATGCTACTGTGCTTTACAAATATTAGAATTTTCTATATATGTGATGGCATTAAAAGGATTAGAACCACTTATATAAATTGACATATATGGATTTCTGCACCTAACAAAAAAAGAATGTATGCTCTGTTTAAATGCACATTGTACATTTGCAGAAACTGACTACATTTTAGGCCACAAAGCACATCTCAACACATAGCAAAGAACTGATATCATATACACCAAGTCATCAACCATAATGCTATTAAGTTATAAATCAATAATCTTTTAAAAAGCAAAAAGAACTCCATAAATTTGGGGATTTAAAAACACGCTTTTTCTCTAGGCAAGATCTTATTCAACTTCGTTTCAAGCTATTAGCCAAATAAAAAGACTGAATACATTTATGGCAATAAGTTTTTGAAAATGTTTTTAGGTAAATCATTAATCAAACAGGAAATAAATGATAACAGACATTAAAAAATATTTAGTACTGAGTTATAACTAAAACTATTTGTAAAAATGTGTGAGGTGCAGCTATCGTTACAGTTAAAGGAAAATTCATTGTCTTAAATACATGCATTTGACATAAATGAGTTGAAAATTAATGAACCAAACATACAACCCAAGAAATTAGAAGGAAAAAAAAACCTATCTACGATAGGCAAGTTGAATAGAGGGAAGAAAATGATAAAGATATAACTGAAAATTAATAAACTAAAGACAATGAAACAATAGAAAGTATCACAATCCTAAATTTGTTTCGTGGAAAACTGACAAACTTTTAGCAAGATTTTTAATGAAGACTAAGAATAAAAGGTTCTGTGAACAGCTACTCAGGAGGCTGAGGCAAGAGAATCACTTGAACCCAGGAGGTGGAGTTTGCAGTGAGCCGAGA
Organism: Rhinopithecus roxellana; assembly: GCF_007565055.1. NCBI lineage: Eukaryota > Metazoa > Chordata > Mammalia > Primates > Cercopithecidae > Rhinopithecus > Rhinopithecus roxellana. The sequence continues at coordinate 65,083,339 of NC_044550.1, read as the reverse complement.
TCGCACCACTGCTCTCCAGCATGGGTGACAGAGTGGGACTCAGACAAAAAAAAAAAAAAAAAAAAAGGTGCTGTGAACAAAAGAAGACATAGTTACAAATATAGTGGATATTTAACATTCATAAAATAACACTTTGAACAACTATATTACAAATTAATTAGAAAATACGTAAAACAGGTAATTTCTTCAAAACAAATGTAGAAGCAAAACTAACTCAAAAAAGAAACAGAAAATCTGAATAAACTATTGAACAACTGAAGAAACTGAATCAGTAATTAAAATCTACCCATTAAAAACACCAGCCCAAAAGTTTTTTAGGATTGTTCTACCATATGCTAAAGGAATAGATAATCTAAAAATCTTTCAGAGAATAGAAAGGAAAAACAAACACATACCTTTCATGAGGCAGATATACCTTGATTCTAATAAACAGACAAAATTGAAAGGTCAATCACATTCCCAAGCAAATACAAAAAACTTTAAATAAAATATTAGTAAATGGATTCAGCATTGTATTTAATTACATTAATATTTATTAATATATTTAAAATTATTAATAACATACAATTATAATATATTGCTAATTATTTAAAAACACAACTTTATATAGAGAAAATATATACACATTTCAATACATGAACAACTATTTTGTAGACTTCAATAACCTTTTCATGATTAAACTGATAGCTAACGAAAAAAGAAGGGAATTTTCTTAAACTAATAAAGGTTATCAACCAAAACTGTACAGCAAATATTATACTCCATGATGAAATTCAGAAATATTCCTGTTTAAGTTCTGAACAAAGGATGAATACCCATTATAATCACCTCTGGTTAATTTTGTTGTAGAGGATATTAAACAGTACAATAAGACAAGGCATAAAAGGAATAAAGGATTGGGAAGAAAGAAACAGGACTGTAATTATTCGTAGATGATGTGAGTTCAGCAATGCTGATGGATTAAAATATCAACATGCATATATAAATAATATTCTTATACATCAGCCACAAACAATTAGGAAAATGTAATTTTAAAATAGATTCCATTTACAAGAGCAACAACAAAAAACAAATGCAAATAAGGACCTAGGAATAATCTAACAATAGATATACACGACTCTGTGAAGGAAAATTATAAAAATATATTGTAAGACTAAAAGAAAAGTGAAATAAATGAAGATATATATTTATTCATGAATTAGAAAGTTTAAAATCATAAAGATCTTAGTTATTATCAAGTTAATCTATAAATTTAATGCAATTTCAATCAACAAGTTTTTAACAGAACTTGCCAAGTTCATTCTAATGCATATGGAAAAGTAAAGAGTCAAGAATAGACAAGAAGCATTTTTGAAAGACATGAAGTATCAAGAATAGACAGGTAGACTTGAACAAATGGAAAGACATCTTCTGTTCTTGGACAATGCAACTCAATATTATAAATATGTCAGCTCTCCCTAAATTAATTTATGTATTTAGGACAATCTCAATGAAAATACCAACAAGCTTCTTCATGAAGTTAGATAAGCTAATATTATAGTTTATATAGAAAAACAAACATGTAACAATAGCCAAGACACACTCAAAAGAAAAATCAGTTTGAGGGATGAGTCATATATCAGTCATTAAAACATACTATAAATTCTCTATAATTAAAAGCATGGTGTTAGTACAAGAATAGACAAATAGACCAGTGGAATAGAATAGAAAGCTTAGAAATAGACACAAGTTCATCTGGAAATGTAATATGTGATAAAGGTGGGATCTCAAATGACTGGTACAAAGATGGACTTTATTTTATTTTATTTTATTTATTTTTAATTTTTTTATTTTGAGACAGAGTATCACTCTGTTGCCCAGGCTGGAGTGCAGTGGCACCATCTCAGCTCACTGAAACCTCTGCCTCCCAGGTTCAAGCGATTCTTGTAGCTCCACCTCCTGAGTAGCTAGGATTACAGGCCTGCACCATGACACCCACCTAATTTTTGTATTTTTAGTAGAGACGGGGTTTCACCATGTTGCCCAGGCTGGTCTTGAACTCCTGGACTCAGGCAATCCTTAAACCTTGGCCTCCCAAAATGCTGAGATTATACGTGTGAGCCACTGCACCTGACCTCAAAGATGGACTTTGTTATAATAAATGGTGCTCAAACAATTGGGCATCCACTGGGGAAAAAAGATAAAATTAGATCTGTAACTTACACCATAAACAAAAATGTGCTCCAAGAGGATTAGGAATCTAAATAGAAAAAAAGGAAAGGAGCCATAAAAATCCTAGAAAAAAGCACGGGGGGATTCCTTTTCAACCTAGGTATGAGAAAGACTTTCTAACTATAATTCAAAATCCAGAAGCAATAAAATTTTAAAAAATAAAAATGTGACTACAAAAAATGTTATTAAGATTACATATCAAGAATAAATAGAGTCAAATGACAACAGACAAACTGGGAGAAAATATATCAGTGTTATGGGACAAAGGACAAAAACCTCATAGCAAGATGGCAAAATACATGAACAGAAATTTTTTTAAAAGGTTAAAACATTCAAATTCACTCATAATTACAGAAATAAAATCAAAACAATACCGTGATACCATGTTGTACTTCTTTTTTTTTTTTTTTTTTTTGAGGCGGAGTCTCGCTCTGTCGCCCGGACTGGAGTGCAGTGGCCGGATCTCAGCTCACTGCAAACTCCGCCTCCCGGGTTTGCGCCATTCTCCCGCCTCAGCCTCCCGAGTAGCTGGGACTACAGGCGCCCGCCACCTCGCCCGGCTAGTTTTTGTATTTTTAGTAGAGACGGAGTTTCACTGTGTTAGCCAGGATGGTCTCGATCTCCTGACCTCGTGATCCGCCCATCTCGGCCTCCCAAAGTGCTGGGATTACAGGCTTGAGCCACCGCGCCCGGCCATTGTTGTACTTCTTATATCAGAAAAAATAAAAAAGTGTGAGGACGTATTCTGTCGGGAGACTATAAGAAAACAGATAATTTCATACAATGCAAACTGGTAGAAGCATTCCGGAGGGAATTTTGGCAAAACCTAACAAACTACATACACACTTATCTTTTGGGCTTGCAATCTCACTTCTAGGAATCTATCCTGCAGATACACCCCCAATCATACACACACACACACACACACACACACACGTATGTCCAAGGTTAGTCATTGCAGCATTGTTTGTAATTGCAAAAAAATTGGAAGCAACCAAAAGTATTATACAAAGGACAGTTGTTGGATAAATGAAGTTACCTTCATACAATGGAGCACTATGCAGCCATAAAAAGGAATGTGGAAAATGTCTGTGATTTCCAGCATATACTGTTATTATTTTTTTTTTTTTTTACAAAAAAGCAAAGTAAAAAAGAGTATCTATAGTGCTAACCTTTGTGCATAAAAGGAGTGTAAGAAATTATACACATATCTGCTCATTTGTACAAATACAAAAGAAATACAGGAAAGATAAACCAGAAGTTAATGAGACTGGTTACCTAGAGGGTGTGAGTGAGAACAGGTGGAAAGAACGATAGGACAAGGCTGAATGAGGAGGCAATGCTTCTCTGAGAATACTTTTTTTTTCACAGTTCTGATTCTTAGAACCATGGTAATGGTTCACACACACACACAAAATAAATAATTAAAAATAAACCAGGATGTAATGGGAACCTCAAATGGAAGATAAATAGTGACAAATGAACCTAACTATATCACAAATAACTAACATAATCAAAGTGAAGAGACTGGTGAAGAAAGAGATAATCTAAATATCTTTGGAAAACAGTGTTTTGCATGAATACTGTAAGACTAATGACCAAAAAAAAAAAAAAAAAAAAAAAAAAAATTGTACCCAAATTCTGTATTCTAGGCTAATGTAGGCTGATTATTCCAAAACTAGTTTGTGTATATACTAGGATCAAAACTTAAGTAAATATAATGAGTTAGTTTCTCACTATCAGCAAAAGAAGCAACAAAGAAGAGAAAGGCTAGAATGAAACCAGCAGTGTGGGGTTGGAATCAGAGGTATAAATGCATAATTTTTAATATGTATACTTACGGATAGATGTACAAATAAATATGGATGTATATATATCCTACTTCTGTTGACTGAGCAGGACTAGAAACAATAATGGTATGGACAGGAGGCAGGAGAAATACTGCGTAGAGGAGGGTGGGTTCCCTGGCAAAGCTCCACCCTCAAGCCTGGACCCTCAGCCCAAAGTGAGAACATGCATTCATGTTTTCCCTCTTAAATGTTGCCTTTTCCAAAATCACCCTGGCCTGCCCCACCCCCTATCATGTAACCATAAAAACCCCAGGCTCCACTGGCAGCGGGACAGCAGCAAAGGAAAGAAGAGAAAAAGCAGCTTGATGTTGAGGAGAAGCAGCTTGATTTCAGAGGGATGGCTTGATGGTGGGACCTCGGAGAAGAGTTTGGCCCAGGATGGCTGAACTACCAGGAAAACCACTTTCCCAGTTCATCCCCTTTCCAGCTCTCCATTATACTGACAGCCACTTTGATTGGCAACGAAATCCCCTGCATTTACCATCCTCAGTTCGTTCATGCCACCTGATTCTTCCTGGATGCCGAACAAGAGCTGAGGATACAGAGGGCTGTCATGCTGAGCTGTTAAACACTTAAGCCATCAGCAGAGGGCAAAGTTAAAAGAGCACAACTGTAACATACACCTTCTGAGGCTCCATGGGTCTCACAGGTACCCCCCGCAGATGCTGCTGTGGAGCCACAGGAAGTTCTGTTCCTGCCAGTGCCCAGAAGCACTCATGCCAGCCCCTGTACCCACTCACCTGCATGCTCCCTGTCCCATGAGGGATTGAGAGCTGTGGGCTCAGTAAATGAGCTACCCCCCTTCACAAGTCCTGTGAAGGGGTCAGGGAAGATTTCTTGTTTCAATAACACCCTATAGCAATAGCATATCTGCCCAGATCTTGGCTGTAAATACCATTCCTGAATAAAAGAAATCAAGGCTACAGAATTAACTCCAGGGAAATGGTGATTCCAGAGCTAGGGTAAGGGAAATAAAAGACAATTCAGGAAAAACTTGTGTTGCCAAGTGAGAAAAATCTGGGGACATGTTGAAAAGACAGAGAAGCAACATGAAGGATCTCCCAATGACCAGAGCTAGACAAATTTGAGCAACAAAGTAAGTCATGATAGTATCAAATCATGACCCATGAGTTCATGCTAATATAAATAAATAATTGAATAAAAAAGTAAATGAGGGAGAAGGGGCAACTTCTGACAATGGATTGCCATTGAATAAATTTAGAAGAAATTAGGAAAAATAAAAAACAGCCATTAGGCAGCAGCACAGTAATAAATGTTGCAGGCAAGAACAATCAATGGCTGCTCAAATTAGTGTGCAAAAGTATAGCAAGAAATGAAATATTTGCATAGTCTTCAAGTATCTCCCCAGAAGATATTCATTGATTGTCAAGGGAAAAATAGTGACTTCATAATTGAGAAACCTGGCAGACATCACCTTAACTGAGTGATACAGGCTAACATCACCCGTAATCAGACATATCGACATCATGTGCCCACTGATATGATGTACTAAGATGGGCACATCACTTCAGTGGCATTCTTGCCAAAATGGCCAACCTCAATGTACTAATAATAAAAAAGACCACTCCAAATTAAGGGATATTCTATAAATAACTGACCAGTTCTCTTTAAGTGTGTTGGCCAAGAAATTTTAAAAAAAAGAAAGAAAGAAAGGAAAGACTCAAGGTAGGTCACATATTGGACAAAACTAAGGAGACAGTACAGCCAAATGCAATGTAGGAGCCTAATTGGATCCTGGACAAGAAAAACACTTTAATAGGAAATCTGGCGAAACTGGATAAAGATTCATAAATAAGGTGACAGTTTTATGTCACTGTTAATTTCCTGGTTTTCATTCTCTTACTATGGTAATGTAAAATGTTAACACTGGGGGAAGCTGTTAAAGGGTATGCAGGAACTCTGATTTCTGCAACTTTCCTTCGAGTCTAAAATTATTTCTAAATAGAAAAGTTTTAAAAAATAGATTTGGAAAAAAGTAAAAAAATGAAAAGAAATTTCTCTTTACACGAAGGCTGCCTTTCAAGACTATTATCTCACTAGAGAGGTCAAGAAAGTGAACTCCGATTCAGAGTCTATCATTTTGTTTGTGGTAATTCTCATTTTCTCCTTCCCAGTACATAGTTGTGTGGCACAGATTTGAAAATGGACAACTGCAAGGAAACATGAGTTATATTAAGTGAAGTGAAAACTACTGGTTTAATATATGCAAAAAATTCCCTATTTACAAAATAAGTGATCATCTGAATATTAATGTGTCTTTATGACACTGTTCTAGGGTGAAAATGCCATCAGTTTTAAAAGTCAAAAATCATCATGCAGTGTGATATTAGAAATGGAAAAATGTAGTGACAAAAGTGAAAATTGGAGGGTCAGAAAAGGCATAAAAAGTGTAGCCAGTGGCTGCATGACAAGCAGTCAAATGGCATTTTTGGTCAGAAGGACCACTCTCCCACTTCCTTTATGCTAGTAATTTTAACATTTAAAATGTTAAAAGTATTTTTGTAATTATTTTTCATGTTTCTAAAAATACATCAATTTACCTTGCCTTTTTAAAAATCACATTTGTCAATATGAGCAGAAGACTATTCCTACTATTTTTTATGCATAGCTTTGTAACCTGCAAATAAAAATGAAAACACCACTCCTATGTTCTTTCCTATCTGTAACATCCCACAACTCATTGTCAGTTTCACCTCCCTCTGCCCAGTGTCTAAGTCTTATTTCCCTATAGCTATACAAGCTCTTTGGAGGCAAACATTATATCTGGTCCATGATGTTATCATGCACCAACACCATATACACATTAAATGTTAAATAAGTAGAATGATGATGGCTTACTGGCACTCAAACCTCTTACAGGAGGGGGAGCGTGCAGATGGGCAGGTGCAGAAGCTGGTGCGAGGGCTTCTGGGCTCTGGCCCCACAACAGCGTCTAGGGGTGGATGTCTGCAACTCCTGAAGTCCCAATGAGCATATGTTACAGTGCACTCTTTTAGCTTTACTGACCATGGACAGCTTAAGTGTTAAACAGCTCAGTAAATCCTCTGCTTTTTTGCAAGGTCTTTCTGTATCCTGAGCTCTTGTCCAGCATCCAGGAAAAATCAGGTCACACACAGACTTGAAGGATGGTGAATGCCAGGGTTTTGTTGATTGGTGGAGGTGGCTTTCAACAGGATGGATGGGGAACTGGAAAGGGGATGGAGTGGGAAGATGATCTTCCCCTGGAGTTTGGCCATCCGGTGGCTGATCTCATCTCCAACCATCCCCAGCTGAACTCCTCTCAACGTTCAGGTGCTCCTTCTCTTCTCTCCTTCTCTGCTGCTCTTCTGCTCTTCCATTCATCTGCTCATGGAGCCTGGGATTTGGGGTTTATATGGGTTCAGTACGCAGAGTGTGGTGGGCCAAAAGGGAACTTTTGGGTGCAAAAACAGGAATGCCTGTTCCCATTTAGGGCCATAGGTTTCCAGGCTTGAGGGTGGGGCCCTTGTCAGGGAACCACACTCTTCTACCCAGGATTTTGCTGTCTCCTGTCCATATTATTAGGGCCATTGGGCAGACCAGGGGTGTGTCTGCTGGGGGCAGCGGCATTGCTACATTGTTTCTCAGGTTCTGAGTATGGCCCATGGTCATTCCAATGACCCAAGGATATATCAGCTACATGGAAGCTTGAAAGCTTCCTGTTTGAAGGATGGTATGTAGTGTTTTGGCCAGCTTAAGGGGGGTTCACCATGGATGAAACAATCAGACTGTTCCTTCAGCTGGAGGTAAGGCAGCAGGAGTTGGTTTCCCTGTAGTGCAGGAGTCGTAGCTGGTCTTGGGCCCAGGCTCTGCACAGATGAGGTTGTGGGGTTCAATGACCTATGGGCTTGGTGGGATGAAGATGGAGTCCCAGTGCTTGTGAGGCACAGTGGCTAGTGGCTCCCAGAGCAGGATGCACACCAGAGGTGACTCTGGTCTCAAGATGGCACCATGCTGCAGCAGCCTGGCTCATAGGGAGTGGGCAGGGGGTGGAGAATGCACACCTTGTACTGCTAATTTAGTATAATTCCCACAGTTCTCCCAGTTGGACTCATGGCTTGACAGGATTGTGGAATTTTCTTGTTATAAGGACTGTAGGTATTGGCAGTGGCAATGGAAGCTGGCAGGGGTCTTCTACTGAGATTTTTGCCAGAACAGGAAGTGTCTCCTGACTTCAGACATATCCAATCTGGGTGGGGCAGATGTGCTTCAGAGCCTGGGTGCCTGTATGCTGCCCCCCTGGACTTCCATTTACCACAAGTGCATCTCCACTCCTTTGCTGCCTTCCAATGTGCTCCTTCCCACACTCCAGTCAAATCTTAGCTGTGTATTCATTGCCTTGGTCTTTTCTTGTAAGGAGAATGAACACTAGGCACCTCTAACATTATGCTGATGTTATTCCCCAAACTTTTAAACAAGAACTAACACCAATTCATCTCAAACTATTCCAAAAAATGGAGGTGGGGAGTGGAATTCTTCCAAACTTAATCTATGAGGCCAGAATTATTCTCACACCAAAACCAGAAAAGAACACAACAAAGAAAGAAAACTACAGACCAGTATATTTGATGAACATAGATGCAAAAATCTACAACAAAATACTAGCAAAAAAAATTCAATAGCACATGAAAAGAATTATGCCCCATGATCAAGTGGGGTTTATCTCAAGGATGCAAGGATGGTTCAAATAAGCAAATCAATATATATCATACATCACATCAACAGAATGAAGAATAAAAACTAATATAATCCTCTCAATATTCACAGAATAAGCATGTGCTACAATTCAAAATCTTTTCATGACAAGAACTCTCAATAAATTAGGTACAGAAATAATATAACTCAACACAATAGAGGCCATATATGACAAACCCACAGCTAACATCATATTGAATGGTGGTTGGGGGGAGTTCTTCTAAGAACTGGAATAAGACACGATGCCCACTTTCACCACTCTTATTCAACATAATACTAAAAGCCTTAGCCAGAGCACAATTAGGCAAGAGAATGAAATAAAGGGCATCCAAATTGGAAAGATGGAAGTAAAATTGTCCCTGTTTGCTGAGGACATATTCTTATATACGGAAAAACCTCCATTGAAAGATTCCATCAAAAATCTCTTAGAAAAGAAACAAATTCTGTGAAATTGTATTATAAGATCAACATACCAAAATCAATAGTGTTTCTATACTCCAATTAACTAGCTGAAAAAGAAATCAAAAAGTGGTATGGTTTGGCTCTGTGTCTTCTCCCAAATTTCATCTTGAATTGTAATCCCCACGTGTTGAAGGAGGGACCTAGTAGGGGGTGATTGGATCATGGGGGCAGTTTCCCCCATGCTATTTTCATGATAGTGAGGGAGTTCTCATGAGATCCATTGGTTTAAAAGTGGTAGTTTCCCCTACACACTCTCTCCTGCCACCATGTAAGACGCGCCTTGCTCCTCCTTCACCTTCTGCCATGATTGTATTCTTGAGGCCTCCCTAGCCATGTGGAACTGTAAGTCAGTTAAATTTCTTTTCTTTATAAATTACCCAGTCTCGGCCGGGCGCGGTGGCTCAAGCCTGTAATCCCAGCACTTTGGGAGGCCGAGACGGGCGGATCACAAGGTCAGGAGATCGAGACCATCCTGGCGAACACAGTGAAACCCCGTCTCTACTAAAAATACAAAAACTAGCCGGGCGAGGTGGCGGGCGCCTGTAGTCCCAGCTACTCGGGAGGCTGAGGCAGGAGAATGGCGGGAACCCGGGAGGCGGAGCTTGCAGTGAGCTGAGATCCGGCCACTGCACTCCAGCCTGGGTGACAGAGCAAGACTCCGCCTCCAAAAAAAAAAAAAAAAAAAAAAAAATAAAAAAAAATAAATTACCCAGTCTCAGGCAGTTATTTATAGCCGTGTGAAAACAAACTAATACAAGAAGGCAATCCCATTTATAATAACTATAAAAAATTGAACAAATTTAACCAAGAAGGTGAAATATCTCTGCAACGAAAACTATAAAACTGTAAAACACTTCAGAAAGAAATTGAAGAAGACACAAAGAAATGGGAAGACATCCCACGATTATAGATTGGAAAAACTAATGCTGTTAAAATTATCATACTACTTAAAGCAATCTATTTACTCAATGCAATTCCTATCAAAATACCTTTAACATTCTTCACTGAAGTAGGAAAAAAAAGTCCTAAAATGTGTATGGAACTACAAAATACCTCAACTAGTGAAAGTAATCCTGAGGAAAAAGAATGAAGGTGAAAGTATCACACTACCTGACTTCAAAATACACTACAAAGCTATAGTAACCAAAACAACAGGATACTGACATAAAAACAGACACACAGACCAATTGCACCAGAAATAAATTCATGTATTTACAGCCAATTGATTTTTGACAAAGGCACTGAAAACATACACTGAAGAAAAAACACCCTTTTCAGTAAATGGTGATGGGAAAATTGGATATTCATACTCAGAAGAATAAAACTAGACCCTTATCTCTCATCATATATAAAATCAACCTAAAATTTATTAAAGATTTAAAAGTAAGGGCAAAAACTATGAAACTACTCAAAGAAAACATAGGGGAACCACTTTAGGACATTGTTCTGGGCAAAGATTTTATGGATAAGGCCTCAAAAGCACAGGCAACAAAAGCAAAAATAGACAAATGGGATTATATCAAACTACAAAGCTTCTGCACAGCAAAGAAAACAATCAACAGAGTGAAGAGACAACCTGTAGAACAGGAGAAAATAATTCCAAACCATTTATCTGACAAGGAATTAAGATCCAGAATACACAAAGAACTCAAACAGCAAACAGCAAAAAAACCATATAACCCAATTTTAAAATGGGCAAACGATCTGAATAGACGTTTCTTAAAGGAAGACATACAAACAACCAACAAGTGTGTGAAAAATGCTCAATATTGCTAACCATTAGGGAAATTCAAATCAAAACTACAGTGAGATTCCATCTCACCTCAGTTAGAATGGTTATTATAAAAAGACAAAAAATAACAAATGCTGGTGAAGATGTGGAGAAAAGGGAATTCTTATATCCTGTTGGTGGAAATGTAAATTAGTACAGCCATTATGGGAAGCAGTATGGAGATTCTTAAAAAAAAACTAAAAATAGAACTACCATATGATCCAGTAATCCCACTAGTGGTTATATATTGAAAGGAAAGGAAATCAGTATGTTGAAGAGATATCTACACTCCCATGTTTATTGCAGCACTATTCACACTAGACAAAATATGGAATCAGCCTTAGTGTCCATCAACAGATGAATGGATAAAGAAAATGTGGTATACGTACACAATGAAATACTAATCGGCCATAAAAAAGAACAAAATCTTGTCATTCGCAGCAACATGGATGAGCTGGGAGACATTATGTTAAGTGAAATAAGCCAGGCACAGAAAGAAAAATACCACATGTTCTTACTCATTTGTGAGAGCTGAAAAAGTTGATCTTATATAAATAGAGAGTAGAATAGTAGTTACTAGAGCCTGGGAAGTGTAGGGGGAAGTAGGGAAGAGGGAGAGGTTAGTTAACAGATACAAAATTACAGCTAAATGGGAGGAAAAAGTTTTAGTGTTCTATTAGTACTGTAGGATGACTATAGTTAACGTTAATTTATCATATATTTTCAAGTAGCTAGAAGAGAGGTTTTGAATGTTCCCAATACAAAGAAATTGTAAATGTTGGAAGTGGATATGCTAATTACCCTGATTTGATTATTACACATGCATACATAAATTGTAATATCACATTGCACCCCATAAAGATGTACAATTATTAGGTATTAATTAAAATTTTTTAAAAAATCACTAGTGGCCATGATTTAATCAATCATACTTATGTAATGAAGCCTCCATAACTGGGATGCCAAACAGGAGGAGGTACCTAGAGAGTGGTGGTCCCAGAGAGGGCACAGAAGTTCACACCCCATCCTACATACCTTCACCTGTGCATCTCTTCTTTCTGACAGTTCCTGGCTTATATCATCTTATAATCAATGGCTAATAATAGGTAAAGCACTTTCCTCATTCTGTGAGCTGTTCTAACAAGTGATCAAACCAGAGAAGGGGGCTTTGGGACCCCAAGTCTGACACAAGTCATGGGTAACATGGGAAACTACCACTAGTGACTGACATCTGAAGCCAGGGACAGCCTTGTGGGGCTGAACCCTTAACATGTGGAGTCTGTGCCAACTCCAGTTAGCACAGAATTGAACTGAATTGTAGAATATCCAGCTGGTGTCAGAGAATTGCTTTGTGTGGGAGAAACCCACACGTTTTGGTGACCAGAAGTGTTTTGTGCTGAGTGTGAGGAAAACAGTTAATCTTTTTCCATATAAGAGGGTAGGCAGCATGTAGAGTAGGAAGAGGACCTACCACCAGAGCCTGACACCAGCTCACAAAGGAAGAGGTTCTATAACTCAGTTAAAGTACTTATATACAAGGAAATCTACAAGGACTGGAGAGTTAAGGACTAAAGACACATGAACCCAGGCTTTCCAATACAGTCAAATTTATATCTAAAGAATCTGGTGTCTCACTAAGAAAGTGAAGGCTTCCAGTTCATGGATAAAATTAAGTAAAGGAATATTTGGAAACGTAATGGAGGCCATAAAAAAATAGAGAGTTAAACTTTCAGCAGTGATGAGTACTTTCTCTACAAGAGGCATATAAATCTCAGAAGTTAAGCCATGAATAGTATAGAAGTTTCAGCTATCCAACCCAGTGTGGTGAGGTTTTAGATGTATGGTAGTTTATTTTACAACAGTCAGCAAGGTCAGCATAAATATTAATTAGGTCCCTGTTCCACTTCCAGTTCATGGTTGATACCGGGACTTCCTACCACACAGCAGTTCATGCTGAGCCAAGTGATACATGTTTTCACTTCATATCAGCTATGATAAAAGAAAAAAGTTTGTGAGTAAAATAGATATTCAGATAAACAGAAATAAAATACCTTCCCATCAAAACCTACCAGCAGGGAGAAAAACAAAACCCAGGAAATGCCAGGAAAGGAAAGCAAGTCTAAGGCCTGTTCTCAGTTTTAAGTTCTGCAGGCCTTCCTAGAAGATTATCCATTTTTTTCACTTTTCATGTATTCACACTACTCAGAAACCCTCAATTCTCCTATTTTAAGGATTAAAAAAATTAATTAGTGGTATTTCAACAACAACCTTGAGACATGACATCTTCTGTCAATAGAAAAAAGACTTCTACTATGACATGACTTATGCTTAGTATAAAACTTAAAACTATGACATGTTTTCCTACTACCTCCTTTAAAAAATATAAAATTGTGATATATGTGACTATAGAACTGATATTAGTAACGGTAAGTTAGGAGGTTATAAACAAGGTTCTGTGTCATAAAATTTGAGTCAACAGGAACCCAGTTACTGAGAAATATTTTAGAAAGATGAGGGACTAGTCTTTCGAATGAAAAGAAGATAATAAGAACTAAAAGATAACAATAAAATATTAAGGATTTTTACAAAAACAAATATATCATGATATATATGCCTTCTTTAACAGTGATAATAGACAGAGCTGTCACATTCTTTTTTTTCCTAGACTTCCCTTAGCTTTGCTAAGTGGGCAGCACCAAAGCAGGACACCTGATGCAAAGGCAGGCAATCCATGAGCTTGTAGCAGTCAGTGACCTAGGATCTGACTAGAATAGATGAGCTGGATCAATAAGAGTCCTCCTTCAGGAATCTGAACCACAAGACCTACAGAATTTCCAATAAGCAACAAGGCAAAAGCTAAATGGACAGATCAAGAGATACTATGCTATAGGGAGGTGTAGAGTCCCTACTATAGTCTGTATTAGTCTGTTCTTACCTTGCTATAGAGAAATACCTGAGACTGGGTAATTTATAAAGAAAAGAGGTTTAATTGGCTGATGGTTCTGCAGGCTATACAGGAATCATGAAGCCATCAGCTTCTGGGGAGATCTCAAGGAACTTCCAGTCATGGCAGAAGGCAAAAGGGAAGCAAGGCACTTCACATGGCTGGAGCAGGAGGAAGAGAGAGACAGGGGAGGTGCCACATACTTTAAAACAACCAGATCTCATGATAACTCACTCACTATCACAAGAACAGCACCAAGGGAATGGTACTAAACCATTCATGAAGGACCATCCCCATGATCCAATCACCTCCCACCAGCCTCATCCTCCAACACTGGGGATTACAATTGAACATGATATTTGGGTGAGGACACAGACCCAAACCATATTGTGAACCATATGCAAGCTATAGTTATGAGGAAGCCAGTTAATAGACAAAAGACAGTGAAGGCCACATATGTAAGGAAGATTTTGCCTGTGTGGACAAAGAGAGAGCGAGAAGAAGGAAGGAGAAGAGAAGAAAGAGGAGAGGCAAGAGTAGGCTTGATTCATGACAGCTTCCTTAAGACCCAACTATAACTCAATTTCTGTCATTGGGTTTGTCTGAAATCCCTCTGAAACCTAACATTGCTGTTCCTTATAACTAAAAGAACCCTAAGCAAAACAATGCATCCTAAGGTCAGTATGCTTCTAGGCAATCTTCTACACTCTCTTTATCCCAAGAAACGGTACTTAGAATAAAGACTTTTGATTAATCAAGGTATCAATTTGCTAAAGAAATTTAGTTCCACTGTTATTTACATAATCTTGGGCAAATCGCTTATCTCCCGAGCCTTACTTTTCTCACCTATATACATCTATATATATAGTAGGTTTATTGTGGAAATAACAATCATGTGTATGGAGCACCTGGCCCCTGGACACTCAGGACTTGGTAGTTGTCATCATTCATTAAAATAAAACTTAAGACTTGTACAAAGCAAGTCCACTGTCTTTATATAATTTGATACACTAAACAGTGCAGGTGACATAGGTAGGACAAGTGTTGCCATCTCCATTTTTCAAATGGCTCAGTGTCATAACTTCCCCAAACCATAGAGCTGGCAAGTGGAAGAATGTGGACTTAAACATAGGGCTTATGATTGCTAGTCAATGAGATAACCTTCCATTTCAATAAAGCCCAGAAAGTGCACTCATGTATCAGGGAAAAAACTTACAACCAATAAATGTGAAAAAGGGTGGAGAAAAGAGTCCTGATTAACCTTCAGTTCAATAGAAAAATCCATTCCATTAAAATCCCCTTTCCCTGGGCATTCCTGATAATTGAGATTTTACAGTTCTTTGAAATACCACAAGGTCAACAAATTGCACACACTTACAGTTCCATGAAAGAATGGAAATAATGGTACTCTCTAGGGTAGAGAAAGAGAAATTCATTACATTAGAAAATCCTGAAAGAATGACATGAGAGACCAAGAGCAATGCACGTAAATGCAGAAAAGAAAGAAGGAAGAGGGGGAGGAGGGTAAAAAATTATTTTTGGCATACCTAATTACTACAGAAACTCACCTCCTAATCCCCAGAGTAATTCACACTTTTATAGATCAGTATGTCAAATTACCTTTTCAGATCTGAGTAAAATAATCCTGAATGTTTCAGATTCAGATTGTAAGAAAACTTTATATTAGATCATATGGCAGTTCTAAATAAAAGTTAGTTGCTAAATCTAAGTTTTTAAAGTTTCCCTTTCATATAAAATAAGAAAAGTTTCAATGATTGTACATATTTATCTTCTAATAACTTTAATAAATAAAGCTATTAAAACCATGGTCATGCCCTAGTATAGAAAGCCCAGCTGGGCAAAAATACCATGTCATAAGACTTCTGTTTGGCACCCAAAATTATGAATACATCATACAAACTATGCTCTGCTCCTTGTTCATTTTTGTTGGCAGCTTTGACATTGAGATACAGGTCAGGAGGAGATGACACACAGAGGACCCTCATCTAACCTCTTGAAGGTCTCATATTCCTTGGTGACATGACCTTTAAGATCTCACCTAGAACTAAATTTCTAAGCTCTATCAACTTTCTCTCTGTCATTTTTTCAAATCAGATTTAATGAAGATGTCAGATGACTGAACTGCCTCATAAGTTCACCTAGTGTTCATTAAGCCTTGTACATCTCCTATAACTCCAAAGCCTGGAGTGAGCATAGACTCAAGGTCAACAGCTTGGGCTTTAGAATTTACTAGCCATGTGGCCTTGGGAAAGTAACATAACCTCTCAGTGCTGTATTTTCTTCATCCATAAAATGGGATAATAAGTACCTCATAGTATTGTTGCAAGGATTAAATGCACATAAAAATGCTTTAAAAAGCGCCTACATCATGTGTTCTCAATAATTTTTAGCTGCTCTTATTATTACCTCTCGACGATGAAATATTCCTTAATATATGCAAGCACATAGTCTATGGGAACGTCTGCCACTAGGAAGAAAAGATGAAATTCAAATGTGCACACAGAACAAAGACAGGAATGAATGAAACAACACATGCTGCAGGCTGCATCCGGTCAGCTAAACTGAGATGAGCTTCACATTCTTCCATGGTTGGCCTGCACCATTAGCCCCTGCTGGCAAATGGGAAGTGCTCATGATAAAGCTGACCAAATGGCAGCATGTGGGTGGACCAGCACAATCCATCCCCACTACTGGACCAGGAGCCTGGACTGCATTCTCTGCTGTCCCTGCATTAGAGCACATAGGATGTCATACACTGTTAACAGGTTCTAAGAGTTTCAGGGGTTTGAGAGAAAGAATGAAGGACATAATGAAAGAGCTGGCATTGAGGGAATCTCTGTGAAGCGGTCTTTAGCTGCATTTCAAAGGCAGGTGGGAAGCGGGCTTGGGGAGAAGTGAGCAGAGCTTTCCAGATGGGAGAAATAGGATATGTGTGCCCCTGGGTG
Source organism: Rhinopithecus roxellana (assembly GCF_007565055.1). Lineage (NCBI taxonomy): Eukaryota > Metazoa > Chordata > Mammalia > Primates > Cercopithecidae > Rhinopithecus > Rhinopithecus roxellana. Next base: position 65,066,401 of record NC_044550.1, on the reverse strand, counting down.
TGAAGTTTGGAAAAGCCCACGTTGGAGAAGGCCAATAGTGCTGCCAGGAAGAAAGAGCATGAAATAAGGTGTAGCAGCAGGTATAGCCAGTAATGGCCAGGGAAGATTTTTGTCTCTTTTTCCCAATTTCCAGAGAAATAATCTCTGCAACTGGGTGTTCTTTGTTGTTAGGTTAGCTCCCTTTTAGGATTATATTTAGACTTTTTTTTTTTTCTTTTCTTAGAAAACCTCAAATGATTACAACTTGCACAGAATGTTTAAGTAGGTCACAAAAAAACAAGGAATGCTTTTCCCCACTCAAACAGATCCCTGAAACTCTAGGTTCTAGAGAACTGGATGCTAATTTCCTCATTCTCCCAGGGGGACAGAATGACAAATTCTACCTGCCTCACTTCCATCTCCCTCCACTCCATTTAAAGGCTCCCAGTTCACTGTTCAGTAAAAGGAAGGAGCATTTTCTCAGAAACCAATTCTCTAGGTGAAAGAAACCTAGGTCAGGATTTCCAAAAGCTAAAGACTTCTCACAGGAGTCAGAGCATTTTATATCGCTCTAGGAAGATAACCAAGGGAATTGAAGGGATATTACTATACAGAAAAACAATAACATTTAAAACCTCAAACCCCACTAAATTCCTTATATGACAACCAATAGTGATGCTTAGTATTTTTTGCCATGACTCAATAGTCAGATACAAACCTCAACTCAGTCACAGAACTCTTTCATCCATGCTACTCATACAGAAAAGAGAAAAATGACGGAAAACTTTCTAACAAGGATTTTTTTTTCCTTTTTAAAGTTTATCCTGGAGTTGAGGGAGAACTTGGAAATAAGATTCTGATTAAGAAGAAGTTATCCTCATTGAGACAGGCACCTCCTAAGACACCCTTCCACAAGCTATCAGCACATGCTTTACACATTGTGAAAGTCATGGCTTTCTCATGTCTTCATCTGATTCCTAATTCTTTTTCTCATCTAGCAAAATGTTGCCAGGGATTTTCACTGAATGTCATTTTCACTGAAGAGGTCCCAATTAAGAATTTTTGGATCTCGGACTGAAAACCTTTCCAAGATAATTATTATAATCCAGGGCTTCAAAGGAGCAGAAATTCAAAGGAAGGGAAAGAATTTCAGTAGATAATCTACAGGATGGCTGCCATTGATCCTCCCCTTGTCCTGCACTCCTGGTTTTGCCCTTTCCCTGTGAGCTTACTGCTGAAAATCTGTTAGGCATTTCAGCAAAGGTCATGACATTTATTACCGCTTAATATAGAGCATAAAGTGGAAAAAAGGTTGACTCCAAGGCTGCAAGTCCAAGAGAAAAAGAGAATGGAGTAGAGATATAGGCAAAGGAAGGGAAGAATTTGAGACTAAAGAGAAGGTGTGAAATGTAGCTTCAACGATAGAGTAACAGTTAAAGCCTTGAGATAAAAAAGTTGGCATGTGCATCTATGTACACACACAGATATACCCCTATGTTCAAGGCCTGGGTTTTGGGGGTAATCAGGAGTAGGAGGAAAAAAAGAAGAAATAGAAGGACACAGTGAAGATAGGTTAGAAAGGCAGGAGGAAAAATTCCAAGATATTCCAAAAGCCAAGAGAATATTTTACTATAGGGCAAACATTAACCCAAAGAAAGCTGGTGATAAAGCATTAATATCATACAAAGTAGACCTAAAGGTAAAATGCATTGTCCCAGGTAAGAAAGTCATTATATGATGACAAAAGTCAATTCATGAGGAAGATGCAACAATCCTCAACTTGTATGCAATGAATAACACAGTCTCAAAAATATATAAAGTAATTGAAATAACTTAAAGGAAAATAAACATTCTACTATCAATCATAGTGGGAGATTGTTACACACTTTTCTCGGTAAATGACAATCCTAATATCAGTAATGTCATAAAAATATCTCTAATAGTGGTGTTTATTGAGTTCCAAATTTTTAATAGTAGTCTTTAATATTTTTACCTTAATTATCTTCCTCCTATTTGAACATTTCCAACTTGAAACATGAGTTCTGGTCAAACCAGTTCACCAAACATATCTTATTGGTTTCACTTTTATTTCTCACCTTAAGTTATATCCCCTAGCTGAAATGTTCTCTCCCTTCAATAGATTTTTTCCCCCTGCAATTGTGAGAAGGGTTGAAACAAGACTGGCATAGGTAGACTTCTGGATCACAGGATGGAAGGAGTACAAAGATACATGGGCCTCAAACACAACGCCTCAGCTTCCCCAGGAAAATTGTGTTTGTTTTTAGATCTCCCTTCTGGTCAAGGGCCACTCATTTCAAGCACTGTCCAAGAACTCAGCCTGGACCAAGCTTTGGAATAACAATCTATGTAGTATGGAGAGCAAGGAAGACCAGAAGTCAATTGTGTCTTCTCTTTTCAGGAAAAGCCAGTGATCTGGGAAGGCAAATCACCTGGGGCTGGCTGAATGAAGCAGAGGAGAAAAAAAGTGTCTGAGATATCATGCCAAAACCTGACAAACAAAGGAGAAAACAGAGAATAAGCTGAAGGTACCAATGAGTGAATGAGAAATAGGAGATTAGTGAAAAGCTGAGATACAAGTTGAGTCTGGTGGAGATTAAGTGTAATAACTTATACTGTGAGGTTTTAGGTCTGGTGTTTTGATCCTACCTCTTTGGCATTTAAGGCTACAGGGAATGACTCAGTATCTTGGGATAGACCCCTGGCATTCTGTCTTTTCTGTCAGGCAAGACTTTGTCAGAATCTAGGCATGCTTTAAACACAAGGCATGCAGAAGGAAGTACACCACTTCCCTTTGTGTCTCCTGTAGTTGTGATGCACCTGCAAATAGCCAATACCTATAAAGGAAAAAGTCATGATAAAGATAATGCTCTGGGCTGGGCATGGTGGCTCATACCTGTAATCCCAGCACTTTGGGAGGCCAAGTCAGGTAGATCACCTGAGGTCAGGAGTTTGAGACCAGGCTGGCCAATATGGTGAAACCCCATCTCAACTGAAAATACAAAAATTAGCCAGGGATGGTCCTGGGAGGTAGAGGTTGCAGTGAGCAGAGATTGTGCCACTGCACTCCAGCCTGGGCAACAGAGCAAGACTTTGTCTCAAAAAAATAATAATAATAATAATACTCTTGTCTGCAGCTCCTCCTAAGGGCAAGAAAGGCAGATGAGTAAATCACCTTCCTGTATGAACCTATGGTTCTGGTTATGATTGTCGACAGTTTATACAAAAAATATAAATAATTCAAAGCTAAGTGCCAACTGATAGTTTTAATAAATGCATAATTTCACAGCATGAAAGCTTTGTTGTTTGCTCATATCACTTGCTGTCTAAAACTAAAACAGCAATAATAATATATCTGATACGTAAGATACACCCTTAAATAGAAATAGCAAAAACCCACATGATGTCAAAGGAGGCTCTTTTTCAAACAGCCAAAAAGCCATGAAAATCAATGAGCCCTGGAGTAGCTCCACCCTTGGGATCCTGTCTAAGAATCAGAAGATATTTACTAAATTGTGCTGTTTTATCTCACATAAAAGAAACACACATAGACAGTCTAACCCTTAACAGTCTCAGCAAAGCTCAGGTCAGAAAAACAAATTCACTCAGGTTCAGGTTGAGGCTGCCACCAGCATAGGCAACTAGGAAAGGGCTATTGAAAAGGGTATTCTGTTTTCTAAGGAAACTTTTAATGTTAAGAGCCTCTACTTTTTAGAGTACTGTGAAAGCTCTGCTGAAAAGAAACAAACATAGCAAGAGCAAGTAGTAATGATATCAATAATATTAGGGATAACAGCAGCTGCTGAGGAGTTTTCCCATACTGTGACTGACCAAGAGGGGTCTTACTGCTATTAAACAAACAGGGGATGAGATTCAACAGTGAGTACAATAATCTTCATTTGGGTTCACCTGAAAGTAAGACTTAGCACCAGACTCTACATTGTAAAGAATTTCCTGGTCCATCAGGGTTTCCATGTAAATAAACAAAATAATTCCGTTGTAATACTTTGATGTCGCCTGAGGTCAAAGACTGAAGTTCAGGTTCTTTCTTGGTGTAATGCCAGTTTTCCATCCTCTTTATGCCAGACTCTGCATTGTTTTTCTAATTTATACAATAAAATGCTGTTTGTTGAAATAAGATCACTAGAGGGTTTGTGGGAGCCCCTGAAACACTTCATTCATTTTTAATGGGGTACTTGACATCCCACAAAGTTCACACACATGAGGAAGAGATTGCACAGTGCAAACTGGTGAAAAAAATCCATTGTCTATCCCTCCAGGAGCATGCTGATAACATGAGGTGACTAGTGCATAGTATATTTCATAGGACAGCTCTGTAAATGGTCATGCCTTTTAGCACAAAACAAATTAAAACATAATCATAACCCCAGTACCACTGTTATCACTGGGTGGCATTCTTCATGATTAAATGTATATCACATTCTTTCTAGGCATGCCAGGGTAAAAGCTGCCAAATTCACAATGGCAATTTATTTCAAGTTTTCAAAATAAAAGTGATGTACCAAAAACTTTTTTTAATGTATCAACTTTTTATTTTTTCCCATGCACTTATTTGATGCACTGTTTATTAGCAAAGTTGACATTGCCCTTGGATGTCCATAACACTAGCTACAAAATGGGGTAATTATATCTAGTTGACAACATATCTAAAAGGTTAAATATTTTAGCTACACTTTGAAAATTTACATGGTTTGAATGTGCTAATTTTTGTAATATTGTCTCAGAGGTTCATTTTGGTTTTTTTGGAATTTTTGTTTTTCTTTCCAACTTTTATTTTAGGTTCAGGGGGTACATGTGCAGGTTTGTTACATGGGTAAATCGTGTGTCATGGGGGTTTGGTGTACAGATTATTTCATCACCCAGGTAATGAGCAAAGTACTCAATAGGTAGTTTTTCAGTCCTCACCCACTCCTGCACTCCACCCTCAAACAGGCTCCAGTGTTTATTGTTTCCTTCTTGTGTCCATGTATATTCATCATTTAGCTCCCACTTATAAGTTAGAACATTCAGTATTTATTTGTCTATTCCTGCATTAATTCATTTATGATAATGGCCTCCAACTCCACCCATGTTGCTACAAAGAACAGGATTTCATTCCTTTTTATGGCTGCATAGTATTCCTTCATGTATATGTAATGCATTTTCTTTATCCAGTCTACCATTGATGGGCATTTAGATCGATTCCATGTCTTTGTTATTGTGAATAGTGTTGCAATGTGCATGTGTTTTTATGGTAAAACAATTTACATTCCTTTGGGTATATACCTAGTAATGGGATTGCTGGGTCAAATAGTAGTTCTGTTGTAAGTTCTTTGAGACATCTCCAAACTGCTTTCCACAGTAGCTGAACTAATTTACATTCCCAACAGCAGGGTATAAGCATTCCCTTTCCTCCACTACCTCACCAGCATCTGTTATTTCTTTGCTTTTTAATAATAGCCTTTCTGGCTGGTGTGAAATGGTGTCTCACTGTGGTTTTGATTTGCATTTCTCTAACGATTAGTGATGTTGAGCATTTTTTCATAGGCTTATTGGCCACATGTATGTCTTCCTTTGAGAAGTGTCTATTCATGTCCTTTGCCCATTTTTTTAATTGGGGTTGTTTGTTTTTTTCCTTGTTAATTTATTTAAGTTCCCTATAGATTCTGGATAGTAGACCTTTGTTGGGCGCATAATTTGTAAATATTTTCTCCCATTCTGTAGGTTGTCTGTTTACTCAGTTGATAATTTCTTTTGATGTGCAGAAGCTCTTTAGTTTAATTAGGTCCCATTTATCTATTTTTTGTTGTTGTTGTTGCAACTGCTTTTGGAGTCTTTGTCATGAAATCTTTGCCAGGGTCTATTTCCAGAATGGTATTTCCTAGGGTTTCTTATAGGGTTTTTATAGTTTTAGGTTTTACATTTAAGTCTTTAATCCATCTTGGCTTAATTTTTGCATATGGTAAAAGGGAGGGATCCAGTTTCAATCTTCTGTATATGGCTAGCCAGTATCATATATTGAATAGAAAGTCCTTTCCCTATTGGTTGTTTTCATTGACCTTGTTGAAGATCAGTTAGTTAGGTGTACAGTTTTATTTCTAGATTCTTTAACCTGTTGGTCTATGTGTCTATGTACCAGTACCATGCTGCTTTGGGTACTATAGCCTTGTAGTACAGTCTGAAGTTGGGTAGTGTGCCTCTGGTTTTTGTTGTTGTTTGGGTTTTTTGTTTTTGTCCGTTTATTTTGCTCAGAATTGCTTTGGTGTTCAGGCTCCTTTTGGTTCCACATGAATTTTAGAATAGTTTTTTTTTTTAATTCTATAAAAAATATCATTGGTAGTTTGATAGAAATAGCACTGAATCTGTAAATTGCTTTGGGCAGTGTGGCCATTTAACAATATTGATTATTCCTATCCATGAGCATGAAATGTTTTTCCATTTGTTTGTCTTCTCTCGATTTCTTTCACCAGTGTTTCGCAATTCTCGTAGAGATCTTTTACCTCTCTGGTTAGCTGTATTCCAGGCATTTTATTTTTTTGTGGCTATGGTGAATGAGATTGTGGTCCTGACTTGGCTCTCATCTTGGACATTGTTGGTATATAGAGATGCAACTGATTTTTCTGCATTGATTTTGTATCCTGAAACTTTGCTAAAGTTGTTTACAGGTCTAGGAGCCTTTGGGCAGAGACTATGGGGTTTTCTAGGTATCAAATCATGTTATCTTCACAGAAGGAGTTTAATTTCCTCTCTTCCTGTTTAGATGCCTTTTCTTTCTCTTACCTGATTGCTCTGGCTAGGACTTCCAGTACTATGTTGAATAGGACACATTCTTACCTTGTTCTGGTTCTCAAGGGGAATACTTCCAGCTTTTGCCCATTCAGTGTGATGTTGGCTGTGGATTTGTCATAGATGGCTCTCATTATTTTGAGATATATTTCTGTGATGTCTGGTTTGTTTAGGGTTTTTAACATGAAGGGAAGTTGAATTGTATCAAAAGCCTTTCTGCATCTATTGAGATGATCATGTGGTTTTTGTTTTTAGTTCTGTTATATTCAGTTACAAGTCAAATCATTATGGAATGTCCAAATATTCTCCCAACACTCTACTTTAATGGTGTTGAATATCATTCAAAATAAATAGGCCATTTCCTAAATGTTTTGAAATCTATTCTTAAGGTTTCAATTTACTGTAAAGAAACCTAATATATGAAAAGCCAGATTTACAGAAAGGATAAATTGGAGAGGGGATGTTATTTACATTTTCTTATGGAGTTTACCACAGGATTCCTTCACAGCAAATCCCTGTGATGAAATGGAGAACCCACGACTCTCAAATGGGGTTCCTACCCCTAAGTGCTTTGAGGAGTTTTCTTCTGTCAGCTTTTGAGGGATCAAAGAAAAGGATTTATTACTTTGGCAAAGAGTGAACTTTTCTCAGTCTTTCCTCTCTGACTGCCAGGATCTGCATTTAAGAGCACGTCCAAGAGTCTGAAGCAGGTAAGCCACCAATCTTTGCACTCTGTGTGAGGAAGGGCACCATTGTCAGTTTTCCACAACCTCGGGTCTTCTGTTCTCAGCCTTAGGTAAGAGGTATTCCTTTCTCAGTCAGTGGCCTCACCAGCATTACCAGGGCCAAGACTTTCTCATGGTGTTAGGTACACACCTTCTTCTCAATGTAGTCTACACCTCATGGAAAGAATATGAGTGTTGGATTCTGAATCCCAATCCTGGATCCACCATTTAATAGCCAAGTGACTTCAATATTCTAGAGCTCCCATTTTTCCATTAATAATGTGGGTGACAATATCCAACTCATTGCAAAGTGGGAGGTTAAATGTTGGTAAACCATCCAGTGTTGGGCCTCATATGTAACAGATTAACAAATGGGAGCTTTAATGATGATAGCAATTATCCTGGATGTTTCCTAAAGGTCTCTTCTTTCTCTTGTCCAGTTTTGTTTGCTTGCTTCCTTGTTTTCTTATCTGCTTTTAATCTTCTTCTAGTAGGCTTTCAGTTGATCTAGAGGTCCTTTCTCTTAGCCTGCATGTCTTACTTTCTCTTAGCCACATGTCTTACTCTCCTTCTTCCCCAGCTAGCTCAGTGGGTCAGAATTCCCATCCTCCTCAACAGAAATCATCACTACCTTTTCCTAAACCCCATCTGGAGCCAGACACTATTTTCATAGAACAATAGTACATCTGCTTGTCATTACAGTTCAGCTCCCCTGGCCGCAGCCAGGCTGAACAGGATGCCAAACCCACAATGACTTCTCAGGAAAAGGGACACTGTCAAAGTTTCTCTGTACATTGAAAATAAAATTTGATTTATAAAACCTTCACTACACAGGTAACTTTCAGGAACAAATCTGTGGTTCTTGAAAGGTAACGCTCATAGGTTTAAAAAGAAGTTCTAAACAATATTTGTCCTTATACTGAGCCTTTGCCTGGATAGGAAAGGGGACAGGAATAAAGGTAACTAACATTTATTGTCTATTTTGTGCCTTAGTGCTGTGCTAAGTGTTTTGCAACCATTATGTTATTTAATTTTCATAACCATCCTCATAAAATAAGGATAATTATCCTCACTTTACAGTGAGAAAACTGAGATTCCACCAGGTTAGCCTAAGGAATAAAGCTAGTCAGTGGCAGAGCCAAGACAGAAATTCAAACCTGTCTCACCAATACAGAATGATATCTCATGACAGAGAATACTTTATGACATATAAGACACAATAAAACACGTTCTTTCCGCTGGCTTAAATATTTTACCTGGTACTTTGGATCACTGGAGGCTGAAGACCCTCTTATAGGCAGCAGTGAGAACACTGACACCTTCGGCATGCAGGTGGCTGCAATACTCTGGGGTTGCATCAAGTCTTAAGGATCAGTCTGATCCTTTCTCATTGCAGAAAGCTCCTAATCACCTGGTTGGGAGATTTTTGATTTATCCCTTATAGTCATACAGAAAGCACTAAACCTGCTGACTACAAATTAATCCTCTTTTCCTAGAACTGCATGGACAAAGGCATGGAAAGACGATGGCCTCCACCATTCAGAAGTGGACAGGCAACAGACCAGCTGGGCAGTGGCCCAGGACTCCACCCTTTTCTGAGTACTATAGCATGATTGGAAGCTCAAATTCCACTGGAAATATAACCTGAGAGTGTAGAAAATTATATTTATCAGGCCTCCTCTCAGGGAGTGTATGCGGTGGAAAGGGATGTTTTAATAATCTTCTTGGCATAAGAGAAAGAGACTGCCAAAGGGTGTGATAATGTTATGGCTGATGAGCCCTCAACTGTGTTCTAAAGAGGTAAGGTCAGGATGACAACAGGGCTCTTCTTTGGTAGGGTGAGGTCTGTATATCTGGATCCAGAGCTGGACTACACAGGACAGGCTGAGCACTGTCACCCAGCATTTGTTCACTCATTTATTCATTCATTCATTCAGTCAACACATATGTTTTGAGTGATTACTATTAATATATGTTCTATTTGAGGTACTGGGGATAAAGCAGTGCACAAAACGACAAAAAAAGGACCTCAGTCTGTTTTTTTTTTTTTTTTTTTTTTTGAGGTTTTCACATTTTTTTTCCAGCTTTATTGAGATATTTATGCTAAATAAATATTGAAAAAGACTTAAACTTATCTCATGGCCCCCAACTAAGCAAAATGCACAATGCCCTTCATGTTATAGACTAAAAATGACCGACATAATATAACCAGCAATGTTTTCAAAACGGTTGAAATTGAAAGACAGGCTATCCCAGGTATCAGAAATGCAAAGGAAACATAAAACTGAAGTGGTAACAGTGGCCCAGGGAGGAGACTGGAATAACTACAGGGCCTCATCTGTTAAGTGGTAGGTTTTTAGTATGATGAGTGTCAAGAGGCATGGCCTTGGGCTTATGTGAAATAGAGAGCCAGAACTGAAACTCCTAAATAAAGCCGATATGTCAAAGTTACATACCCACAATGAAAGGAACTAAAGCATCTGTGCATCAGACCAGGGAAGTGACACATAAGCAAGGAGTGTGTCTCTTCCTAGGGATTTTGGGTGAAAAATCAAAAACCCAGGCCCATGCTTTGCCCAGGTTGGGAGTCCAAATTTATGCCAAAAGATGCTAGAAATTAATACAAAAACTGGTTCCAGACTGGCACGTAGCAGAAGCAAATCCAAACCATTCTCTAGGGCACACAGACTTTATAGAAAACAACCCTGCTAAAGATGAGCTCACAAAGCACATGAGAAATAATCTACATTGACAGAGAATGAGTCAACAGACCTAAAAACTGGGAGAATTAGCAGGCCCAAAGAGTTGAGATAGTAAAATAATGTGGAAGAGTCTATAAAATAAGAATGTTTTTAAAGATTAAAGAGAGGAATGAGTTAAAGCTATAAGAAAAATACTGAATACTATGGGGAGAAAGTTAAGATGATCAGTTTGTTGGTGTGTCAAATGACTAACCTGTCATGAATACCAGAATATTTACCTACCTTGAGTGCCCACATGTCTGAGTTTAACTCTGCTTCCATTTTATGACTCTGTAATTCCATGTTACATTTAGAAAAGAACTATGCAGCAACACAAAAAGCAGAATTAGGAGTATTTTATTAATGTTTAAAAACTCAATTCAATATATTCGTCTTTCCTTTGAATAACAGAGGACACTAAGAAACAAAGACATCGATGGCATTTATCCTATTGTGAGTCAGAATGAAGGTTGTTTTTAAAACAAATAACTCCCAAAATACAGAGGTTTAAATAGGGTACATATTTCTTCCACTCCTAAATAATAGTCGGGCAAGCCTATCTTGGCAGGGCAGCTCTGCTCCACCAGGTCATTCAAGGATTCAGGTTCCTTCCATCTCATTTCTCTACTATGCCCCAAGGCATTTTACTTAATCTTCATGTCAAAGCTGGGTCTCAAAAGGGCTCTGTTTCACTTCAGACCAGATCAAATGGGAGCACAGTCCTGTTTTTTAGGCTAAGGTGTGGAAATGGCACATACTGCTTCCACTATCATTGCTTGGCCTGACCTCAGTGACATGGCCTCCTCCAATTAAAAGCGTACCTGGAAAATATAGCTTTTAGCTGAGTAATCATGTGTCCAGACAAAATTCTATTACTCTGTAAGAAGGGGAAAATGAATTTGTCAATCATCTAACAGTGTGTCAAATCTGTAATTCTAGCAAATATTGGGGACGAAGTAGTTAACTAAGTTTTTAAAAATATATGTTTTAGCCTATCAGTCAATCACAACTCTTTTTCAAAGTCCTGCTATTAGCTCAGCATTGTGAGTAGAAGAAACCAAAAAATGAGGTGGTAATATAAATAGAAAAGACTATTCACATACATTCATTGAAATATAATTTTTTAAAGTATGCAATTAAGTGCTTAATTATAAAAATCCATTTCTAATTCGAGGTCTATATTTTCTTCCACACTCTTCCAACATGATACTTTCACATGTGACTTTTCCTAAAATTTGTTCCATATGACACCCCCAAGCCAGAAAGCGGAAAGTCACACTGACTTCTCTCTCTCTCTTCCCCCCACCCCATAATCAGAATGTCATCCATTTCTATTGGTTCTACCAACAAAATTCCCACTCATCTCTCCTCTTCTTTTCTAGCTCAAGCTCTTATAATTATTTCTTGCAAGGATTATTGCACAGATCTTAAAAACTTCCATTCTCTCTCCCCTTCTAACTATCCTGTATATTGTTTTTTAAGTGATCTTTCTAAAACAGGTTTATCCATATGTCTATCTATTGTCTACTTTGTGCCAGGCACTGTCCTAGGTGTTTGAGATTCAGCAATAAACAAAACAGATAAAGATGCCCTCATGAAGCTCACGTTTTAGTAGAGGGAGATGAAGAATAAATGATATACAAAGTAAATGAGTACATTATGAAAATATGTTAGAAGGTGATAAACATCATGGAAAAAGGAAAAAGTAGAGCAGAGTAAGAGGGATTGAGAGTGTTGATGCGGGGAGGGGGATGGCTGGCCAGGACTCAGACTTATTGATCAGAAAGTTCATTAAATGAGAAGATAACACTTAAGCCAAGAAGAAGAAGGGAGTTGGCCATGAAGATCTAAGCACAGAGAATTTTAAGAGGTATGGCTGAATTGAAGATATGTGGTAGGAGCCCTACCATCATGTTCCAGAAACAGAAAGAAGGCCAGTGAGGTTGGAACAAAATAAGCCACTGTAGACAGTAATGGGATCAGAGAGGATTGCAAGGACTTTGGTGTTCACTTTGTATCATGAGACAACATTGGAAGTTTTTGAACAGAGGAGTGACATAATCTGACTTAAGTGTTTAAAAAGACCACTCTGTTGTACTGAGAGTAGATTATTGGCCAGGTGTGGTGGCTCATTCCTGTAATTCCAGCACTTTGGGAGGCCAAGGGGGAGGATCACTTGAGGTCAGGAGTTTGGGAATAGATTATTGGAGGAGGGGATGAAGAGGGAGAAGGAAGGGTAGAAGTAGGTGGCCCAGTTAGGAAGCTATATTGCAGGCAAGAGGTGATGGAGGTTTCTACAAGGGTAATAATGGTGAATGACTCTGTTATAATATATTTTGAAAGCAGATCCAACAGGATTTGATGTAGGATATAAGAGCAAGAGAGAAGTCAAAGATAACATCATGGCATTTGGGGCTAAGGAAAGAAAAGATGGAACACACTGCCATTAGCTGAAATGGGAGACTGAGAGAAGAGCTATGTGGAGTTTGCAGGGGGGTCAGGAGTTTGGTTTTAGAATAATAAGCTTGAGATGTCTATTTGGCATCTAAGTGAGAATGCCAAGTAAGCAGCTGGATATATACACCTGCAGTTCAGGCAGGTCTGGCCTGAAGATAAGATAAAAAATGCAGTAATTGCATATGTGCAGGCACTGTGCTAAGCATTCTACATGCGTAACTTATTTAATCCTCACAACAACCCCAAGAGGTAGCAGGAAATATTATCATCTCTTATTTCACAGGTTGGGAAACTGAACCACATAGAGGTTAAGGAACTTACCTGAGGTCACAAGAATAGTTTGTGGAAGAGCCATGATTTGAATGCAGGAATATAAGTACCAGAATGCATGCTTTGAGCTACAATGCTACAGCACAGGCAATATTAATAAACTTAGGAGTCTTTAGCATGTGAATGATATTTAGTTATGAGTCCAGGTGAGATCACCAAGGGAATATAACAGAGAAAAGAGAGTCTGAGGAATTTGTTTAAAAGTAATATGGAGTGGATGGAGGGAAGTAGGTAGGAGAATAGATGAGTAAGGTTGGCTCTGAGTAGATAAATACTGAAGCTGGGAAATGGGCACAAGGAGTTTCATTATACTTTGCTGTCTAATATGTGTATGGCTAAAATTTTGCATAATGACAGGAGAAAAACAAAGACAGAGGGATGAGGAGGAACTATCAAAGGAGGCCAAGAAAGAGCACCATTGAAACAGGAAGAAAACCAGGAGCATGCTATCCTGGAAATCAAGTGTCCCGATTGTCTATTGCTGCATAACACACCCCCAAAAATCTATGGCTTAAAAATATAACAATTATACACAGTATAGAGATTCCTCAAAAAACTAAAAGTAGAACTGTCCAGCAATCCAACTTCTGGGTTTATATCCAAAGGGATTGAAATCAATATGTCAAAGAGATACCTGCACTCTCATGTTCATCACGGCACTATTCACACTAACCAAATTACGGAATCAACCTAAATGTCCATCAGTAGATGAATGGATAAAGAAAATGTGGTACATAGACACAATGGAATACTATTCAGCCTTTAAAAAGAAGGAAATCCTGTCATTTGCAACAACATGGATGAAACCAGAGGACATTATGCTAGATGAAATAAGCCAGGCACAGAAAGACAAATGCTGCTTGATGTCATGTATATGTGGAATCTAAAAAAATCAAACTCATAGAAGTAGAAGAGCAGAATGGTGGTTACCAGAGGCAGGAGGTGGAGAGAGGGGAAATGGAGCTGCCAGTCAAAGGGTACCAAGTATCAGTTATACAGAAGGAATACGTTCTGGAGGTCTATTGTGCAGCATGACCACTATAGTTAATAATAATGTATTGTATTCTTGAAAATTGCTAAGAGAATAGATTTTAAATGTTCATACCACCAAAAAAAAAAAAAAATACATGAGATGATAGATATGTTAATTAGCTTGATTTAATCTATAATGTATACATATACCAAAACATCACAGTTGTGCTCCCTAAATATTATTTGTCGATTAAAATTTTTATCTAAAAATAACCACCATTTATTTTATTCAGAAATCTGCAATTTAAGCAGGGCTCAGCAGGACCTCTCATCTCTGCTCCTGTAGCATTGACCATCAGCTGGGGTGACTCTCCTGGGCCTGAGGATGCCTCTCTAAAGTGGTTCATGTACGTGGCTGGCAGGCACCAGCTGGGGGCTCAGCCAAGGCAGGCCTATCTCTAATCTTCGGTTAATCCCCAGATTGACTAAAGATAAGTAGTGCAAACAAGAATTACTTGAAACTTCTTCAAGCATGTGCCTTACTCTCAACTGACAAATGACCCTTCAGAGAACACTAAGAAAGGTTCCTCTCATGCTGGAACTGTTTCCTTTACAGCAATGACAGGAAGTGAGGAGAAAACATTTGTTATTTAGGTATTTGTCAATGCCAGGAGAACCCCCTGAACTTTACACCAGAAAAACAAACAAACAAAAAACTCTGAATGTGTTGTTGTTTCTTTTCTAATAAATTTCATTATGTATATTTGGGGCTTAGGATATATTATGGGGCACATATAGATAGTGAAATTGTTACTATAGTGAAAACAATACATATCTATCATCTCACGTAGTTACTCTGCATGTGTGTGACAAAAGCAGCTAAAATCTACTTATTTAACAAAAATCCCTAATACAATTTTATTAACTATAGTCTTCATGTATCACATGATCTCTAGACTTGTTCATCCTATGTATCTGCTATTTTGTATCCTTCGACCTGTATCTCTACATTCTCTCCACCCCTCACCCATGGTAATTGCTGTTTCATTCTCTATCTCTGTATATTTCAGTTTGAGCTTCTCTTTTTTTTTTTGTTTCACATATAAAATAGAGCATGCAATATTTTTCTTTCTGTGTCTGGCTTATTTTACTTAGCATAATGTCCTCAAGCTTCAACCATATTGTGGCAAATGGCAGAACCTCTTTTTAAAGACTGAATAATATTCCAACAACAAATAATATTCCATTGTATACATACACACATATATATATACACACAATGCAATATTATTTATTTACACACATACACACTAAAGTTTGTATTATGGTGTGTGTGTGTATATATATATATGCTTCTGTTATGGTATGTATACATTTATATTGTGGTGCATCTGTGGTGTATGTGTTTATATATATGTATATACATTGTAATTCCTTTATCCTTTCATCCATCTTTGGGTGTTTGGGTTGTTTCCACATCTTGGCTACTGTGAATAATGCTGCAATGAACATGAGAGTACAGATATATTTACGAGGTAGTGATTTCATCTCCTTTGGGTATATACCCAGAAGAGGAATTGCTGGATCATATGGTAGTTCTATTTTTAATTTCTTTAGAAACCTCCATACTGTTTTCCGTAATGGCTGTACCAAAAGACATCTGAATTTTATGGATACCTTTTAGTCACAGCTCCTTCTTGGAACGTCTCCTTTGTAAAATACTTTAAATAGCTGCAAGAAGATCAGGGAGAGGTTGAAAAGATGCATACAAATTCTTGTGTCTCTGACAGAGAATAAGCAAATAGCAGAGATTAGTTTTTCCCTAATCTTCTTCTTCTTCTTTTTTTTTTTTTTTTTTTGAGACAGAGTCTCACTCTGTCGCCCAGGCTGGAGTGCAGTGGCTCGTTCTCCGCTCACTGCAAGCTCAGCCTCCCAGGGTTCACGCCATTCTCCTGCCTCAGCCTTCCGAGTAGCTGGGACTACCGGCACCTGCCACCATGCCCGGCTAATTTTTTGTATTTTTAGTAGAGACGAGGTTTCATCGTGTTAGCCAAGATGGTCTCGATCTCCTGACCTCGTGATCCGCCCGTGTCGGCCTCCCAAAGTGCTGGGATTACAGGCATGAGCCACCGCGCCCGGCTTTTCCCTAATCTTTTTACTCATGATTCATAATAGTTTTGTTCATGGGCTTTTCGAAGGTCATCACCATAGGCAGGCTAGCAGTTGTTCCTCGTCAGCATCCTAAGGTAGTGACTACCACTGAAGCCTATCAGAGTTCATGGAGAGTTTTTAACACCAAGACCGGAATTCCAAAATGCTTTGACACTTTAAATCAGGGAAGAGATTGGCATGCCAGGGCTATGTCTCCCCTACTGTATGCCTGACAAGTACAGAAGGCTGGGGGCAGCTGTTCTCAACTCCCCTGAAGATGCTGAGACAAGTGTGGGTCACCCCACATGCCACTGAACATGCAGAGACCGCAGGGCTGTTGCAGAAGAACCAAGGAGGAAACAATTAAAAAACACATAAGGAGAACTGAAAGACAAGTTTCATCTTTATTTGCCCGTTTTTGCTAACTCAAAAGTTCAAGGGGTGCCTGAAGCCATTAGATGTGACAGAGTACATGTTTTTATCATGGTGCAGTAGTTCTGCATGTTTTACCTTTGCCTGTGTTTTACTATTTCAGAATGGATTTGAACAAGTCGGCTTGTCTCTGTGGTGAAAGCCCTCAGGGCATCATCCTCAACATGACCAAAGCCATTGGCTAAGACTTGAAGTGTTTCTCAAACACTCAAAGAACTGAAGTCGGTCTCAGAGGCCGGCATCCTTTCATCCTCTGCCTCCCACTGATGTAACTTAGTCAGATCACAGGTGTGCTAACAAGGCACTTGAAAGCTAACTCTTTGCCACCAATATAAACATACTCCGAGTTGGTTTTTTTTTTTCCTTCACTGCTCCCATCACTTATTAGTTCACCACCATCTTCTTGGCTTCTAGATCTGTCTCCTAATTTTTCTTGATTTTTCTGGTTGCCCTTCCTCATTCTCCTCACAGACTCTTCGTCACTTCTCACACCTCCACCTCCTCATCAGGCCACTTCTCTCTTCGTTCTTCCAGCTCATCCTCCCTCATGGTCTAAGATGATCCTGCTCCCCCTTGACCATCCCTGTGGTAATAGAAACAGTGATCATAGCAGCAGCAGCTACACAGAGTGACAGCACCCATGGAAGCCATAAGTGACAGCACAGCAACATAGTCTTTCACCCCAGTTTCTGTAGAGGCCTTCTACAACATTCCCCGGTCCATGATCTTGCCCCTTCCTATTGCATCTTTCACACTGTTGCCTGAATAATTTTTCAAAAATAGAAATTCCATCATGCCACTCCCTACTTTCAATCTTTTAATGACCCCAGTGGTTTTGGGGCCATTAAAATCTAAATTGGGGATAAAAATCTAAATTCTTAATATGGTATCAAAGCCTGTTCCACCTGGACCTGTCTACCTCGGCCCTCACAGGTGCCCTTCACCATCCCCATCCCAAACAACTTGCATTTTAGCACATACACTATGCTATTTCTCATCTCTGTCTTGGAACCCCTTCTCCTTGCCTCCTACAGGACACCCAACTCTCATGTGTCAACAAACAGCTGATGTTTCCTCTTCAGAAAGACAACTCTCATTCTTCAGGCTAGAGCAGGTGCCTTTCAGGCGTGTTTCCTCTATCACAGCACATTACAACAATAATGCTTATTTTGCTGTTTGTTAATTTTTTCATATCCCTCTTCCTGTGTGCCTAGTACTCAACTGCAAGCATGTTTGAGATACTCAATAAGTATTGCATGAATCAATTATAGCTCAACCATGGATCAATATGTTCACTGCTTTTCTTTTGTCAGTTCCGACTTGCTTCACTTCCACATGTTGCTCCTGTTCTAGCAAGACAGACAGAAAAGTAAGTAGATACTCCTAGTATAATAATCTCAGAGGACTCATGGGCCCTCTAGGCTCACCAGAAATCCCATACTAGCAACTATAAACAATGAGGAAACCAACACACACAGGACAAATCAGAGAACATCATTCTTTAGTAACATATAGTGTCAGAGCCTTGTCAGAGCATTTGCATTTATTTGTTTATTCTGAGAGAGACAGGGTCTCACTCTATCACCCAGGCTGGAGTGCAGTGGCACAATCGCAGCTCATTACAGCTTCAAACTCCTGGACTCAGAGATCCTCCCACTTCAGCCTCCCAAGTAGCTGGGACTACACGTGTACACCCCCATGTCTGATTAAATTTTTAATTTTTTGTAGAGATGGGGGTCTCCCCATGTTGTCCATGCTGACCTCAAATTCGTGGGCTCAAGCCCACCTTAGCTTTCCAAAGTACTGGGATTACAGGTGTGAGCCAACGTGCCAGCCCTACAGCATTTGCTTTATAAAACAAGGCTGAAGAGTGCAGAGGCATACTTACCCTCCAGGATGGTCTGTAGCCCCGTAGGCAGCACCTTTGGATAAAGTTCACTTAGCCAGTTTTGAATCCACCTAATCAAGGGCATGGTGAGATACTTGGTAAAATGCTTTGTGGTAATCCTTTGCTTTACTCTGATATACACCAATCTCATAAAATTTAACAAAAAAATGTTCTCCCTAGCTTTTTATTTCTCTTGACTCAAGAGTCTCTTTCCTGGGGTCCTCTGTGGTCCACAATTTCCTTGGAAAGTTTCCATCTTGTCTTTCTCATCTTGCCACCTTCAATCGGTTCCTCTTCTGCTGCTCCCAGCCCTACTTTCAACAATCTAATTCACAGAGTATGGACCCTCATTTCAGCACCTGCCCTTGGCTCTGTTCACCACTTTCTTTAATTTCATGCCTTTCCTACCATGTTGAGCATTTTTGCCTCATCTCTCCTACCCCTCCCTAGACCAGGCTCTAGCATTGGCTGGCCTTTTTCATCTTCTACTGTGAAAGCACCTGATCTGGTCACCACCCTGTGGTACCCAGGCAGCAGCCTCTAGTTTACCCTGAAATGTCATCACCAAAATGCACACTGACTTCACAACTATGACATTGACTATAGTAAAAAGAGTATGACAGCAACACACAGCACTGGGGTCAGGGTTTCTACATCTCATTTCTCTTTGCAACTGGTACGACCCCTGTATGAGTTAACTGGCTTGATTGTTTAGAGCCATAGTTCTTAAGCTTCTTGTGAGCTGCAGAACCCCTCACTCAGATAAACTCTTAGTGCTAGCAAATAACATTTAAAACGCTGACTGGTTCTGGCTGATGTGGATGTAGAAGTCCAGAGCCTCCTTTGCCTCTCGTTCCCATGACCCTTAGGGATTCTGCAGAGCCCCAAGGTTTGAAAAGCACTGGGGGAGGGTACATTCTTTTTTTTTTTTTTTTTTTTTTTTTTTTTTTGAGACGGAGTTTCACTCTTGTTGCCCAGGTTGGAGTGCAGTGGCGCGATCTCAGCTCACTGCAACCGGGGGAGGGTACATTCTAATGAAGCCCATATGGCAAGCTCCACACCATTCAGGTTTTGCCATAGGCTATGCAATATCCCAGAAAGCAATGTGACTTCATGGTTATGTGGATAGATCCTAGGAAAGACTGACAGGTTCAAAACCCCATTCCCCCAGTCACTAGCTAAGGCTGATTGGACAATTTACTTAACCTCTCTGTGCCTGAGTTTTCTCATCTGTTGAACAGTGATTATAATGGTTCCTGCCCCTTTGTTTGTTAAGAATATTAAATGAGTTCACAGCAGAAAGGGCTTAGAAGAATACCCGGCCAGGCGCGGTGGCTCACGCCTGTAATCCCAGCACTTTGGGAGGCTGAGGTGGGCACATTACCTGAGGTCAGGAGTTTGAGACCAGCCTGGCCAACATGGTGAAACCTCGTCTCTACTAAAACTACAAAAATTAGCTGGGCATGGTGGCACATGCCTGTAATCCCGGCTACTTGGGAGGCTGAGGCAGGAGAATTGCTTGAGCCTGGGAGACAGAGGCTGTAGTGAGCCGAGATCATCGCGCCACTACACTCCAGCCTGGCTGGCAAAGTGAGACTCTGTGTCAAAAAAAAAAAAAAAAAAAAAGAATGCCTAGCTGGTCTAGAGAGGTGGTAGACAAATGTTTGCTCATTATCTTCTAAAACCATACACTGTCCTTAAGGAAGACCCAGGGACACAGTGTAAGTGACTCAGCACAGTCTTCCATTACCACAGAACACACCCTGTGGTGGGAGTTAGCACAGTTCTCCTCCTACATGGGGTGTGGCAGACTGGTCCTTTGCAAACTGTGTCTTAGAGTACATAAAGTGGTAGCTCAAGGTCCTAAAAAGGGACATTGACGTCATCCAACAGAATGACTGACTCCACAAAGGAGTTTATTTTCCAAAGTTTACTACAGATTTAGGTAAAGTGAAAGATTATACACAGTGCACAGCTTTTCAATGGAAATGGACTGGGCCATTTGATTAGACTTGTAAATCTAAGGTTAATTGGGAGTTGAGCATTGTAATTCCAGGAAATAGGTTACAGGCATGTTTGTATGTTTCTAATCTGTCCCCTGTTCATAGCTGTAAATATATGACATTAATTTATGATTTTCTTTCTACAGGCTTCACCAGGGTAAACACAAATAAAGAGATTAGTCATTAAACCCAGAAGGAATTTGAGAGCAGGGCGTAAAATTTAAAGAAGGTTATACCCTGAAAAAAAAAATGATGTGAGAATTAAAGGCAACAGAAAATTAGCTGCTAAATCTTTGGGATGATGCAGTTTTACAGGTTGTTTTTAATAATACTTGCTATATTGTACTTTAATCTGTGATCCTGCAAGTTAAGCTAAGAAACTCCCAAGGGAAGAAGGGTAGAGGCCTAAGTAAGGTAAATAGATCTTTCCTAGAAAAACCTTTTCTTTTCTGAGTTTGTGTTTCCTTTATTACTTTTTGCTCTTCAAACCTACAGGGAATGTATAAAGTGTGGATATGGACTCTACTTCCAGAATGCCTACTTTCCCGACTAAAATCTGGAATGAGAAGAAAGCTTGGAACTGTGATTCTTAAGGCTCAGCCTGAATCAGATCCCTTCCCAGCCAGCACAGGAAGTGTAGGAACAGCTTTGTCAGCATCTGCATGCACATGACCTTGATGAAAGAGGAAGGAACTGGTAATGATATGGTCCATGACACCTTATCCTCAGTTCCAAAATCCCAAAAGCCCTGCAACCAAAAGTTTTTCATATATTTGACATAAAAACTCCATAGGTGGCCAAAATCTGACCTTTCTGACATGAGGTTCTGCATAGTCACTACTGACCTGAGAATGACGATTCATATTTGTTGTGATCAAAATATTAATGTATTTGCTTATGAGGTGCTGACCCAGACTCTACTAGAAATACTACATATGCAATATATACCATTTTACCTTTCTAACATCTGCAAAGTTCTGAAATCCCAAACCTGTCTGGCGGCCGTGTCCTAAGTGATTTGAGGTCAGAAGAGGTCTGAGAAGACAGGACCCCACTGTGGCTCTGTAGAAGGAAAGTGACAGCAGATCTAGAAGGAAGGTGTACTTCAGATGAACATGAACTCAGAGGGAGCTGTCAGGGGCATCCATTTCAGCCTGAGGACCAGGAAACCAGTGCAATGCATGACACACCAGTCACCAGCCACACTCCTTAACTGACTGCCCATGCCTGCTGGCTGGTACCAGCTGAGGCCCAGGTAAGCACAGAACGGGAGATATTGCCACACCTACCATCCCAGAATCTTCATCTCAGGACCCATGGCAGTATTTTTGCAAGCATCTTTCTTCATTTTTTCTTCTCTTTCACCATCTCTCTACTTAAGTTTCTCTTCCATTCTTCCAAATTCCATACTACTGTCACTCGGAATTCACTGGTGGTGATGGAAAGTCTAGGAAACCTGAAAAGAGCAAAATAAGTTTCCACCCTGGTTATACCTTTTATTATTATTATTATTCCAGATTCAGACTGCCTGGGTTCAACGTGTGACTCTACCACTTCCTAGCTATGTGACTGTAAACAAATTATTTCATCTCTTTTTGACTTAATTTCCTTATCCATAAAATAGGGATAATAGGGATAATACAGTTGTCAAGAGGATTAAATGAGCTAATAATATTAATATTACTATTTGAGCTAATATTAAATGAGCAATTATTATTAGCTAATAGAAAGTGCTTGGCATATAGTGAGTGCTTCGTAAACATAAGCTGCTATCATTTTTATATGTGTCTGTAACTGTCTTCTAAATAAATTTCATACACTAACAATGTGTTTTTTTTCCTGTAGAATTCTTTACATCCATTTCTTAAGACGGTATCATAACGGCATTTGATGGTCAATAATTACTTGGTAAAGATGAAGATAAAGGAGAAGACAGCAAAGAGATAGATGCACAATCAAAACCTGAGTATAAAGTTCCAACATTGCTTTCATGATATTGCCTACTATAACATTCTGGTGGTGTGCACAGTTTCTCCCTCTCCTCTTTCCTCCTCTAGCTAATTTGTTTTGAAAGCTAAAAAATAAAATGAAAAAAGGGTAATGGAACATTTGATATATAAATCTGAAATAAAACTATCAAGCAGAGACAAATCTTTGAGATAGTTCATATTATATTCACATTTTTGTTTTCAGATTACCTATAAACACTAACGTAAATAAAGTAATAATTGCATTGTCCAGCTAACAACACACTGAGAAGAGTTAATTCTGCATTAAAACTGAAGCCCAATTATTTATGTACGGCAACTAGAAATCTTTCCAATGATATATCCTTCCCTGATACCCCACAAACTGTCCTAGAAGTTACGCCTTGGAGTAGATGTCTCCTGACCTTCCCCAAGACATTTAGAGTAATGCCTGTCCAAATTGGCATTGTGGGCCATCTCTACCAGTTAAATCATAAACTTCATGTACATTTTTAATGTCCCCAACTCGAGAATCCATGGTTGTACTGGGAAGGCTGGGAACCCTATATACTCATCCACTCCTCTCTCACCTACTCTGACTACGGAATTAATGTCAAGACTGATATGACTTTTTTTTTCAGGGTCAGCCCTAAATGGACCAATCCATATCTGCCTCAGTCAAATTCACCTTCACCCCACTTTATTTATCAAAAAGATATTCACTAAAAAAATGTCCAATTTAAGGAGAAAAAAAGAATCACAGCTAAATGTGGGTTTAAAGCTGGAGAGACTTAAGATTGAAAAACTGCCAGTTCTTACTGCTCACTTACTCACATGAGGGTTTACAGCTCCTGAAATCATGCCAGGGCTTTGAAAATGAAAGCTTGCAGTTAGAAAACGATGGCTCATGACAGCAAGGATCAGTCATGTGACAGGCCAAGCGTTTTCCGTCATTGCCTCCCTCAATCAGACAGAGCTCAGAAATGGAGGTTAATCGGTCAGATAGCATCCACAGAGGCTGAGGGCAGCAGAATCCAGCCGCAGCAATTAATCATTTAATTGCTTTCTGATTCACTTTAAATGTCTTTTAAAAAGATATTAAAGAAAAACACTATTGAAAGGACATTTTAGACTATTTAATAAAGATCCAATATGCCCTTTGTGAACCAGAAAATAAATGGATCTCTAGCCCAACTCTGTTCAATGTTTTCTTGGGCAACATTTACTTATGCAGAGGAAAGCGTGACAGTCTCTGCTCCCGGTAGGAGAAATAGCACATATAAAAAGCACTTAGGAAGGAAAGCACGGGTATAATAAAAATGGATTTTTTGTTTTGGGGTTTTTGTCTGTTCTTTTGGCTAAAGAGCAGGATGTGTGAGGGGTGAAGAGGAAAGCCTGGAAACCTAGCAGTCTACATTTTAGAGGATCCGGAAGCCAAGATAAGGAGCCCAGACTTGATCTATTAGGCAATGGGAGCCATTGAAGGATTCTGAGCGGAGAAAGCAGCGTGGTTAGGGAATAGCAGGAACTGAGGGACCCAGCGGCCCTGGGTTCTCATTCCAGTTTTGCCCCTCATTAGCTGGCATGAATGTGGGCACATTATATACCTCCTTTTGGTGTCTTCTAAACTGTACAATGGAGGTAATAATACCATTTCCAGGGTTATTGCAAACATTACAAATAACGTACGTGACATAGCAACCCCAGGGCCTGGCATAGAAAGGGTTCCTATTAAATGGTGTTAGCTGTTACTACTGCTGTGCTCTGGGTAGGAAGGTTGAAAGGGAAGAGATGGGAGGAGGGAGAGCTTGGAGGTCCAGGCAAGAGGTCCAGAGGGCCTGGACTGGACAGAGTACAGGCAAGGAGGGCGGCAAAGAGAAACGAGATCGAACAAAGGCAGGATCCAAAAAAATGGAGGTCGAGAAAGACTAACTTGCACAGAACCATTTGACAATGACTGAATGTGAGCAAGGGAGGAAGAGAAGCTGCAGAGACTCCAAGGAAAGGCTGAAGTATCACGCAAGTCAGAAAGACACAAACTTCTACACGGATCCAAAATAAACAGTTATGTCAATAAATGCCAAACTGAGCCTGGATTTCTGGAATGACTACGGAAATAACCCAAACCATATTTATTTTCCTATCTGAATTCTTAATAATAATAGCAACTTTCAAATCTGCAGAGTCAGATGATTTGGGTTATATCATTACTCAGCATCATACACCAGGCAGCTTCTTCTCCCCACACACCTTTGCCAGGGTTCACTTCTTCACCTCACCTCCACTGTGGAAGTCTGGTCATTTCCTGGGGCACTTCAACCAGCTTCATTGTCCTCACTCACTTTACAGGCCTGTCAACACACACGACTGCTGATGCTTTCCTCAGCCTGTGACTGCCTTCCCCACAAAACTCACGTTCACAGATAACAGGTAGAGAAATACCTGGGACTTCAGAACAGCAGTGCAGCAACTAATAACGCATCACACCTGACATTTTCATTAGGTACTGCGTTAGAAGTGTCTTCAAGAAGCAGCTTTAGTAATTTTGTACCACTCTGCTCAGAGGAGATTAATATGACTTACACAGAGGGGCCTAGCCCCTCGCCCAGCACAAGCTTCCATCCTCCTCCAAGTCAGCTGTGGGTTTCAGCCCTGTCAGCTCCATGTAATTCACAAAGGAATCAGTCCACGGATACTGCCCAGCCATGCACGTGCCTGCCAGGACACTCAGGGGAAACTTTACAGTGTGTATAAATAAGCTTTAATATTGTAGTATACCTTTTGGGATACATGTCTAATTTGTTAGAACATGCAGAAGAGCTGACAAACCACTTTGCACCTTTTTGGCAGCCTCTGCTTTGCACAGCTGTCCTGGTGAAACACAGGACCTGGGCTCCTGTCTTCTTCTTCCACTAAAGTTGTTTTTCTTGAACATCTCTGAGAAAACACTGAATATGGTTTGACTTTGTTCCATCATTTATTCCAGGCCAAATGTCCTGCTGACTTATCTGTAATGAATAAGATTGTACTGACAGTGCAACCTGCCCAACTCCAGAGTAACAACACAAAATACAGTGTTTTGTAGGTATTAAAATGTTTTATGCTTTACAAAGAGAAGTGGGATGTGGGGAGGTGATGACAGCATATGAGGTCAAAGGTGGTTCACAAGTCAACTCTTCCTAGATGGGAAAGTCTTCCTTCTGAATTCTGCACAGGAAATATTATATTCCTTATCCAGCATCCCTGGGCACAGGGAAGCGAAGACCCAGCTCTGGCATGGCCAACTCGCCAATGGTGTGCCAGTCTTACTTTTTTTTTTTTTGAGATGGAGTCTCGCTTCATTGCCAGGCTAGAGTGCAGTGGCATGATCCCAGCTAACTGCAACCTCTGCCTCCTGGGTTCAAGGGTTCAAGCAATTCTCCTGACTCAGCCTCCAGAGTAGTTGGAACTACAGGCACGCACTACCACACCCAGCTAATTTTTTTTTTTTTTTTTTTTTTTTGTATTTTTAGTAGAAATGAGGTTTCACCATGCTGGCCAGGATGGTCTCGATCTCTTGACCTCGTGGTCCACCTGTCTCAGCCTCCCAAAGTGCTGGGATTACAGGCATGAGCCACCACGCCCGGCCCGGTCTTACTCCCTTGGTTCAGATGAATGGAGACTGACAGCCATGGGTACATTTTCTACTTTTTGATCTCTGTGTGTCACAGTAATATTAATGATAAAAAATCTAATATTCATTGAGTGCTACTATTTCTATTTTACTCCTTTGCCACCACCTTATGAGATAAGGTGTTATTATTACTCACACTTAACAGATGAAGAAACTGGGCTTCAGAGAGTATATTAGTCAAAGTTCTCCAGAGAAACAGGATCAATAGAAGGGATAGATAGATAGATAGATAGATAGATAGATAGACAGACAGACAAGAGCAGGGTTATTATGGAAACTGGCTCATGTGATTATGGAGGCTGAGAAGCCCATGATAGGTAGCCTGCAAGCTGGAGAACCAGAGGAGTCAGTGGTATAGCTCAGTCCAAGTCCCAAGGCCTCAGAACCAGTGAAGACAATGATGTAACTCTTGGTCAGAGGCCAAAGGCCTGAGAACCTCGGGGCTGCCTGTTCAAAAGTCCCAGAGTCTGAAGGCCAGAAACCCTGAAGTCCTCATGTACAAGGCAGGAGAAGCTCTGAAAAAGAGAGCAAATTCGCCTTTTCCCTGCCTTTTGGTTCTCTCCAGGCCCTCAGCTGATTTAACGGTGCCCATCCACACTGGGTGAGAGCAGATCTTCCTTTCTCAGTCCACTGACTCAAATGTCAATCTCTCCCAGAAACCACTTCACAGACTTACCCAGAAATAATGCTTTACCAACTGTCTGGGAATCCCTTAACCTAGTTAAGTTGACACCTAAAATTAACCATCACAGAGAGGTAGAAATTTACCCAAGGTGAGATAGCTGGTAACCAAGAAAACTAGAATTCAACCCAGGTCTCTTTCACACCAGAGTTAGATTTAAAAATTACTGTAACTCACTGGAACAATGGCACCCCCAGATTACATTCCAGGAGCATTTACTAGAGAATTCCAGCTTGGTATCTACAATTAAAAAAGAAAAAGCCTCAGTGCTTACTGCTATAAGTTTGACTAGACACACACTTATTAACATAAATGATCTTAACCATTTCAGGAAAAAGCAGATCAACTCTGTGACATTCAGTGACATCCTACTCTATAAAAGGCACACAGCTAATTATCACTAAATGGGGGAGGAGTGTCAAAGAGTAAGATGAGGTCCCTTTCTCAGGGTACCTGCAGCTTAAAAAGATAGACAAGCCCTAAAACCATGCAATTCAAGGTGATATCATGAAAGGCATTGCAAAGGTGGATGAGATTAGTTGGCAAATTAACAATACATAGTAAACGTGCTAGAGTGATTTGGGTGAGGAAGATTTCTTTCCAAGCAGGGGTAGTCAGGGAAGACAAGATCAGAGAGACAGGACTTCAGGTGGGAACTGGAGGAGGGATAGCCCTTGATGAGGCTGGAGATTGCTAGAAAGTGGAAGGGGCATCCAACAGAAGTGAGAATGCCTGGAGTGGGTGAGAGGGAAAATCAATGCCAGGCAGTAAAGGGCATAGCATGTTGGCAAGATCTTATGCAGTAAAAGCCTATGCATCTTTTTTTCTGATCACCAAAATTTGAATTATCCAAAAGAATATTGAATGAGGTATAATATACTTTATTTTTCATCTAAGAATCTTATTTTTGTGTTTTTAATTTAAAACTTTTCATCTTCAAATTAATACACCAGGAGATTTTTTAAAATATATTAGTTTCCTCATGTATAAAATTGCTCATTTTGTCTTTAAAGTCTAACAATTTGACTACATGATTTTTCTTGATAATACTGTTTAAACAAACTTCTTCTAGTGGGTAAAAGTCAAATAAATTCACCTAGGTGGATCTTTCAGAAGCAGAGTTTATAAATATGTACAGATATTTATTTACATAATTTATTCACATGCTGGGAAAATTAGCCCCTTCGAGGGAGCTGGTTGTTTTCCCAGTGCATTGACTCTCAGTTCCTGTGTGTTTTCTGATGCCTCTCACCCCACTGCAGGCCAGGCCACTAGGGCATTGGTTTACAAGTGATGCCTTTGGATTCTTTGGCATTACTGATCTTCAAGAAATCGTGGCTCTCCACTCAAAGTCGGCCTTAGCAAGTTCAGAGGGAATGTGTAAAACAGGGGGTGTCAGAAAACCTTGGCCTTTTCTTACCCGTGATACTGAAGATAAGGACCACAGATTGGGGATCTAAAAATGAGACAGAAGACTCTTTGCATCAGCTCTCCACACCTAGACCTCCTCTGTGACCTAAAAATATACTGCATATGAAATGCACAGCAATAGAGCAAAACCATAAATTAAAAGTATACATTTATTAAGCACCTATCATGGGCCAGACACTGTGCTAAAAGCTTACCTCCGTGACTTCACTTGATCTTCATAACTACACTGTGAGGGAAGCCCTTGTATTATATTCATCTTACAGATGAATAATGCAGGATAAGAAAGATTAGGGTACCCGAAGACACACAGCCAACGGGAAGGCAGACCTGGGAATCAGGTCAAGCCTCCTTGTCTCCAGTCTTGTGACCCACTACACTGTGCTTCATTGGAATGCAGAGTGAGCTCCGACAGGTAAAGCACAGGGACACACTGACATAGACTGGGCTGTGTCCTCCCAAATTTTGTATAAAGTCCCAACCCCCAAGGTGACGGTATTTCAAGATAGAGCCTTTAAGGGATCATTGTAGTTAAATGAGGCAATAAGGGTGAGGATTGGTATCCTTGTAAGAAGAGGAGGAGACACCAGGGTTTCTATATTTGCATGCAAATGAGAAAAGACCATGTGAGGACATAGCAAGAAGGCAGCCATCTGCAGGCCAAGGAGAGTGGCCTCAAGAGAAACTAAGTCTGCCATCACCTTGATCTTGGACTTACAGCCTCCAGAGCTGTGAAAAAAAAAAAAAAAAAAAAAAAAGTTCTGTTGTTTATACCACCAATTCTTTAGTATTTTTCATGGCAGCCCTAACAGACTAATACACATACCTTCTGCTATTTCGCATTTGGCTTCTCTGCCCCAGCTGGGTCTGCCACAGCTACCCTTGATCCTGTCTTATAGGACTCAAAATCTGGAGTAGGAGGTTTCTAAACCAGTGGGCTATTCCATTTGGTTATCATGAAGACCTCTGTTGAAATACTCTGTTGGATCTCAGAACAAGCTGAAGGTGATCTAGGGCAGTGCATTTCAAACTCCCTATGGTGAAGGACCAATTTTCTCTATTCCTTTGTTGACAGATAGGTGATCCTACCTTGCATGTCTGGGTAGGCAGCTCCAGTCACAAGTAACTCACCAAGAAAGTGGAACAACATGCTGTTCCATAGTATTTCCTCATCAGATGCTTGGACTTCTCAGCCAAGCAGTGGCGTGCCGCAAATGTTTAGCACCCGGTTCTTAAGGGTGGGAGGAGTCCTGATTTGTAGCATTTGTCAATTTGCATGATAAAAATACCTCCCATTATGGCTGATTTCAAGCTACCACAGTGAAGTTACTGAGCTGCAAAAATGGGAAGAAATGCCCACGATCTCTCTGGCTCTGGCTCTCTCAACTGGTACCACCCACCTCCTGCACATCATTGTAGCAATGTGCAATGCTATAAAGTTTCTAAATACAGACTGTGGATTTCTGTACTTACCTCCTTGCAGAAGGCAGATCACACTTTGCATAACACTGACCTAAATTGCTTAAGCTCAAGAGTCCCCAGAGAGGCCCCCTAAAGTCCATTAGCTCACTGTTTTATTAGGTAAAATTCTGGCCCGATAAAGTTCATGCAATGTCCATGCAATGCACAGCAATAGAGCAAACCTTAAGGTAATAGTGCACATTTATTGAGCATTTTCAGAAACGGCCCATTTAATCATAATTAGCTATGAAAAATGGCAGGAGCTCAGCTCTGGTCTTCTCTCTTTTTTTTCTTCCTTCCGTCTAGAATTATTATCTTAATGGCCTTCTCCTGTCTCCTCTTTTACATTTTCCCTTCTCTTGTTCTCCCTTCTCTAAAGGATTGTTCTTCCATTTCCTTTGCCTCTTTTCAACAACATAGTCAAGCACAAGCTTCCCATTGGTCTGCTTTCTTTCCCTACAATTTAACTTTATTGTGAGAATGGATCCTACTCTTTGTTATAAGGAGCAATGAGGGGATAAGCCCACTCAAGCAACTCAAGGGTAAAACCCAAAGCAGGCAACAGCTTTAAGGGCCTGTGGGATTAAAGGCAGATAATGGAGTGTTACTTTAGCCCTCTTTATCCTTGCTTTCCCAGAACCAATTCTGCTTTGTTCTGTTTTCTTTTTTTCAAACAGAGCCAGTCATCAGTAGCATAGCCAAGCCCGTGGCTTACAGAAAAGGGATCAACAGCGACCAGAGTGGGGAGTGACCTATGCTGACATCCAGACAAGAGGTAATTAGAGCTGACCTTGGGAGGTGGCCGTGAGAACAGAAACAAAAACACAAATGCGAGCCATAAAGCCACACGTGGAAGTAAAATCAACAAGATTGGGCCACTGATTAGAGATGGAACAGCAAGGGCAAGGGAGGAAAATGGCACAAGGTTTCAATGCTGATGGCAGCCAGATGAGTCATCCTGAAGCTCAGCTTCAATTGAGTTACTCAAATGAGAAAAGGCCTTGCATGGCTGCAAGCCCACTGCACATACAGTAAAGCATAAATTCCTATATAAGGACTGCCGCAATTTTGCATCAATTTATCATCAACCTTGGACTCATTCATTCATTCAGCAAACATTTCTTGAACAGCTACTATGTACTATGCTGGATCAGGAAATTAAAAATCAGGAAAAGGCACAGTTCCTGAGTTTGAGGAGTTC
The DNA here is from genome assembly GCF_007565055.1 of Rhinopithecus roxellana. NCBI lineage: Eukaryota > Metazoa > Chordata > Mammalia > Primates > Cercopithecidae > Rhinopithecus > Rhinopithecus roxellana. The sequence goes on along the minus strand of NC_044550.1, from coordinate 65,035,507 downwards.
AAGAGCCTGAAAGGGGTATCCTCCAAATAAATCAATACATACATGCACAGCCTCTGTTCACAATGTTCTCTTCACCTGAAATCCCTACTGTTTATTGAGTACCCACTACACGCCAGAGACTGCTCTTGGTCCTGGGGACCCAGTTGGATTACTTCTGCTCATTTCCTAACTAGAGCTGTAGATATATTCATATATTTGTCTGCATAAAGTGCTGAGGTCATGGGGACCACAAGAAGGAGAAGACAGCCAACACCAGACTCTTGGAGTAATGCTTCTATTTCATGAGTTGGGAAAGGGAGAAGAGCCAGAAGTGATCAGAAGAATAACCAGAGAGGGAAGAGAAAAACCAATCACACAAGCTGGAAAGTAGAGAGTTTCAAGAATAAAGGAGAATGTGTTCTGTGTTCAGTACAACAGAAAGGCTAAGAGAGAAGGCTAAGAAAGTCCCCATACAGTCACTCATTTCTGTTAATAGATGGCAAAGATTAATGAATAAACTGACAGAAGAAAAGCTAACGATGCACAATAGAGCAAATGGGTGCTTTACAAAGACTCTGGAGCAGGAATTAGGAAGGTACAGAATTCAGGCAGGTACAGGCAGGAGTGGAAAGGTTGACCTTGGAAAGAAGAGAGAGACTTCTTCCCCAAAAATTAGAAGAAAAAGATAAATGAACATGCAGACATGAATTCAGGGTGGTCACAGAGGCTCCATGAAGGGTTTGCAGTCAGCCCCATGTGTGAATCCCAGCTCTGCCACTTACTTTCTGTGATACTGAGCAAGTTATTCGGACCCTCCAAGCCTCAGTTTCTTCACCTACAAGGAGGATATGATAATGCTTTTCTCATAAGGGTGTTGTGAGGATAAGTTGAGAAAATGTATGTGCAACCAGTTACCCCTTTGCCTTACCAGTACATATGGGGTCATCAAAATAAATTCTACTGTCCTTTTCCCCCTCTTTGTTCACACTGTGTCCTCCACAAAGTGCTCTTGCAAAAGGGCTCGCAAGGGAGCCCACCCCACTGCACTCTGTGGGTCAGCCAAGCCTCTGCTGTCCCAAAACTACTGCAGCTGAGGTCCTGGAACAAACAAGATGCCAAATCCAAACAATGCCATCTTGTCCTACAGAGTTTTCCCAAAGCAACCTTTTCTGTTTTTTACTTAAAGCTTTCCCCAACCCACCCTCTACAAATCTCAGCTAGGCATAGCTCAAAACCTGAGTGACAAGTACCATGTTATAACTAGCATTATTCCCTCCTTCCCATGACCAACTTGCAGTCAAGCTCCTAGGAGGCTCTCTGTCCTTCATATGAATACATTTTTGGTAGGCCCCACATCGTTAATTTGCTAGGTACCTCCTGATATATGTCAGTCTTAATCTAGGCTAGCATAGAACCTGGCACACAGCAGGGACTCAAGAAAAGTGAGTCCTGCATCATGGTTTTATTTATACTTCTGATTTGGGATGCCCCTTCTCCCATTCTCAGTCACATCTGCATTTTACCCAGGTGCACAAAGATTTGGTTATACTGTAGAGTGCTGAGCTGGTAAATATTTAGCAACCAGCCCTCTGGGAGAAAATGCCTGATTTTGTAGTGTTTGCTAATTTCCATGGTGTAAACACTCTCACCATGGCCAATTTCACTCTACCAACATGATTTCAACCACCTTGCAAAATTCCTGAAAATGTAACTATCAGTTCTTCCAAGCTTGTATGAGCTGTCTCTAGCACACCACTCAACAGGTTACCTGGAAATCCCGACTAGTAGCTTATTGAAGCAGCTCTGAAGTTTGTGTCCATTTAATAAAGCCCTGTGCACATGCAGCTACTGCTTTGTAAAGACAACATCCCATCCCAACTGCACTGCAATGGGGATGAACTACAAGGGCATCAAGTCTCATTTAGAGACCTTCACTATTTTCATGTGGTTTGAGAAAGCATTATATTTAAATGGCATTTTGGCATTTTGAGAGAAACAGACACACCCTGACGAGTAAAATCTCAGGGATGATCACTGAACAAAAACACTGTCACCAAGTAAGTAAATAGTGACAAGTTTATAAGATGCTGTTGGCAGTAGCTGGATTTCTCAGTGCTGAACACTTGAGTTGGGCATAGTGGGAGCGGCTGGTTAGCCATTTGTCAGGCTAAGTCAAAACAGCCCTCCAGCTACAGCACAGACGGCAGACTGCAGCTCATCAGCATTTTATTTATGACTCTTAATTAGCAAGCAAAAAAGGAGGGAAGAAGTTCCCAGCTTGGGATATACATACTTATACATATATATTTTTCCCATAAATTATCTTTGTCAAAATAATTTAAATCTCCATGACCCCAAGAGGTAGGCATTATAATTTACATTTTATCAATAGGAAACTCCATCCTAGAAGGTAAGTGTAATTATCCTAATTTTACCAATGAAGATTTAGAGAGGCCAAGTGATTTTTCCAAGGTAACACAGCTAGAACATGGCAGAGCTGGGAGTTGAACCAGTCTTTATATTCTAATGCAAAAGCTCTTTCAATCATATCATGGTTGGCTCTTGGCATGTCAGAGTAATAGTCCATTGACTTGGGTTAAAAGAGCATTGGCTACCAAACTCATTATACTTGTGAATATACTCCTGGTTCTTATGGTTAGAATTGTATCTTTGTTTTTGGTTTTTTGTTTGTTTGTTTTTGAGAGAGTCTCACTCTGTCACCCAGTGATGCGATCTTGGCTTACTGCAACCACCACCTCCTGGGTTCAAGCAATTCTCGCACCTCAGCCTCCCAAGTAGCTGGGACTACGGACGTGCACCACCACGCCTGGCTAATTTTTATATTTTTAGTAGAGACAGGTATCACCATGTGGGCCAGGCTGGTCTCAAACTCCTGACCTCAAATGACTCCCCTGCCCTGGCTGGGATTATAGGCATGAACCACTGAGCCTGGCCTAGAATTGTATCTTTGGAAGGAGGGAAGTTACGGAGTGAGTGTAGAACACAGGACGACTGAGTGAGTCTGGATGACTCCCTGCTTGCTTTTGAAGAACCTGGAGCCTTGCTTTGTGACTGACAGAGTCAATCACAGGGCAGGGAATAAAGATCAGATCCCCAGAGCCCAGGAGTCTGAAGTGGCTCTGATGATGGAGAAGGTCTGAGCTACTGGGCCTTTGAGTGACTGTGAGGTATAAGATGCATCAGAAGCATAAGAAGGGCTGGCAACTCTAAACACGTCCAATCACTTCCATCAGCCATCTGTTTAGATGGCATTTGGAGAGCGCTACAACTGATTACCGCTGATCACTGATTTGGGGGAAAATAGCCTGATATTTACATAATATTTAAAAATCTAATTTTTAATTATTAATACATAAATCATCTTTAATACGGGTTTGTTTCATAACTCCTGTGAACCTCAAAGGATAAAGTATTTATATTATTCCCAAGGGTCGTCCCATGCCTTATTAAAGAATGAATTGAAAGACAGCAAATTCTGGGCTCTCTGAGGAGGTGTGGTCAGTTCTACAGAGGTCACCAGTAGTTTTGGTTTTTGGTTTTTTCCAGAGCCAGGGAAGGACTGCACTTCTCCATCCTCTTGAAGTTAAGCATGGCCATGTGGCTTACTTTGGCTAATGAACTATCTGTTGTAATGTGTGTCACTTCAGGGTGGAAGAGTTAGCGAAGAGTTGGTGAACGATTATCCATGCCAGCTTCCCCTGCCACAGTGATCCCGACAGCACACACTGAGATGACAGACTGTCTGTCAGTTGGGTCCCCGAGCCACTCTGTCAAACAGAATCTCGACTAAGTTTTGGAAGCTGTTGTTACCACTGCATAACTTCACCTATCCTTCTGGGAAAGGAGATTAGTTTGGCAAAGGAGGTTATCACACATTACATCTGATATTTCATTAGCCAAAGTAAGTCACATGACCATGCTTAACTTCAAGGGGACAGAGATGAAAAGTAAAAAATATGAAGTCAAACTCCCAGATGCCTTGAATCCCATGGGAAATCTGGAATTCCAAGTCCCTGAAAAAGTCATGTCTCGGGTGCTGTTCTTCCTGTTCTTCCTGAAGTGTGGAGTAGAAAGTTAAAGTTGGAAAATTGGTCAGAATGAATTTATACCTTCAGGTATAGATGACCAGAAAGGATCTAGACTTCTTGGAGCTTAATAAGAAATCTCCGGAGCTGAACATGAAATTGAGATTGGGTCAAATCAATTTAACAAATACCCACTGAGTGCCAATTCCTTATACAATGATAACGCTGTGCTACACATTGCAGGAAATGCTTAGGAGTATAGAAGCCCTGTCTTTCTTTCAAGGAACTTAATGATCTAATTAGTGAGCTCAAACTCAACACCAGAGAGGACCACATAATAAAATTGTTAAATAAAAGCTTCAAATACTGGTAAATAGGATGCCATAAAATAGAGCACTTAGTGACAAAATTCACCATATATAGAAATCCCTATCTATGTGTTGAAGGGGCTCAGTCGCCTCTGAAAACTAACCGTAGTTTCCTCCTTGCTTCATCCTCACACCTGCAGTTAATACACTCTTGTCAGTGGCTTATGGCTGAGACTGACTACAAGTGCTACAAGTGGAAGAGATGGAGGGGATGTTCAGGCTCTTGAGAAAAATAGCTGAAGAAGAAAAAGCTCCTCAAGTTCTTGGTGGCTCAATCGGAGGTAGCCAAAAGCAAATAAGCTGCCTCATGGGGCCTGCCTTGTTTTGCCACATGCCCTCAGCATAATAGTGAAAGGACTAGAGGAAGGCCAAGAAAATGCAGCATCTGGCAGCTATCTGGCTGTCATACTCTGTGGGCCCCTCCTTGCCCTGCTCCAGATGGCTTGGCTGCATCAACCAGGGATGCTGCCAATGCACTGGGCAACAGGTGAGGAGCTCATTGCTGCACATGTCATGGCGCCTAGAAGTAGCACCAAGAGGTAGCACTCGCGAATCTGTCTTTGGATTAAAATGCACGCTTGAGACCTTATTAAGGAAGACTTGACTATAACAAGGAGACTGGTATCTAATTCAGCCACTCCCCTCCCTCAGCCTAGTCCAAACCAAGCTGTGCTATACAAAATACATGGCATCATCGTTCAAATGAAGCATCTGTATCTCTTTCCCCAAGTTTCTGGAATCATTGAAGATTGAGTGTAAATTATCACTCTCAAGTGTATTCTCCAAGCTTCATGACTGCTTTCTTGTAAAGAAGAAAAGAGGTTTCTTTCTCTCTTCCTAGAGTCTGAGCAACTCTAGGAAGTACCTAGAGTACCTAGGGTAGTACCCTGACACCAGGATATCCAGCATCGTTGAGCCTTCCTTTGTATGGAGAAAGGGGCAATACGTCAAAACTGGCGTCCACCACATCCACAGTTCTCCTGAAGGGAACAACCATGCCCACAGCCCAGGCTGGGGAACAGCCCTGCACAGGTCTCAAAGTGACTCAAAGGTGGTCAAGCAGAGCCTAACTCATCCCCTGGGAGGTGGCCTGGCCTCCAAAGCTCTTTTCAGACAGGGAGAATGCAATTAACTCAGCCAATGAGTCTCTCTTCCCTTCCTCCTTCCCTTCCCCCTCCACGCTTCCCTCAAAATTAACCAGGAAATACAGGGAAAATAGTCACTGAGTTGTTAGTGGGACCAGAAGCTAAAAAGATGTACCCAGAGAGCAGGTGCCATGTAGGAAAGCTATGGGACAGAGGGTACGAGGGTGTCAAAGTCAAGACTAAGCTGAAGAAATGAGTTAAGGAAAAGGTACACAGAGTTGAAGACAAGGCCAAGCAGTAGTAGTGGTGTACACAGAGGCAAAGTCCCTATGCTGGATAGGATGGGGGTAGGCCCACGGCTGAGCTGTGCTGGACCCCAGACTGTTGCTGAGCCCAGCTCCAGCCTCCTGTGGCATTTTGCACACTACTTTCCCATGATAGTCCTGTCTCTAACCCCCAATAGCTGCCAATAACCCCCAACAGCAAGGTTGCCTCAGTGTATTCCAGCTCTTGCCCTCATACTTCCTAGCATGATGAGGGCCAGTTTCCACAGATAGTTGGACACTGGCCGGGCTAGACCAGCTCTGATGCTCCTTCACCCATGTCACCAGATGCTTTTCCTATCAGGCACATGACACCTAGCACGTAAGGTTATACTGCTCCTTATTGTTCAGGGTTTGATGTCATCTCAACAGCTATTTGTTGTGTAAAATATTTTTAGCATGGGATTTCTATGTGTATTGGGGGACCTGGAGGAACAGTTAGCAAAGAAGAGAAGTATCCTAGCAGGCAACTGTATCACATTCTTGATGATGTGTTCAGTGCCCTGCACACATACATGCTCAAAAAATAATTGTCAATAATGCCATCTTCATCCCACCTTCCTGTGTTTATAAAAGACAAGTGCAGGGAATTGAAAATGAGTCTCAGGGGATCCCAGGCAATTGAAACTCTTCCTTCCTCCCTCAGGGAGTGAACCAGAGAACACGTAAGTGCACTCATGTGGCCTTCATAGGAAGATATTGCACAGGGCAGTAGATTTCAGGGAGGAAAAGAAAAGAAAAACCTTTTCAAGTCCATTTAAAACAATCCATGCAGCTGTTTCCTGAACTCTTCCAGAAGAACTGAAATACAAAATGCTACATCTTGCCTCCATCACCTCCCCCCACCTCCGTCCTCCAAACTGGCTTTCAGGTGACGCAATGATGAGACCTCTGTGGTGAGCTCTCATCTGGAGGGATGTAGAAAGCCGACAGAGCATGGGGTGCTGCCACCTCTTGGATGTTCATAGCCAAAGCAAGTCTCTGTCCCAGAAAGGATGTATTTCGGTGATATTATGAAATGTTAACGGGCAATCTGTTCTGAAATAATTGCTCAGTGTGTTGGCCTCCTTTTCCGTTTTAGAATTTCAAAGGCATTGCAGGCCGAAAGCAGTGCCAGCCTGTTAGTGGTACCTATGCTGATTAAATCCAGCCCACCATAACCACAGCTACACAAAAGCTCTTTTTCCCAATTAATGAAATGCAATTAATGGTATCATTGAAAAATTCCTGCCACTTCAATTTGGAGCTATTTAGAGCTTCAATTTAGAACTGTGTGCATATTTTAGAACATGCTTTTTTTTTTTTTTTTTTTAGCTGACACGATTAACAGCACCTAATTTCTGAGATACGCCCAAGTTTCAGTAAGGAAAAAAAGAATGTTTACCAGAAACATACACAATAATAATGGCCTTTCCCTTCCTTTCCTAAACACACAGACACACACACACACACAGACACACACACAGAGGCTCACACACGTGCAACCCAGTTCAGTTCCAGTTATTCAACTGTTACCGTGTCTCCCTCCCTCGTGGAAAACCTGATAGGTCTATGTTGGAAATATCTAGGGTGCTCTGATGTAGGATACAAATTCCAAGGCCTTTATTGCATGATGGTCCTTTTGAAATATTTCTATTGATCGGCCCAGTTCCTGAGAGGAAATAGGTTGTTTCTCTTATTCTCCCAGGTATAGGTCATTTGAGCAGTTGGGCTGTCATTTTTTTAATCTCCACATTTCCCTAAGGATAGTGAGAGGATGATTTAAATGGCAACATTAGCTGCTTTAGGCTAGATTTTCGAAGCTACACCAGGGGAGTTAAAAGCCCAAATCCTGTTATTGTTACAGGATTAATGCACAGAAATCCCAGAATACCACTTTGGAAATGTAGCCAAGGAATATTATTTTAATGTACTATGTGTTATTTTTAGACTCAGATATAGCCCAATTATCAGCTGGTGTATCACAAATGAGACAAGGCAGATAGCTGTCTTTAATCCAAAATTCTAATGATGTTTTTGGTGTTTGTGTTTTCTCACCCCTTAGAAACCTGGATATTTGGAGGAAAAAGGTAAAAGACAGAAACTACAGCAGCTACCTCCTACCTGCTTGGTTGCTATAGAGGCTCTTCTTAGAGTACTGGTTCTATAGAATATTTTAGCACGGTTTTCCCCTCCCCTACCCAGGGAGGCAGGTGGTAGGAAAAGGAGGTATTAAATCAGGGATCATCTTGACCATACTGCAAAAAGCTACAAATCAACCACAGCACACTCATGATTTCAAGGCAGCAAGTCAGGGCTCCTTTCTTCAGTTATTTTTATTTCTGCTTTTACACATCTTAGATTGTTGTTCAAAAATAACCAGCTGCAAAAGGTCTTCCAGTTGCTTCCAAGCTGCCCTGTGGACATCAACCAACATTTATTGATTCTCTACATCCCTGCTGGTGGGTTTTATTAAACTGGGCTTGTCTTTCATTTTGGCCCCTGAGTAATTGCATAGGTCAGAGATGGCCAAATCACTGTCTCTAGGCTACACCTAGTCTTTGAGAACACCTGCCTTTCTGTTAGTCAAGAACTACTATGCCAGTAGTTCCTCTCACTGACTTCCAAGATTCCAGAGTATCTTCTATTATCTCAAAAGTTATTGTATCATCCTAAAAAGGACAAGCATGTTTGCACAGATCTGTTTCTGTGTGGGGTAAGTTAGGAGGGGGCGTATTCCTACTTCAATAAACTCGCAGTTTCACTATGTCATCAAGGAAGGTTTCACTTGGAAGTCTCCCTGTGTTTGGCCACCACGGACTCACAGATCACAGAGCCCTCTCAGCAGACAGAAATGAACCCTTTTTGAACTACCAGCAACCAGGAGCTCTGACCTTACTTTTCAGAGCAGTTGTGAGAAGGATTAAGTAACGTTTTAAGAAGCACTTACCACAGCACTTGGCACCTTGTAGGCTTCCCTGAGTTAAGGAAGCAGCACAAACAATTTAAAAAATTCTTTTATATTTATGTGTATTTTTCAATTTGCAAAATTATTTTTGTACATGATCTCACCAGCAATACAACGATGAGCCTTGCTAATGCCTATGGCAGGTACTCAATGTGTGTTTAACGTGGAGCTGACTCAAGTTACATGTGAGCTTTTCCCATGTAGTTTGTACATAGAGTTTGGGCTATAAATAGGACTAGAATGAAATTCTCCATTTCAGTTTCTGGGGCGTCGTCTATATCGTAACCACTATTCAACTGTATTTATTCATCTCTGAAATAGAAGTTATTGAATCCTAGACCCTCAAAAACCAGAAGAGGACTCCCAGTTATATATGTCAAAACTATAAAAATAGATTAACAACTCATGAGAATTATTATATTCTTGTAATAATATATGATACAATTTTTATATCTAATAATAAAAATACCAATTACTACTACCACCTACTATTGGTATAACACAATAAATTAGGCAGTATTATATACATATATATATATATATTATGAACAGTTCTTACTCTCAAGAAATATTCATTGAAGAACTACTAGGATGCTGTACACACCTATATTTTACCAAGAATAAAAACTTACTGGCACCTAGCACAGTAGCATACCTAATATTTTGTACTTTCACATCATAGTCATGGAATAAATGTATACATGAATGAACACTATGAGTCACTAAAGATAAATGTCAGTGTCAGTAGGTGCAAGTACTAAAGTCTGAGAACTTGCCCTATCTGTGAAATGAGAGGACTAACAATGCATTGGAGGATCATTATAAGGACAAGTGTGACAATGTACGTCGGACAGTGGTAGGCAGCTTCTAAAGTGGCTCCCAGTGATCCTTGCCTTCTGGTTTTCATGCCCTGGGTAAGTCCCTGCCCTTAAATGTGAACTGGTGACATGCTTCTACAAATAGAATATGGCAAAGGTGATGAGATGTCACTTCTGTGATTAGGTTACAAAAGACTGTGACTTCATTCGTGCTGGTGCTCTCTCTTGGGAATGAAGAAGACCTCCAACCAACAGCCTGTGAGAAACTGGGGCCTTAGTCTCATAGCCCTCGAAGAATTGAATCATGCCAAATACCTCATTATTGGAAGCAAATCCTCCTCTAGTCTAGCCTGGAGATGACTACAGCCCTGGCTAAGATCTTGAGAGAGGCCTTGAAGCAGAAGACTCAGTCAAGCCATGCCAGGATTCCTGACCCACAGACACTGGGACATAATAAACGTTTTAAGGCACTAAGTTCTGAATAATTTGTTATGTAGTGATAGGTAACTAATACAAGGACCGACTGCAGCATGTACATTTTAAAGTGTGTGATATAGAGAAGCCATCCTATTTTATAGTGGGGTTATAAATTATAGTGGGCTTATCTACAAGACTAGAGTTTTTTCATGCTAGCACAGTGAATCATAAAGCCTCTCCCTTACTAAGGAGAAGAGCCAGCCAGTTAGTCAGTGGAAAGGAATGACAGGATCCATTCTGCTGGTGATCTCCTCAGCTAATACCAGGGGCTAGTCCTGTGCAGCAATCAGCACTAAACCGCAGGGATGAAAGAATGTCTTCATATACAACTGGTGGGCAAAGATGCACTTGAATTCATCCCTGTTGAGGAGGGGTTGAAATGGCAGTGGTCTCCTGGAACCATTTCTGTGAAACACTGGGACACATGGTTGTCTAGTGCGAACCCTGGCCTTGCAGAAATTAAATGATTCTCTCAGCAGTCCTTTTTTGAACTGTTCCCATTGCCTGCTGTAGACAGTTGGCTCTTAATCCATTTTATAGAAGCACTTTCTGTTCCTTGGATAAAAGGAAGTACATAAATTTCAAGTGCTGTATTACCATACATGCATGGTTCTGTTTGGGCACAAGCACGTTGTTCTTGTCATAAATTCTGACTCAGAATGAGAGCTCAGGATTTACCATTTCACTCTTTATAGTTACAAGATCGACTAAACTGATTACAAGATGAAATATGTAAGCTTTGAAACTGTTCACACCAGTGATGTGGCTCAGTAGCTTGTAAAAGTGGCAAATAACAGCAAGCCAAAAGAAGGATATTTCAGGAAAGACAGAGCTCTTAAAAACACAGGGTTGGTTGTGTTCATAACCCAGATGCTGATGTTGCTCTTTGGAGCCTGGGGTACTCTTTCCATTGCCTATTGTTGGACCATGGTCCTTGGAAACATGGGTTTCCTCCACTGTAAGTCCTTCCCCAATCACACCAAAGTTTCTAGGACCTCTCTCAGGGAGCTGACATGGCAGTAAGTGAGGGGCAGTCAGCCTGAAAGATGGAATGTTCTTACATCTTCTAAGGCTTCAGCTCTTGATTGTGTGTGCATGTGTGTGTGTGTGGTGTGGTGTGTGTGAAAATGTTGCTTTGATGTGGTTGTTTTGGGCAGTCAAGAGGGATCTAGAGCCCCATAACAGGCTTCTTTCTGTCCTCGTCCAGTACTTGAGGCAGGATAGTGCAGCCTTTAGAACGGAAGGCAGTGTAGGCAGATCACAAGGATATGAATCCCAGGCTCACTATTTACTAGCTGTAAGACCTTTAACAAATTATTTAAATCCTTTAAGCCTCAGTTTCCTCACATGAAAAATAGAAATGATATTACCCCTCACAAGATTGAGATGAAGATTAAATGTGGTAATCTATATAAAGCAACATTATGCCTGACACATAGTAAACACAACGTAAACTTTAATGTTTATAATAATCTTGTTTTTTATGTTGTTAATCCTCTTTGCATGTGTCAAACTGTTACCTCTTTGAAGACTTTAGCCATGGATTTTTACAAAGTTGGACATCTTTCAGTAATTTTTCAGTGAGTTTACCTAGGCTGAAAATACCCCTGCCAAGCAGTCCTGAGAATGCCCTCTTCTCTACATTTCCTCTTCTGGTGATCTCATCCCCTCATGACTTTAAATACCATCTGCTTTCTGACAACTCCCAAATTTCTATCTCCAGCATAAATCCCTTCCTGAACTTCCAATTCTTGTCTCTAACTGCCTCGACATGTTCATCAGGAGGATGTCTAATGAGTGTCTCAGACTCAACTCATCCAATATGGTACTCTTGATACCCCCTCCAAAAACCTGTCTCACCCACAGTTTACATATCATTCCAGATGCTCAGGCCAAAACCTTGGAATCATTCTTGCCTCCTATTTTTCTTTCATAACCTATATCCAATTCATCAGGAAGTTCTATTGGTTCTATCTTCAAGATATATCCCGAGTCTGACCATTTCCCACCACTGCCACGTCACCTCCCTGATCTAAATCATCATCATCTCTCACTTCCAATAGCCTTCTTTTAAAAATATAAGTATTTTAAAATAATTTTAACTACATAATCAGAAACTTTTGAGGGTATGTTCTGTCACCCCAAAAGTACTCTTCAGTGTGAATTTTCCAAAAGCAACAACACTCTCCTATATAATCAGCATACAACCCTTTGAATCAGGAAATCAACATCGATACACTACCATCAAATCCCATTCAAATGTTGCTAATTGTCCCTAAAATGTCTCTTTTCCCTCTGTGGTTCAGGTGTTTTTCAGGAACACATCACAGTTAGCTGTTACATCTCTTCAGAATCCTTTGATCTGGAAGTGTCTTAGTCTTTCACCATCTTTCATGCACTTGGCACAGTAGGAAGTGTTACATTCTGTAGGATCACCCCCCGTAGGATGATGGTTCCTTATGATCAGACTCAGGCACTTCATCCAGGGCAAGAATTCCACAGAAACAGTGCCATTCTCTTTTCAGTGCATCACAGCAGAAGTGACACAATGTCAACCTATCTTACCTTGGTCTCCTGGTCATGTTGATGTCTGCCAGCTTTCTCCACTTAAATTCACCATTTTTCCTTTGTAACTGATTTATATGTTAGGGGAAGGTATTCTCAGAATATGTCAAAATATCCTGTTCCTCAAGAAACCTTCACCTTTCAGCCTTAGCATCCATCCTCTGTCAGACTTCATTGATGACTTTAGCCCAAAGCAACTACATCTGTGAAAATTGCCAAACACTGACTCACTACTTCCATTATTCTTTATACATTTATTAGTTGGCACTTTACAGTAAAGTCAAGCTTTCCCTTTTCATTCATTTATTCATTTGTATCAGAATGGATTCACAGATTTCTATTTTATTCAATGAGTTGTAATCCATTATTATTCTTTAATGCAAAAATTCTCCCTGATTTGACCAATAGGAGCCCATGTGTCCTTTTGAAATGTTCCCACCATTCACTGAGCCTTTCCTTATTGTCCAGTACAAGATGCTGCAGGCTCATCTTACACTTTCCAAGTCTCCCCACCCCAACCAACCTGGAATCAGCCATTACTCCAAAGAGCCTTGGTATCTTCCAGTGAAAGATGGTTTTTAGAAACCAGTGTCTGGGTACTCATTGTACTAATTGCTGCTAAGGTGTTATTGCTACTAAGCCCCCTCGATGAACAGAGCTTGGACATGTTGTGTATATACACGGCACACATTTAAACATCTATAATTAGTTTGCTAGACAGACAATCATATGTTCATACTGATACCTCCAATTCCAGTCCAACTTTAGAGTTCCTTCTAGCCTTCCTCATTTCTGTTTATAAATTCCTTCTCCAGCAGTGAAAAACTTGGCTCCCATTATTCTTACATTCACTATCAATTTACTAATTTGCTCAATGTAACCAACTCCCTCTCCCCGCTCTACCACCCACCGTGCTGGTTGTGTCTTCCACCTACCACCTCCACACCACTCCCTCAGCTGCTGACCCACAGCCTGCAGCTCCCCAACCCCAGCCTATGCCCCTGCATGGCTGCTCAAACTCCACCACTGCCTCACATTTTCAGCTGCCAGGCTGTATCCTCCATGGGAAGGGGCACAGGAAGGAGGAGTGACAATATCAGCTGTACCCTCAGAGTTTATCCTCACTCAGAAGTCAGAATGATTCTGATAAAATATAAGTTCAATTGTTCCTCTGTTCAGAACCCTCCATGACTTTCCATTTCACTCAGAGCAAAATCTGAAGCTCTGACAACGCCTAGAAGGTCCAACATGATCTGGGACTTGTTACCTCACTAACTTTGTCTCCAACCATCTTCCCCCTCACTCACTCTGCTTCAGCCACACTGTCCTTACTATTTCTAAAATATGCCTGTCATGCTCCCACATAAGGGCCTTCTACTTGCTTCTCTCTGCCTGGAATACTTCTCCCTCACATAGCTGCATGGCTGACTGCCCTACCTCTTTCAAATCTTTATTCAAATATCACCCCAGTGAGACCTACCATAACAGGACTTTTAAAAATGGTGATCCTTCCATGCACTCCTGATCCTTCTTATCCAACTCTATGTTTTCCATTTCCATTGCATTTACCATTTTCTAACATGCTATATAATTTATTTAAGCATTATGTTTATCATTTATCATCTGTTCTCGCTACCACTATAATGTAAGGTCCTTTGGAACAGGGAGATATTTTTAACTGATGCATCCCAAGCACCTAGAAAAGTACTTGTCATGTAATAGAAACTCAATATATAATTGTTGCATAAATAATTAATTAACATAAGCATTATTATTTTTATTATACTTATGAGGAAATTGAGTCTCAGAGAGGCCAAAATAATTGCTTAACTCAAAGAGGTTAAAATAACTTGCCCAAGGTCATATAACTATTAAGTCATTCCTGAAGTCCCATCCCAAAATTGTTTAATTTCTAAACCATTTGACATTTGAATAAGTATTGATTAACTTAATTAACTAATTAACTCAGAATGGGCATTTTCAAGGTGCCTAACTTAGAGCCAAAGAACATTCTAAAAATTATAATAAGATTACTTACTGTGTATTGAATATTATTATTTCCTCAAAAGAAAAACTTTGCTTTGTCACATGTTAAGAAGCAGTTAGGAAGAGGTTCTTGAGAAGTTGGCAAAATTTGAGTCACTGAGATCTTCAACATGATTTATTCTATACTTTATGATAATTCTACTTGCCATATTGGGTGAGGCCAAAAACCTATGTCGGTTAATGAAGCACCTCCTTAAAGACAAATGACTTTCCATTCCCCCCTATAAATAAAGTTCCCAAGTACATGGGTTTTGCACACAAAGATGTTAATCATAGCATTGTTTATTACAGTAAAACATCAAAAGCAACAAAATGTCTGCCATGCAGGAATGGCAAAGTAAACTGTAGCATATGCTCCTGTCAGGCACTACGTTTGTATTTGTGGCCCTCCAACCAAACTCAATGTCAGATCCACTCAGATTAACTTATAATAACATAATATTTATTGAATACTTATGATGTGCCAGGCACGGTTTCAGTTTATACGTATTATCTCTTTTTAACCCTCACAATAACCCTGTGAGACAGACCCTGCCCATGCATGTGCATGCACGCTCCACTGCCCTGCTGCTGCTGGCACAAGCATGTGTGCACAGACTCTGCTGCCCTGCCCCCACCAGTGCACACATACATGCAAGGACCTTGCTGCCATGCTCCAACGAAGCACTTTTGCCAGCATCCCTCATCAGATTGTTGTTGCCAACAGGCCGGGAACACTTCAGCCCCTCTAGTGCAGTAGGTGCTTAACCTTGAAGTACCAGAGAATAAAGCTGTGGACCTGCTACCAGCTGCCTAGGATTACAGCACACAGCCCAGTTGTGCTGAACTGAGTTGTGGCCCCCTGAAATCTTCCAGCAATGAAACCGGTTAACTGAATCCAATTTATACCACAGTCAACCCTCAAAGCATCAAAGAAAGCAAAAAGCCCCATCCAAACGACAGTAACTTCAAAGATTAAAGGAACATCAGCCCATATAGATGAGAAAGAACCAGTGCAAGAACTCTGGCAACTCAAAAAACCAAAGTGTCTTCTTACTTTCATATGACTTCACTTGCTCCCCAGCAATGGTTTTTAACCATACTGAAATGACTGAAATGACAGACAAGGAATTCAGAATCTGGATAGCAGACAAGATCATCAAGATTCAGGAGAAAGCCAAAACCCAATCCAAGGAATCCAATAAAATGATACAAGATCTAAAAAACAAAATAGACATTTTAAGAAAGAACCAAACTGATCTGATAGATCTGAAAAGCTCACTTCAAGAATTTCATAATAAAATCAAAAGTATTAACAGCAGAATAGACCAAGCTGAGGTAAGAATCTCAGAGATCAAAGACTGGTTCTTAAAAAAAATTTAGTCAGACAAAATAAAGAAAAAAAAACACCTCTGAGAAATATGATATTATGTAAAGAGACTAAACTTATGACTCACTGGCATCCCTGAAAAAGAGGGAGTGGGAACAAGCAACTTGGAAAACATATTTGAGGATATTGTCCATGAAAACTCCCCCAACATGACTAGAGAGGTAAACATTCAAATTCAGGAAATTCAGAGAACTTCTGTGAAATACTATATAAAATTACCATCCCCAAGACTCATAGTCATCAGATTCCCAAGGCCAAAGTAAAAGAAAAAATATTAAAGGCAGTTAGAGAGAATGAATAGGTCACCGACATAGGGGACCCTATCAGGCTAACAGTGGGCCTTTCAGCAGAAATGCTACAAGCCAGAAGAGACTGGGGGCTTATATTTAGCATTCTCAAGGGAAAAAATTCCAACCAAGAATTTCATACCCAGTGAAACTAAGCTTCATAAATGAAAAAAAAAAATCCTTTTCAGACAAGCAAATGCTAAGGGAATGCATTATCACCAGACCTGCCTTATAAGAGGTCCTTAAGGGAGTGCTAAATATGGAAACAAAAAACTGTTACTAGCCATCACAAAAACACACTTCAGTACATAGACAATTGACACCATAAAGCAACTATACAATCAAGTCTGCATAACAACCAACTAACAACACAATGATAGAATCAAATCTGTACATATCAATATTAAACTTGAACATAAATAGGCCAAACACCCCACTTAAAAGGTAAAGAATGGCAAGTTAAATAAAGAAGTAAGATCCAACTGTATGCTGCCTTCAAGAGATCCATCTCACATACAATGATATCCTTAGGCTCAAAGTAAAGGGCTGGAAAAAAAAATCAACCAAGCAAATGGAAAAGAAAAAAGAGCAGGGGTTGCCACTGTAATTTCAGACAAAACAGTCTTTAAACTGACAAAAGACAAAAAGGACAAAGAAAGGCATTACATAATGATTAAGGGTTCAATTCAAAAAGACTTAACTATCCTAAGTATATTTGCACCCAACACTGGAGAACCCAGATCCATAAAACAAATTTTAAAAGACCTAGGAAGAGACTCAGATAACCACAAAATAATAGTGGAAGACATCAGTACCTGTATTAGTCAGGGTTCTTCAGAGGGACAGAACTAACAGGATATATGTATATATGAAAGAAAGTTTATTAGGGAGAATTGGCTCAAAGAGGCCAGTAGTGGCTCAGTCTGCGTCCAAAAGCCTCAAAAGCAAGGAAGTCAACAGTGCAGCCTTCAGTCTGTGGTTGAAGGCCCAAGAGTTCCTCGCAAACCACTGGCAGAAGTCTAAGAGTCAAAAGGCTTAAAAACCTGGAGTCTGATGGCCAAGGGCAGGAGAAACAAAAGGAAGTATCCACCACAGGAAAGAAATGAAAGCCAGAAGACACAGCAAGCCAACTTATCCCACTTTCTTCCTCCTGCTTTTATTCTAGCTGCACTGGCAGCCAACTGGATGGTGCCTGAACATTGAGGGTGGGTCTTCCTCTTCTAGTCCATTGACTCAAATGTCAGTCTCCTCTGGCAACATCCTCACATACACACCCAGAAACAATACTTTACCAGATATCTAGGCATTCTTCAATCCAATCAAGTTGTCACCTCATATTGACCATCACAAGTCAACCCCTTGTCAACTTGGCACTCATACACATCTCCTGAAATCATACTTAATCTCCAAGTAAAGACAATAACAGGTTATAATTATGCCTAACATAATACAAAGTATCCTTCATACAACAAGAAGCACACTAATCAACCTAAATGCTATTACATACAGTTAACAACACTTAAATGCTGATATGACGTCAATTAAGACTTACATTACACGATAAAGGAAAAAGAAGAGAAATAAAATGAAGACATTTTCTCAGTGCAGGTGTATGCATGCACAAACATATTTATAACAAAATAAGGAGGAAATAGTCATGACAATTACAATCCTCATTTCTGTAACTGGCCATGTGATCATAGCTGGTATTCACAACTACCTTCTTCTACTACCCATTCTGTATTCCCTTTGCCTTCAGCAAGCACCTTGGCTGGTCATGCTTTTTTACCTAGTAGACTGACCAAAACCTTCATTCCTGAGGGGTCTTGGCCAGTTGCAGTCCTGCCTGAATTGGGTTGTGGTAGTTTCCACTGACCTTAATCACAGGGCATGGTAATCCTAAGACACCCCCTAAGGGGTCTCCTGTATTCCAGAAATACTTTTCCTTACTTCCATTGTGGAGTAGTAGTCTTATTTCATCTTGATAGTCTGGATCAATCACTTCAGCCAGCACTGTAACTCCCTTCTTAGCCTGTTGACTTAGAGGCAAGAGGAGGCCAGAGTGGCCAGGTGGCAATCTTAACTTCCAGTTTAATGGAATCACTGTTGTGTCTCCTGGTGGCAGCATTCCTTCCTTTGGAAATAAGACTTCTAGAAGTAGAAGATAATGTCATGGGAAAAGGAAGCAAAAATTTTGCTAGTGGGTCACTAGGGGTGATGGTGAATGGTGCTATTTCCACTTCCACCCCTTGATTCCTGAACCCGTGAATCCTGGGAAAAACAGTACCATATATTGGATGCTGATTCAGAGCACACACAGCCTTGTGGAGAAATTTGCCCCAGCCTTGTAAAGTATTGTCACACCTAGTTGGTGTTGTGATTGTGACTTCAAAAAGCCATTCCACCACTGGTACCAGAGAAGTGGGGCATTGCTGTAAAGATACCCGAAATTGTGGAAGTGACTTTGGAACTGGGTAATGGGCAGAGGTTGGAACAGTTTGGAGGG
Source organism: Rhinopithecus roxellana (assembly GCF_007565055.1). Taxonomy (NCBI): domain Eukaryota; kingdom Metazoa; phylum Chordata; class Mammalia; order Primates; family Cercopithecidae; genus Rhinopithecus; species Rhinopithecus roxellana. The sequence continues at coordinate 65,016,691 of NC_044550.1, read as the reverse complement.
CTCAGAAGAAGAGAGGAAGATGAGGGAAAGTTTGGAACTTCCTAGAGATTGTTGAGTAGTTGTGCCCTGAATGCAGATAGTGATATGGACAGTGAAGTCCAGGCTGAGGTGGTCTCTGATGGAGATGAGGAATTTACTAGAAACTGGAGTAATTATTTTTCACTCTTGCTATGCTTTACCAAAAAGACTAGTGGCATTGTGCCCCTGCCCTAGAGATCTGTGGAACTTTGGACTTGAGAGAGATGAAATTTCTTCTGATGGAAGAAATTTCTAAGCAGGAAAGTATTCCAGGTATGACCTGGCTGCTTCTAAAAGCCTAGGCTTATTTGCATAAAGAAAGAAATGACCTAAAACTAGAGCTTATATTTAAAATGGAAGTAAGCATAAAAGTTTCGAAAATTTGGGCTGGGTGTGGTGACTTATGCCTATAATCCCAGCACTTTGGGAGGCTAAGTCCAGGAGATCATTTGAAGCCAGGAGTTTGAGTCCAGCCTGGCCAACATGGCAAAACTCCATCTCTACTAAAGATATAAAAATAGCCAGGTGTGTTGGTGCATGCCCGTAATCCCAGCTACTCAGGAGGCTGAAGCACGAGAATCACTTGAATGTAGGAGGTGGAAATTGCAGTGAGCCAAGATCACACCACTGCACTCCATCCTGGGCAACAGAGTGAGACTCTGTCTCAAAAAAAAAAAAAAAAAGTTTGGAAAACTTGCAGCCCAACCACGCAGTATAAAAAGAAACCCATTTTCAGAAAAGAAATTCAAGGCTACAGAAATTTGCATAAGTAAAGAGGAGCTGAATGCTAACTGCCAAGACAATGGGGAAAATGTCTCCAGGGCATTTCAGAGGCCTTCATGGCAGCCCCTCTTATCACAGGCCTGAAGACCTAGGAGGAAAAAATTGTTTCATAGGTCAGGCCCAGGGTCTTGCTGCTCTGTGCAGCCTCAGAACATGGTGCCCTGCATCTGAGCCCCTCCAGCTTCAGCCATGGCTAAAAGGGACCAATGTACAGCTCAGGCCATTACTTCAGAGGGTGAAAGCTCGAAGCCTTGATGGCTTCCATGTGGTGCTGAGCCTGCAGGTGTGCAGAAGCTAAGAGTTGAGATTTTGGAGTCTCTGCCTAGGTTTTAGAGGATGTATGGAAATGCCTGGATGTCCAGGCAGAAGTCTGCTGTGGTGCAGAGCCCTCATGGAGAACCTCAACTAGGGCAGCACAGAGTCACCACTGGGGCTCTGCTTAATGGAGCGGTGAGAAGATGGCCACCATCCTCCAGACCCCAGAATGGCAGGCCCACTAACAACTTGCACCATGTGCCTGGAAAAGCTGCATGCACTCAATGCCAGCCCATGAAAGCAGCTGTGGGAACTGCAGAGCCACAGGGACAGAACTATCCATGGCCTTGGGAGTCTACCCCTTGCATCAGTGTGGCCTGGATGTGAGACATAGAGTCAAAGGAGATTATTTTAGAACTTTAAGATTTAATAACTGCCCTGCTGGGTTTTAGACTTGCAGCCCCCTTGTTTTGGCTGATTTCTCCCTCTTAGAACACATCTATTGACCAAATTCCTATACCCCCATTATATATTGAAAGTAACTAACTTGCTTTTGATTTTAAAGGCTCAGAGGCAGAAGGGACTTGCCTTGTCTCAGATGAGACTTTGGACTTGGACTTTTGAGTTAATGCTGGAATTATTTATGACTTTGCAGGACTGTTGGGAAAGCATAATTGTACTTTGAAATGGGAGAAGGAAATGGGATTTGTGAGGGGCTAGGGGTGGAAAGATATGGTTTGACACTGTGTCCCCACCCAAGTCTCATATCAAATTGTAATTAACAGTGTTGAAAGAGGGGCCTGGTGGGAAGTGATTGTATCATGAGGGGCGAACTTCCCCCTTGCTATTCTCATGATCATGAGTGAATTATCAAGAGACCTGGTTGTTTGAAAGTGTGTAGCACTTTCCTCTTCTCTCTCTCTCTCCTGCTCTGCCATGGTAAGATGTGCTTGCTTCCCCTTTGCCTTTGCCATGATTATAAGATTTCTGAGCCCTCCAGTCATGCTTCCTGTACAACCTACAAACTGTGAGTCAATTTAACCTCCTTTTTTCATAAATTACCCAGTCTCAGGTAGTTTTTTACAGCAGTGTGAGAACAGAGTAATACAGTACCCCACTGACAGTAATAGAACATCAAGGTAGAAAACTAACAAAAATATTTGAGACCTAAACACAACATGACCAAATAGACCTAACAGACATCTACAAAACACTCCATCCAACAACAACAAAATATACATTCTTCTCATCTGCACATGGCACATACTCTAAAATCAACCACATGCTTGGCCATAAAACAATTCTTAACACATTAAGAAAAATCAAAATCATACCAACCAAGACTTTGGAAGACAGCAAAATAAAAGTAGAAATCAATACTAATAATATCTCTCAAAACAATACAATTATGTGAAAACTAGACAACTGCCTCATAGATGACTTTTGGGCAAAGAGTGAAATTAAGGCAGAAATAAAAAAATTATATGAAACTTATGAAAACAAAGATACAACATACCAGAATTTCTGGGACACAACTGAAGAAGTGTTAAGAGGATAGTTTATAGTGCTAAATGACCACATCAGAAAGTTTGAAAGATCTCAGATTAACAACCTAACATCACACTTAGAGGAACCAGAAAAACAAGAAGAAGAAAAAAAGCTAGCAAAAGAAAAAACAAACAAACAAACAAAATCAGAGCTGAACTGAATAAAACTGAGATGTGAAAAAACATGCAAAAGGTCAAAAAACCTAAAGTTGGTATTTGAAATAATAAATAAGATTGATAGACCACTAGTTAGAATTAATAGAAAAAAAGAGAGAAGACTCAAAAAAGCACAATCAGAAAGGACAAAGGGGGAATTAGCACTGACCACACAGAAATAGAAAAACTTCTCAGATACTATTATGAACACCTCTATGTACACATACCAGAAAACCTAGAAGAAATGAATAAATACTGAAAACATACAACCTCCCAGATTGAACCAGGAAGAAATTAAAATCCTGAACAGACCAATAATGAGTCATAAGAAATCAGTCATAAGAAACCTACCAATCAGAAAAAGCCCCGAACCATATGGCTACACAGCTGAATTCTACCAGATGTATAATGAAGAGCCAGTACCAATTCTACTGAAACTATTCCCAAAAATTGAAGAGAAAGGACTCCTCCCTGACTCACTCTTTGAGGTCAGCACCATTCTGATATCAAAACCTAGCAGATACACACAGACACAAAACATCAGGCCAATATCCCTGATGAACACAGATGCAAAAATCCTCAACTAAATACTATCAAATCGAATCCAGCAGCACATCAAAAAGCTAATCCACCATAATAAAGTCGGCTTTACTCCTGGGATGCAAGGTTGATTCAACATACACAAATTAATAAATGTGATTCATCACATAAAGAGAAGTAAAAATAAAAACCACATCATTTCAATAGACAAAGAAAAGGCTTTCAATAAAATCCAACATCTCTTCATGTTATAAATCCTCAACAAATTATGCATATGTGTTCCCCTTAAGAACCAGAACAAGACAAGGATGCCAACTCTCACCACTCATATTAAATGCATACTGGAAGTCCTAGCCAGAGCAATTAGTCAAGAGAAAGAATTAAAAGGCATCCAAGTAGAAACAGAGGAAGTCAAACTATCTCTCTTCACAGATGATATTATTTTATACCTAGAAAACCCCATAGTCTCCACCCAAAAGCTTCTAGATCTGGTAGACAACTCCAGTAAAACTTCAAGATACAAAAACAATGTACAAAAATCAGTAGCATTTCTGTATGCCAATAACATTCAAGCTGAACGCCAAATCACAAATGCAATTCCAAATATCTAGGAATTAACTAAAGAAATGAAAGACCTCTACAATGAAAATTGTAAATCAATGAACAGTATAAAACACTGATGGAAGAAATGGACACAGAAAGATGATATGTGTTCGTGGACTGGAAAAAACAATATTCCTAAAATGTCCATACTACCATGAGCAATCTACAGATTCAATGCAATCCCTATCAAAATACCAATGAAATTTTCATAGAAATAGAAAAAAAAATCACAAAACTTATATGGAATCACAAAAGACCCAGAATAGCCAAAGCTATTCTGAACAACAACAACAACAAACAAAGCTGGAAGAATCACATTATCTGACTTTAAATTATACTACAGAGCTATAGTAACCAAAACAGCATGGTACTGGCATAAAGACAGACACATAGACCAATACAGAACCCAGAAACAAATCCACACACCTACAATGAACTCAGTTTCAACAAAGGTGCCAAGAACACACACTGGGGAAAAGACAGTCTCTTCGATAAATGATGCTGGGAAAACTGGATATCCATATGCAGAAGAGTGAAACTTGATCCCTATCTCTCACCTTATACAAAAATCAAATAAAAATGGATTAAAGACTTAAATCTAAGACCTGAAATTATGAAACTGCTACAAGAAAACATTGAGGAAACTCTCCAGGACATTGGTCTGGACAAAAATTTCTTGAGTAGTACCCCACAAGCCCAGGCAACCAAAGAAAAAATGGACAAATGGGATCACATCAAGTTAAAAAGCTTCTGCACAGCAAAAGAAACAATCAACAAAGTGAAGAGACAACCCACAGAATGGGAGAAAATATCTGCAACACCCATCTGACAAGGGATTAATAAGCAGAATATATAAAGAGCTCAAACAACCCTATAGGAAAAAATCTAATAATCTGATTTAAAAATGGGCAAAATATTTGAATAGACATTTCTCAAAAGAAGACATGCAAATGGCAAACAGGCATATGAAAAAGTGCTCAACGTCATTGATCATCAGAGAAATGCAAATCAAAATTATAACGAGATATCATCTCACTCCGGTTAAAATGGCTTTTATCCAAAAGTCAGACAAAAACAAAGGCTGGTAAGGATGTGGAGAAAAGGGAACCTTCATATACTGTTGGTGGGAATGTAAATTAATACAACCACTATGGAAAACAGTTTGGAGGTTCCCTGAAAGACTAAAAATAGAGCTATTATATGATCCAGCAATCCCACTTCTGGATATGTACCAAAAGAAAAAAAATCAGTATATTGAAGAGATATCTGCACTATCATATTCGTTGTATCACTGTTAACAATAGCCAAGATTAGAAGCAACCTAAGTGTCCATCAACAGAAGAATGGATAAAGAAAATGTCACACTTATACACAATGGAGTACCATTCAGCCATAAAAAAAGAATGAGATTCTGTTACTTGCAACAACATGGATGGAACTGGCTATCATTATGTTAAATGAAATAAGCTAGGCAGATAAAGACAAACATCGTATGTTCTCACTTATTTGTGGAATCTAAAAATCAAAACAATTGAACTCATGGAGATAGAGAATAGGATAGTTACCAGAGGCTGGGAAGGGTAGTGGGAGGGCAGGGAAGAAGTGGGGTTGGTTAATGGATACAAAATAAAATAGAAAGAAAGAATAAGACCTACTATTTGACAGCATAATAGGGGGACTATAGTCAATAATGATTTAATTGTACATTTAAAAATAACTAAAAGAGTATAATTTTAGTTATTTTAAAATAACTAAAATAGTAATACAAAGGATAAATACTTGAGGGGATAAATAGCCAATTTTGTACGACATGATTATTATGTATTACATACCTATACCAAAGCATCTCATGTACCTCATAAATATGTACACCTAATATGTACCCCCCAAAATTTTTAAAATTATTTTTTTTAAATGCAATCCCATTCACAATAGCAACACAAAGAAATACGTAGCAATAGAGCTAACCAGGGAGGTAAAAGATCCCTACAACAAGAATTACAAAATACTGCTGAAAGAAATCAGAGATGACACAAAGAAATGGAAAAATATTCCATGCTCGTGGATAGGAAGAATCAATATTGTTAAAACGGCCATACTGCCCAAAGAAACTTATATATTCAATGCTATTCCTATCAAGCTACCAATGACAATTTTTACAGAATTAGAAAAACTATTCTAAAACTCATATGGAACCAGAAAAGTGCCCAAATAGCCAAAGAAATCCTAAGCAAAAAGTATAAAGCTGGAGGCATCACACTACCTAACTTCAAACTATACTACAAGACCACAGTAATCAAAACAGTGTGATACTGATACAAAAACAGACACCTAGACCAATGGAACAAGTTAGAGAACTCTGAAATAAAGCCAGAAACCTACAACTGATCATCAACAAAGTCAATGAAAACAAGCAATGGGGAAAGGACTCTCTATTTTATAAATGGTGCTAGAATAACTGGCTAGCCATATGTAGAAAATGGAAACTAGACCCCTTCCTTATACCATATACAAAAATTAAGATGGATTACATACTTAAATGTAAAACCTAAAACTATGAAAACCCTAGAAGAAAACGTAGTAAGTACCTCTGGACACAGACCCTGGCAAAAATTTCATGACAAAGACTTCAAAAGCAATTGCAACAAAAACAAATATTGACAAGTGGGATCTAATTAAACTAAAGAGCTTCTGCACAGCAAAGGAAATTATCAACAGAGTAAACAGACAACCTACAGAATGGGAGAAAATATTTGCAAACCATACACCAAAGGTCTACTATGCAGAATCTATAATGAACTTAAATAAATTAACAAGCAAAAAACAAACAACCCCATTAAAAAATGGGCAAAGGACATGAACGGACACTTCTCAAAAGAAGACATACACGCAGCCAAAAAGCCTATGAAAAAAAGCTCAATATCACTAATCATTACAGAAATGCAAATCAAAACCACAATGAGATACCATCTCACACCAGTCAGAATGGCTATTACTAGAAAGTCAAAAAATAACAGATGCTGGTGAGGTTGTGGAGCAAAGGGAATGCATATACACTGCTGTTAGGAACATAAATTAGTTCAGCCACTGTGGAAAGCAGTCTGGAGATTTCTCAAAGAATTTAAGACAGAACTGCCATTTGACCCAGCAATCCCATTACTGGGTATATACACAAAGGAACATAAATAATTCTACCATAAAGACATGCATGCATATGTTCATCACAGCACTATTCACAATAGCAAAGACATGGAATCCACTTAGATGCCTGTCAATGTTGGACTGGATAATGAGCATATGGTATATATACACCACAGAATACTATGCAACCATAAAAAAAAAAAGTGAAATCCTGTCCTTTTCAGCAACATGAATAGAGCTAGAGGTCGGTATCCTAAATAAATTAACATAAGAACAGAAAATAAATACTTCAAGTTCTCACTTACAAGTAGGAGCTAAACACTGAATACACATGGACAGAAAGAAGGAAACAATAAATACCTGGGCCTACTTGAGGGTGGAAGGTGAGAGGAGGGTGAGGACTGAAAAACTACCTGTCAAGTACTATGGTTATTACCTGGGTGATGAAATAATCTGTACACCAAACCCCCATCACACACAGTCTACCCACGTAACAAACCCGCACATGTACCTCTGAACCTAAAATAAAAGTTGAAAAAAAAAAAAAAGAACACTAATGGACATGGGAATATGAAGCAGTGACTGCTCCCAGGGCTGGGATACAGTGCCCATGGAAGGCTCCCCAGTCACTTCCCAATCCAGGGTTGAAATCCACACCTCACTGAAGAGGGAAGAATCCACGTTCAATGAATGACAGAGAAATTGCTGTGGTGTCATACTGACCAAACTTGCTGGAAACCTGCTCTCTGGAACTTGCTGGAAATTCCTGACACTTTTTAGGGTGTCAGGAAAGGTGTTCACAGGGAGATGTAACACTGGAGCATTCCACAAAGTCAACCAAGAAGAGATGAAAGAGTATGCTGCTGGCCACTGGGTGCTGCTGGTTGCCGGCAGGACCCAGGTGCTGGAGAAACCACAGGCATTCCAGGAGCTTGTATATAAAAAAGGTCAGACCAGGAAGCAAAGCACTTTCCTTCTATCATGTCTCTCATGCACCCTCTACCGACAAAGATAAACATGGTGCCATCTGGCAAAGAAAAATATTTAAAGGGCCCATATCCATTTTCTCAGAGCAGGCAATGAAGAGTGAATTTGTAGCTGTGAGGCAATAAATTGATACCCTATACATCCTTCAAGATGAGAACATCACCTATTCTTTGCTGAATTTGGTTCCAGAAAAGTTCAATGCTGTAATAATTATCTTCAACAAAAATTCATAGTTTTTTGGTGTAAATTCTTCCAAGAAGGATATAAAAGGGTGGTGAAAGGATTGTGGAGCTTTCCAGATCCAGAAACCTGCTATGAAGGATATCAGCTACAGCCACTTGCCTCATGAGGATCAGCACAGAGTAAGAGAAGCCATGCTGATTTATTCTGCATCTGCTCCCACCCTCTGAGGACACCTTGCTGCCTATCAGATTTTACATTCTTGCCTAACTAATTTGAGAACATAATCTAATCTCACTCTATGTGTATACTGTTGTCTCCTCCACCAAGCAATGTTCTACCTGAAATGCTATAGCACGCCATGGAATGTTGTGCAACCATTACACACGTTATTTAAAAAGAGTTCATGGTGAAATGGAAAAAATGCTTATAAGTGAAAAAGGTAGGATGCAATATTATAATTTGTGAAACAAACAACACTACATAGAAATAAAGAGCAAAAAGAAATACCCCCAAATCAGTCACTATCTTTAGGTGGAATCGGAGTAATTTTCTTCTTCTTCCTATTCTTTTTCTGTAATTTATATATTTACTATAGTGACCACATACTGGTTATACCTTTGGGACAAAACAATTTAACAATAACAATGACAACAATAAATATACATACTTTTAATTAATTATTTACATTTATGTGTGTATCCTGAAGTCTTAAACTGAGCCAAGGTTTGGGAACCAGAATTTGACAGACAGAGTTCCATATAGAGTATCTGAACCAGTTCTTTATAGTTTACCCAAGCTAAGGTAACTGCGACTCAATAGCAGTTTGGCCAATTGAGATAGACAAATTGTCTACCCTAATGAGATAGAAAAGGGCAATATATTTACCAAAAAAAAAAATGAATTCCATTCCCTGAACTTTTAGAATTATTGAGATCTATACACATATTTGAGAAGGATATAAGAGAATATCAAATATAAAGAATTAACAAAACAACCAGGAAATAAAATATCAGCAACTTTCTTCTTTATCAGTGAGACAAGCCAATCTCTGTATAGTTTTTTTCTTTCTTTCTTTTTTTTTTTTTTTTTTTTTTTTTTTGAGACGGAGCCCCGCTCTGTGCCCCAGGCTGGAGTGCAGTGGCGCGATCTCGGCTCACTGCAAGCTCCGCCCCCCCGGGTTCACGCCATTCTCCTGCCTCAGCCTCCCGAGTAGCTGGGACTACAGGTGCCTGCCACCAAGCCCGGCTAGTTTTTTGTATCTTTTAGTAGAGACGGGGTTTCACCGTGTTAGCCAGGATGGTCTCGATCTCCTGACCTTGTGATCCACCCGCCTCGGCCTCCCAAAGTGCTGGGATTACAGGCTTGAGCCACCGCGCCCGGCCATCTCTGTATAGTTTTAACAGCAGTTTGGAGGAACCCTCTAAACATTGAACTCTAAATTTAGGCACATATTTCCTGAAAACTTATATTTACATTTGCCAATACAAAGCAGTAATTTCCCCCCCAAACCGCGGCTATCGCTAGAACCATGAACTTCTAAACTCAACCTCCATAATTCCTCTGCAAAAACGGGCAGCCACACCTCTCAATCCTATAATAACGTGTAAGAAAAAAGAAAGAAACCACCTAAGATGAAAGAAATTCAAATAGCAAATAGTAAGGATTATAAAATAATGGACTGAGTATCAGACTCTACACTATCTGTGGACTCTCTTTCCCAGCACATCGTTTTTTAGGAGCAGATGATCTAAACAGCCCAGCTGAATGAAACCTGCTGGAAGGCAGTGGATGACCTCATGACATCTAAGCATCCCTTCCAGTTCTAGGACTCCATTATTTAGCAGAGATCTGATGCACAGGGAACATGTCAGAAAGAAACACTCAGTCTGTAACAGAATTTTAAATGGAAGAAAACTTGAGTCTGTGAGGAAGAGGAATGCTAAGTTGATCTCAGTTTGCTTAGGAATGTCCTGGTTTTAGCACTGCAAGCTCTCCATCTCAGGAAACCTCATCATCATGGGAAAACCAGAATGGCTAGTCATCTTACTGTTTGGATCTGACAAAGGTTAGCTTCTTTGGGTTCCCATGCAAATTAGAAGCTTTAATTAAGCCTTATGAATCTTTAAACTAGTGACACTGATTTTTGCCTCTTTCACCCAGCTCCATGTAAACACATTCTCATTATCGCCCACACAAGGGCTGGACTCTATGGGTCCTTCCGAATGGAGATCAGGGGAAGCTGTGAATGGTTAAATCTTGAAAATGTTTGAAAAAGAAGCTGCTTCTTCCCTTTATTAACTATAAAGTGGCAAGCTCTTCAGGAGAAACAGGCCTTCTTTGATGAGTGTTCTGACTATATAACAAATGTATTCCCCAAAACCTATAAACTCACATTCAATTATTGATTAGTGTTCTCTTCAGGACACACTATTCAACAACCCAAATTACTCAATAATCAATCCTATTATTTGCTTGCTACTTTTTAAAGGCAATAAAAGGAATACAAATACATGATCTACACAATGCTTTGTGTTCCTGTTTCCTCTCAGCCACTTCTCTCTGGTGTTTCCATGTCTCTACCAGTCTCTGTGATCCCCAGAAAACCTCCTTCTCAATTCCCAGCCTGCATGGTTTTCTTTCCTTCTTCTCCTTCCTCTACTCTCAGCATATTAGCCTATCTCCCAAAAAAAAGAGCTCCTTTTCATGAAGAGGTGGGAGGAGGGGAGAAATTGAATTTGGAATTACAGGATTTTCTTTGGCAGTCTAGGAAAGATCAGAATCTGAGGACATTCCTGCGTTAAATATTTCTGTTCCACAGCACTCCTAATGTTGGTAAGTGTCTGACACAGATACCCATAGCATGTTAGTGCTAAAAAGGATCATAGAATGCACGAGCCCAGTCCCCTAATTTTAACAAGTGGGAAAATCAACAGAGACATTAAATAACTTATTCAAGGTCACAAAATGTCCTTTCCATGCTATATGACTTTAAATCCTGTGACTTGTGGTTATCAAAAGGAGTAGTTGTCAATGCCCTGCAGACAGAGACTACCAGAAATACACATGTAGTTGAATTATGTGCTGTGGCAAGAGAGAACACACACGGTGAGGAACCATGGGGTGTCTCAGTAAGAAAGTATTAGAAAGGATTTAGTATAGAATGTTGGTCCTGCTAGGTGACTTTTGGGGAGGGTTTAAGGAAGTGAACTTTGCTGTTGATTGGATACTGTCAGGAAGCAAAAGTACTTCTGTGACTAAGTATCATAATAAAGCTTATGTGTAAAGAGGGATGAATAGAGCCAGGCTAAAGCCATAATTGGTTTTAAAAAATCAGCAGTCACTTATATTAGCCAGAATAAAGGGATGTTTGGTCAGTTTTGTGTCTTGGACAATGTCCACAATTTATCTGTGTCAAAACATAATTACACAATAGTCTTGGTTTTTTTCTTTATCCTTCATGATCACAGAATGGCCTTGTCTAATGTTGACATTTTGTGAAAATGTTTATTTCAGCAGGAGAACACCAAGAACTCTTGCTGTCCATCCAGCTTCTGGATGTTGGGAACCGCTTTTCTCATTCTCACAATAATAAAACTACCATCTATTGAGCACTGTCAGTATTCCAGGAAAGTTTTACTCTTCATCACCAACTGAGGAGGTAGGTAGTATTATGATTCTAATTTTCATAAGAAGAAATGAAGGCTTGGTGAGGCTGGTAATCTCACAGCGAGTAGATGGGCAGAGCTGGGGCTCAAAACTGGGCATCTTTCGGCAGGGTGTGTACTCTGATCTTCTCCATGACACTGCAAAGCATGAACTGGAATATTGGGGTGGGGGGAGTAAATTCATGGAGATGTGGAACATTTCTGCAGTAAACACAATGAGGGGAATATTTATTCAGGGATTGCAGGCTTCCATGAATGATTGGATCATGAGATACTCAGGATGGAAGAAGAAAAAATGTGGAAAAAAACCCAACTGTGACATTTTCACCATAAAACCTTTCTTGGGAATAGTCTAATAAAAGGAAAGCTGACTTACTGTTCCTTAACGAAGAATGACTTTTATGATTTAGAATATTATTTTAAACTTTATTCTCTATTTCCAGTGTGAATTTAAATCAACTGACAGGAGAAGGAAAAATTCAGCAGCAACTCCTCCAACATAGAGTAACTTAGTGTAGTCAAATGGTAAAGCAAAATTGTTCAGGGCTTTGTGACGGGAGCAGCAGGCACCTGGCAGTGCCAATGACTTAATCATATATTATAATGCATTTATTTTTATATATAAATGCATTTATTTTTCAGAATCACCTTTGGAGTGAAATGAAAGAATGAAACTCAAATTAAGAGAGAAAGGCCCCCACTCCACTGTTCCCACACACTTCCAGGTCCTCCTGACTTCAGTGGGTGTTCTGGGCACAGAGGAAAAGCAGGAGCTCGATATTGATCTATTTCTAGTATTAGAAAGAATTGTTCTCTTAAATTTCAAGGCAGCCAAAATCCTAGCATTACAGCAGCACTATAGCCTGTGCTTCCCCTAATAGATCCAAGTAATAGCACTGAGATACAATATACACTCCTTCCTCATATGAAAGAAAAAGAGTTATTTCAGATGTGGGGTGGGAGGTGCTGGGGAGGTGGTTTGATTTAAAAAAGGGAAAATGGGGTATAAGATATATCTCTTCAGCTATTGTAGCTTTTATTGATCTGTTCTTATCACATACATTCACTTTTTCAAGTATCATCATTCAACAACTTATTGTGCCAGTACTATGCAACCGGCACTGGGCTAAGCTCTAGAAATAAAGTCATTTAAGATTTGGTCTATAGAAAAATTAACTCAAGATGGATTAAAAACTTCAGTGTAAAACCCAAAATTATAAAAACTCTGAAAGACAACCTAGGTAATACCATTCAGGACATAGGCACAGGCAGATTTCATGATGAAGATGCCAAAAGCAATTGCAAGAAATGCAAAAATTGACAAATGGAATCTAATTATACTGAAGAGCTGCACAGCAAAAGAAACTATCAACAGAGTAAACAGACAACCTACAGAATGGACGAAAAATTTTGCAAAGTATCCATCTGACAAAGTTCTATTATCCAGCATCTATAAGGAACCTAAACAAATTTATAAGCAAAAAGCAAACAACCCCATTAAAAAGGGGGCAAAGAACATGAACAGGCACTTCTCAAAAGAAGACATACATTTGACAAATAAGCATATGAAATAAAGCTCAACATCACTGATAATTAGAAAAATGCAAATCAAGGGCCCTGCACGGTGGCTCACGTCTGTAATCCCAGCACTTTGGGAGGTCAAGGTGGGTGGATCACGAGGTCAGGAGTTCGAGACCAGCCTGGTTAACATGGTGAAACCCCATCTCTACTAAAACTACACAAATTAGCCAGGCATGGTAATCCCAGCTATTCAGGAGGCTGAGGCAGAGAATCACTTGAACCTGGGAGGCAGAGATTTCAGTGAGCCAAGATCGCACCACTGTACTCCAGCCTGGGCAACAGAACGAGACTCTGTCTCAAAAAAAGAAAAGAAAAATGCAAATCAAACCTACAGTGAGATACCATCTCACACCAGTCAGAATGGCTATTAGTAAAAAGTCAAAAAGTAACAGATGCTGGAGAGACTGTGGAGAAAAAGGGACGCATATACACTGTTAGTGGGAGTGTAAATTAGTTCAACCATTGTGTTAGACAGTGTGGTGATTCCTCAAACACCTAAAGAGAGAAATACCATTCAACCCAGCAATCCCATTACTAGGTATATACACAAAGGAACATAAATTGTTCTCTTATAAAGATACATGCATGCGTATGTTCATTGTAGCACTATTCATAATAGCAAAGACATGGAATCAATCCAAATGCCCATCAGTGATAGACCTGGACAAAGAAAATGTGGTACATATACACCATGGAAAACTACGCAGCCACAGAAAAGAACAAGATCATGTCTTTTGCAGGGACACGGATGGAGGTGGAGGCTATTATCTTTAGCAAACTAACACAAGAACAGAAAACCAAATACCACATGTTCTCAGTTATAAGTGGGAGCTAAATGATGAGAACACATGGACATATAGATGGGAACAACACACACTGGGGCCTATTGGAGAGTGGAGGGTAAGAGTCAGGAAAAACACTAACCAATACTAAGCTTAATACCTGAGTGATGAAATAATGAAGCCCCATAACACACATTTACCTATGTAACAAACCTGCACATCTTGCACATGTACCCCTGAACTTAAAATAAAAGTTAACAAAAAAAGACTTGGTCATTGCCCTCGAAAGTTCTATTTAGATTGTGTCTCTCATTCTTTTTTGCATAACACCTTGGATATTGCCTTGCAGATGTTTCCTGTTAATGAAAATTACAACGATATTGATGATGATGACAATGGAAAGCATAGCTGTCCACAAGTATAAGTGGCAAATATAAAAAGGGCTTATCTCAGAAAACTTTTATTCATCCAATAAGTTCATCCATAGTGAACAACTATTTTGTGGTACAGATGACACTCTGGGCTCTGTGGGAAGTACAGAAAAGACTTCCATTCTCAGGAAGGCCTGGTGATTCTCTAAGCTCATCCCGGAATGAGCAGAAATGCCCAGGTCAGTCTTTGGCAGTCTTTGGTTGCTCCAAATCTCAGAAACAACTGATGGACAGTCAAGATTTGGCCTTGCTGCCTCTGTTTCCACCATACCTCTAAGGTAGAACAGAAATGTGCCCAGCGAAGTAGCATGGGACAAATAACAACCACATTAAGTACTTTCTTCTCATTCTCTGGGCAGCAGTACCAGGAAATGCATTGTACATCACACATTTTCAAGGTCATACATTCAAGGCGAGGTTATTCCTGTGCCTCACTGGAGGACAGCATCACATGAAAGCCACAAGATCATGCCAACCCATCTTCTCCAGCATGAGGCCTTAAGAAAGATGTGCCTGTATGGGAAGTGATCGGATTGCATCATTAACTGAAGCAACCAGTTTCATTTCAATGTGTCAGTGAGCATTGTGTGGTCTCAGAGTTGCAGGGTTAAGTGATAAGAACATGGATAATTTTCTAGATATTTTCTAGGAGTAAATAGTGATCACTGGCTGTGGAATGGATTCTTTGTAGATGCAGGTAGCTGCCTCTGCCCCAGTAAAAGGGGGGCAGAGGCCCTGTGCCCTGTGGCCTCCTGGACCACTCCATGCTGCTACCACCACCACCACCCCAGGCCATATCCTTGCAAAAACACCTGCTTTTCTGGATTCCCAGCTAGGCCACCTAATGCAAATTTCCCAGCAGCCTTAGCCAAGCCCCAAATTCTACATCTGTTCCACTTTCCTGTATTCCAGATCAGCACGATATCTTCACGTTTGCTATTGTGATCACTGTTGAACCACAAAGACAGGATGGAAATGACTAAGACATGCTTTTTTTTTTTTTTTTTTTTTTTTTTTTTGGCACAGCACATAGAAGGGATGGTCCTGGATTAAATCTAGAGTTCTTAACTTCAGTAATAAAGAGAAGAAGATGGATCTCTACTGACAACTGGGATCAGAACCTCAAGAATCTCTTTAGCAAGTCTCCTCTATTAATCAAAAGGAGGTAACAAGGAAAGAAATTAACATTTATTGAGTACTTAGTATTTGCCTGGCCCTCTCTTAGGTACTTTATGATCTATTTATCCTCATACCAGTCTGGCAAGTTCATATTATTATACTCAATAAAATCTACAAAACATTCTGGAAGCTCAAAGAATATAAAGAACTCACCTAAGATCACACTAACTAGTAAGTTAAAGAACTGGGCTTGAAGCCCAGGTGTATCCGATGCCACAGATGTTTACTACAAAGGGAATCATAAGGGTGAAAGACTCTCACTCAGGATCATAGTCAATAAAGTCAGTAAGTCATTCTTACCTCTTCTACAAATCTGACATAGCAGCAATGTATTCTAATGTCTTAGATTATCTAAATACATTTGTGATTTCATTAAAGCAAAATAGCAATTATGTACTTGAAATATTTATAAAATAAGTCAACTACATTTGAAAGAAAATATAAAAGCATTGCAATTAAACAGATCTGCACACACTGCAGGGTGTTTTTCTAACAAAAGGAGTAAGGAATAACACTGCTAATAAAAACAAAGATGATCTTGTTCAAATGTCCTAATAACTCATTTAGCGCTGTTCTGAGTGGAACTGTGTATTAGTAATTTTGAATAAAGCGTTTGATGAAAGATTAAATATATCTTTTGCCCATTCTCCTCTGCAAAGCTAGTGATTCAAATGGGCTAATTTGTTCCCTTTCTTCTCATAAAATGTTTTAAGTAATCTATAAATGTTTTTATCCGTCTATTCATATTGTAAGAGGAATCAAGTGAATAATAATGAATAAGAATAAGAAGTTATACTGATGTATTGGAAAGTAATGGGTGCCTCCATCATCACTACCACACACATATATACTTTGAATTCTCATTTGGGCTTGCAGTAAGAAACAGGAAGCTCTCACATCTCAGAGTAAATATTCCCTCTGGAAACTATATTAAATAGGAGCTATCCTAACACAATTGTCTGGTCACTTTTGAAAAAATTATCATGCTAATTAATAAAAAGTAAGGTTTTATTTTTCCCAGAAAAGAAATCTAAAACTGTACAATAGCTTATATATTTAGCTCTTCCAGAAGAAATTAAGTTTGGCGGATTAAATTCTATACTGAAAATTTTCTCTTTAGCATTTCAAACTTAACAATATACACTATTTGTGGTACCTCTAAGGCCTGTGTGGGGAAAACAGGCCAAGCCATTTTAATGTCTTTTGGGATGTAGGGCACGTAGGTTGTTTTTGACATAGATCAAAACAACTACACTCTGTGAAATGGGTAACCTAAAGGAACAAACATAACCTTGGCTAACATATCAGATTGTTCATGAAAAATACTCCTGTTTAGAGGACAATATTGGTTAGAGAGACCTTTGGCTGCAGCATTGTACTGAAATTCCTAACGCAAAGCAAAAGGTCCATAGTACCTATCATGCTTTCTGCAAGTAACTGGCTGCCTCCTCAGCTCCTGTGGGCCTCTTAAGAAAACAGAAAACACCTTATTTTTTCTTATTATTCAGTTCCCAGTATCAGGCATTCAATAAATATCTGTTTAATGCAATGAATGACTCCATCAACCAACATTCACTCTGAAGTAATTTCTACATTTTAGTGTTCATATTTCTGATATTTTCTTCACCAGGTATGACCTGACAAACATTCTAATTTCAAAAAAGTTGGTCACTTCCTGTTTCTGAAACCTTCAAAGCCAATTTGTAAAATATGTTGATTCAGGCTCAGAGAAACGAGCATCAAGGCATGTCATATTTTCTCCATAGAGTAGCCTGGCAAAACCAATCCCTTTCCAGTCCAGGAACTGCAAAATTTCCAAAGACAAAAACCACAATGAAGAGAATCACAACCCCAAATAATCTACCTGCTCCAAGTTAAGGTGAAATAAAAACCTGAGCTCCTCAAAAAGATGTAAACTCACTTGGAAGGTGCAGCATTATCCACAGACAATGTACCAAGGATGTCTGCCCAGAAAAGACATCTCCCTCACTGGATAACCAAGCCAACTAAAGACCTCAGCCTTTTAGAACAAATGGGTTATTCTTTGGTGGTGACATTAGAAGTGTAAATTTAGGCTGTATACTAATAAAAGAGACTGATTTATTTTCAGTCTGTTTTTCGAACATTTAAATCAAGATTTTTCTCTCCTACCTCTGGGTTAAGGGCCTCCCTGCTTCCCAAGTCTGCCTGTTTCAGGATTTGCCTTTGCCTCCTTCCATTAGTCAACTATTTACTCTCCATTCAGACTGAGTCCAAACCACAACACTGACACTCACTCCTGCACTTTCTTCTAGGCCAGGCCAGAGTCCCAGTACAATTTCAACCCACACACCTCATTTTCAGAGCTCAGCCCAAGAAAGCACATATCATGAAGGACAGAGTGGAGAAAAGGTGACATGCGGGTGATCCATGAGCAGAACAGAAATAGAAAATATATGATATTTCTTCCAGGAGCTTATGATACCTGTGAGCACCCAGGTTTGCACTTTTACATCCTTCACTATAGTTTTATACTTTAGATTGAAAATGTTCCACATGTTGGAGAGAAGTGGAAGAAGGGACAATCACAGGGCTATCATGTCAGCCTCAAACACTCACATGTGCACACACTTGGCTTGGAAATAGGAAATGTGACCACATGAGTAAAGCCTCTTTTAAAACTTGTTGGTCTCTTTCAATGTTTTCTACTTAGGGCCTTATTATCCTAATACTATATGAGGTAAACCTACCACTTTGGAATAAACCTCTAATTTGGGGTGATTGAGTATTCTTTTTTAAATTCACTGAGGATAGAACAAAAATAAATAGGTTCATATTACAGCAAGTGGGATTTGGGTTTCTTACAAAAAGTTCCTAGTGATGAGAACTTATACAAATAGCAGGTTCAAGTAGAAGGGAGTAGGGTCAGGTCCCAAGTCTGAGGAGCTGGGTTGGCTTTATCACATATTAGCTGCAATCTTATTCAAGCTACTTGACCTCTCTGTACTCAAGTGTTGTATGATTTAAATAAGATAGTATAGGAAAAGTACTTTGTATCAATAAGTATTTTTTTAACAGTGTTATTTTCATCATATGAATCCAGCAAGATAAAAATCCCAAACCCAAATTTCTCATTATTGACACACAATTGCCCTGAGCCTTCACTTTCACCAGGAAAGAACCGAGGCCTGAGATGAGGGATGTTTAGTTGTGTTTGAAGTGTTCATGGGAGGGGACACAGGTAGCATATGTCTGCTCCATGGATAAAAGCCAAAATAGTAAGTAGATACTCACCTTTCAAACATATCATCTAGTAGAGAATGCTTGAATTCATCAGAGAAGAGATAGGAAGTGCCAGAAGTAAGTTAGGAAAAAGTCTGAGGCAGCTTGCCAAGCTAGCAACTGACTGACAGCCGGGAGAGGCTCCTGGACATGGGGAAACAGTAAAAGAGAAATTCCAGAGCTCCGTAACAGGCTTTTATGACCTTGGCTCTAAGAGAAACCCTCTGCCCACTAGGCCCTTGTGCCTAACATACATACACAGCCGCCTAAAGACTGCACAGAGATGTTGCTCCAGAAAGAGAACCCACACAGAATCTACAGGCATCCAAGCCTGGAGCAACCTCAGCCAGGAGGCATTTTGATTTGAGCCTAGATACCAGGGATTTACAGATGTAGCTACAGCCACTGCGCTGCTCCAAAGAGGGAGACCAGAGGACAGGTACCTCCTTGCGCCCCAGGGAGGGTACTTGCCACCCTGCTGTGAGCTGCTGTTGAGACTGAGATGCAAGCAGACCACAATCCCCTCAGCTTCTTGCTCATGCTGCCTGTCTGGATGGTGCCCCACCCTCTCTAGTCCCAGGTCCTGGGTGCCATTTTGAGAGTTTAATACTGGGCTGCACCCTACACTCAACCTGAGCTCAGGCTGACGAGGATGCAGCCACCACCCAGCCAAGGAGGGGCAGGCAAGCCAGGCTCCCCTATATATATCTAGGAAAATACCCAATGCCTTGCTATAGGCTGCTGTGAGACTGAGAATTTAGTGGACTGCACAGCTTCCTGCCCATGCTGCTCACCTGAGAGGGGTCCCACCGTCTTTAGTCACAAGTCCACACCTGGAACCATCTGGGGAGTTTAGAGATGTTGTTTGGCAACCTGGCAGTGGTGGCCACAAGATTCATTGTAGTCTTGGGCCAGAGTTTCCAGCACTTGCTCTGTAACTGGGGAAGGACCCACAGAGCCAGAATTAAGTGGCAAGTGTGGAGAGTGCCCCAGCAGTAGGCACTGAATTAGGCTTTCTCCTGTTGCAGGACAGGAATGGGAGGAGAGTTGCTGAAGTCTAGGTTTCTCCCAGGCTGCAAGACTTGCATCGGAGACAGCTTTGTGATCTGGAAGCAGTCTGAGTGTGTCACTGCTGGGTCCCCCGCCTGCTCCCTTGGTCAGGTGGGGGACAGGGCCCTACCAGCTACAAGGAGCAGGAGGGAGACAGACCCCACTCCCGAGGAAATCTAATCCTTAGCACAGACTACCCCAAGGGATGAGAGAGCACAGCCCACCAAACACCCCCTTGGGTCAAAAGAAACATAAGCACCAGCACCAGACACTGGAGGCAGCACCACCATAGCCCAAAAACAGATGTGGAGAGGAATCTTCTCTCACCCTACCTTCCTCAGTGCACTGTCACAGACTCAGCAGCAACTATTCCCATCAGGGCCTAGGGAGCATGAGCTGAAAGAGTCTGCTTCCCAGGCTTTTCTAGTAGCTCCAACTCCACTGAAAGCTAATATGCACTCATAATGAGTACTTTTTGTGCTTCTCTGTTTCCTCTGCTCCCACCTTTACCTGCTGGCCCTTACTCTTAAGCTCCATCTACTAGACTGCAGCCTGAATTACATCACCAAGGAAAATTGCATTGCTACAACAAGCCACATCTGAGTAAGCCACAGTATGAACCTCTCTGCAACCAAGAAACCTGTACAGAGCTAGGACCCTTAAAGCACCCAGAAATGCAGCCAATCAACTATATATATATATATATATATATATATATAATAATACAGCTATACACCCAACGGATAAAAAAGATTTAAAAATCAAGGAGCCCCATCCAAACAATAGCAAATTCAAAAAGAAGGATGAGGAGCAGGAGCAGGAGGAGGAGGAGGAGGAGGAGGAGGAGAAGGAGAAGGAGAAGGAGAAGGAGAAGGAGAAGGAGAAAGAGATGGAGACGGAGACGGAGAAGGAGATGGAGGAGGAGAAGCAGCAGGAGCAGCAGCAGCAGCAGCATCTGCTGTCTCAGATGAGAAGGAATCAGTGCAAGTACTCGGACAATAAAAACAGCCAGAGTATTTTAACATCTCCAAAGGATCCCACTAGCTCCCAAGCAATGGGTCCCAACCAGAATGAAATGTCTGAAATGACAGATACAGAATTCAGAATGTGGATGGCAACTCAATGAGATCTGAGATAAAGTTGAAATATACCACAAAGAAGACAGAAAATAATCCAAGATTTAGAAGACAACATAGCTATGTTATGAAAGAACCAAGCAGAATCTTATGGAATTGAAAATGTTGCTTCAGGAATTTTAAAACACAGTTAGAAGCATTAACAACAGACTAGACCAAGGTGAAGAAAGAATTTCAGAGCTTGAAGACTGGTCCTTTGAATTGACCCAGTCAGGCAAAAATTTGTTTAAAAGTAATCAAAATATAAACAAAGCCTTCAATAACCATGGGATTATATAAAGTGATCAAATCTATGATGTTTTGGCATTCCTGAGAGAGAAGAAGAGAAAGTGAGCAACTTAGAAAATGTATTTGAGGATATGATTCAGGAAAATTTCCCCAATCTTGCTAGAGAGGTTACCATGCAGATACAAGAAATTCAGAGAACTTCTGTGAGATATTATAGAAGATGACCATCTCCAAGGCAGATAGCCATCAGACTGTCCAAGGTCAATATGAAAGAAAAAAATCTTAAAGGCAGCTAGAGAAAAGGATAATATAGGCTGATATTACCTGTAAAGGGAAACCCATCAGACTAAGAGCAGACTTCTCATCAGAAACATTACAAGCCAGAAGAGAGAGGGGGCTCTATTTTAGTATTCTTAAAGAAAAGACATGCCAGCACAGAATTTTATATCCTGCCAAACTAAGCTTCATAAACAACAACAAATAAATAAAGTATTTCCCAGACAAGCAATTGCTAAGGAAATTCATCACCACCAGACCGGCCCTACAAGAGGTGCTTAGGGAGTTCTAAACATGGAAATTAAAGAATGATACTTGCCACCTCAAAAGCACACACAAGCAGATAGCCCATTAACTCCACAAAACAAGTACACAATCAAGACTACAAAGCACTAGCTAACAATACTATGACAGGGAAAATAAAAACTCACATATCTATATTAACCTTGAACATAAATGGGCTACATGCTCCACTTAAAAGACAGAGTAGAAAATTTGATTTAAAAAATAAGACCCATCTTTCTATCTTTCTACTGTCTTTAAGAGAGCTATCTTACGTGTAATGACACCCATAAGGTCAAAGATGGAGAAATTTCTATCATGCAAACGGAAAACAAAAAAGAGCAGAAATCACTATTCTTGTATCAGATAAAATAGACCCTAAACCAACAACAGTAAAAAAGGACAAAGAAGGCATTGCATAATAATAAAGGGTTCAATTCAATAAGAAGACTTAACTATCCTAGATATGTATGCACCCAACATTAAAGCACCCAGATTTAAAAAACAATTACTTCTCGACCTAAGAAAAGACTTTTACAGCCACACAATAATAGTGGGGGACTTCAACACTCCACCAGCAGCATTAGACAGATTATTGAGGCAGAAAACTAAAAAAGAAATTCTGGACTTAAATATAAACTGGAACAATTAGACATAATAGTCAGAACACTCTACAGAATACTCTACCCAACAACCACAGAATATACATTATTCTCATCTGCACACAGAATGTATGACCTGACAAACATTCTAATTTCAAAAAAGCTGGTCACTTCCTGTTTCTGAAACCCTCAAAGCCAATTTGTAAAATACGTTGATTCAGGCTCATGTCCCACTGTGCACGCATTGTCATTGATAAACGTCTTAACAGAAAACAGGGCTCGGAGAGCAGACAACTGGTCTGACTAGAATTCGCCAGGCTGGAATTTCCTAATCCTAGCAAGCCTGAGGGTGCTGCAGGAGACCAGGGCATATTTCATCCCTTATCTTCAACTGCATAAGACAGACATTCCCAGAGAGGCCATTTTAGAGACCTCCACTGGGAATGCATTCTTTTCCCAGGGCTATTCCTTGCTGAGAAAAAGAATTCAGTGATATTTATCCTATTCGCTTTTGCAAGAAGGGAAATATGACTCTGTTCTGCCTGGCCCCACAGGCAGTCAGACCTTATGGCTACTCCCTTGTTCCCTGAAAATCGCTGTTATCCTGTTCTTTTAGGATGCCCAGATTTCATATTGTTCACACACACATGTTTTACAAACAATTTGCACAGATAAGGCAATCATCACAGGGTCCTGAGGCGACACACATCCTCAGCTTATGAAGATGATGGGATTAAGAGATTAAAGTAAAGACAGGCACAGGAAATTGTAAGAGTATTGATTGGGGAAGTGATAAATGTCCACAAAATCTTCACAATTTATGTTCAGAGATTACAGTAAACACAGGTGTAAGAAATTATAAAAGTATTAATTTGGTGAACTAATAAATGTCCATGAAATCTTCACAATTTATGTTCTTCTGCTGTGGCTTCAGCCGGTCCCTCCGTTTGGGGTCCCCGACTTCCCGCAACAGAAGCTGAGTCCTGAAAGCCCTGCTTTCTTCATCAGTGGGGAGGCTTGTAGCCTGGGGCAAGATATTAGCCCTACTCACGAGCTGCGTGAATATAAACTTGGTGCTATTAGTGGGGCATGGTGGGGGTGAGGCTGGCCTAGCTGGCTGCATGGGAGCTGGGTAAGGCCTGTCACTGCTGGCTTTCTCCAACTTTCCTGTTGACCTGTATGTTGCAGCAGAGGCAGACATAATCCCCCTGGGAACATAGCTCCATTGGCCTGAGAACCACACCCCATCCCCCACTGAGAGCCACCGCAAGGTGAGTCAGAGCTCAGACATGCCTACCCTTGCCCCCACTTGATGGTCTTTCTCTACCTACCCTGGTAGCTGAAGACAAAAGAAATAATCTCTTGGAAATTCTATGGCCCTGCCCATTACCTGAGAAACCTGGCTTTTTTGTTTGTTTGTTTGTTTTGTTTTGTTTTTTTTGAGATGGAGTTTCCCTCTTGTTGCCCAGGCAGGAGTGCAATGGCGCAATCTCGGCTCACCACAACTTCCGCCTCCCAGGTTCAAGCGATGATCCTGCCTCAGCATCCTGAGTAGCTGGGATTACAGGCATTCACCACCACACCCAACTAGTTTTGTATTTTTAGCAGAGACGGGGTTTCTCCATGTTGGTCAGGCTGGTCGCAAACTCCCGACCTCAGGTGATCTGCCTGCCTCAGCCTCCCAAAATGCTGGGATTATAGGTGTTTGAGTCACCATACGCAGCCAAAACCTGAATACTTATCCAGGCAACCTCAGGGCAAAACTGTATCCCCACTATACTACTACAGCTGATGCTCTCTTGAAAGCACCACTTCCTGACTGGAAGTCAACCAACTCAAGCCATTACAGCAACTCATAAAAGAGCAACCCTTTTCCAAGAAAGGAGAAAACAAGAGCTAATTCCACCGGCTATAGCAGCCTGGCAAACCAGAGGTCCTGAGTCTGCCCACGGGACAACTTCACTCCTAGCACAACCAGCATTCAGGAAAACCAGCATACTAAACAAAACTACAACCAAGGACCCACACAGAGTCTGCTTCACTCCCCTGCTACCTACACTGGAGCAGGTGATGGTATCCATGGCTAAGAGACCTGAAAGCTGATCACATTACAGTACTCTGCAGACATTCCCCAGTACATGCCCAGAGCCTGGTAGTTCTGCTGGGTGGCTAGACCCAGAAGATCAATAACAACCACTGCAGTCCAGCTCTCAGGAAGCCCCATCCCTAGGGGGAAGGGGGAGAGTACCACATCAAGGGATCAACCTATGAGACAAAAGAATCTGAGCAGCAGCCTTTGAGCCCCAGATCTTTCCTCTGACATAGTCTACCCAAATGAGAAGAAACCAGTAAAATAATTCTGGTAATATTAAAAAGCAAGGTTCTTTAACATTCCCAAAAGATTACATTAGCTCACCAGCAAATCCAAACCAAGAAGAAATCTCTGAATTACCAGATAAAGAATTTAGAAGGTTGATTATTAAGCTACTGAAGGAGGCACCAAAGAAAGATGAAAACCAACTTAAAGAAACTTAAGGCCAGGCGCGGTGGCTCAAGCCTGTAATCCCAGCACTTTGGGAGGCTGAGACGGGCGGATCACGAGGTCAGGAGATCGAGACCATCCTGGCTAACACGGTGAAACCCGTCTCTACTAAAAAATACAAAAAACTAGCCGGGCGAGGTGGCGGTCGCCTGTAGTCCCAGCTACTCGGGAGGCTGAGGCAGGAGAATGGCGTGAACCTGGGAGGCGGTGCTTGCAGTGAGCTGAGATCCAGCCACTGCACTCCAGCCCGGGCCACAGAGCGAGACTCTGTTTCAAAAAAAAAAAAAAAAAGAAACTTAAAAAATAATACATGATATGAAAGAAAAAAATCTCAAAAGAAATAGATAGCATAAGGAAAAAAATTACAACTTCTGAAAATGAAAGACACACTTAGGGAAATGCAAAGTACAATGGAAAGTTTCAACAATAGAAGAAAGTACTTTAGAGCTCAAAGGCAAGGCTTTTGAAATAACCCAATCTGAAAAACGACACAGAGAAAAGAATTTTTAAAACATGAATGAAGCTGCCAAGAAGTGTGAGATTATGTTCAACAACTGAACCTCAGAATAATTGGTGTTCCTGAGGAAGAAGAGAAATCTAAAAGTTTGGACAACTTATTTGGGAGAATAATCAAGGAAAACTTCCCTGGCCTTGTTAAAGATCTAGACATCCAAATACAAGAAACTCAAAGAATACCCAGGAAATATACTGCAAAAGATCATCATTTAAGTGCATAGTCATCAGGTTATCTAAAGTCAAGATGAAGGAAAGAATCTTAAGAGCTGTGAGGCAAAAGCACCAGGTAACCTATAAAAGAAAATCTATCACACCAACAGCAGATTTCTCAACAGAAACCCTACAAGTTAGAAGGGATTGGGGTCCTATCTTTAGCCTCATGAAACAAAATAATTATCAGCCACGAATTTTGTATCCAGTTAAACTAAGTTTCATAAACTAAAGAAAGATAGTCTTTTTCAGACAAACAAATGCTGAGAGAATTTGCCACTACCAAGCCAGCACTAAAAGAGCTGCTAAACAAAACCTCAAAATACACCAAAATAAAACCTTAAAGCATAAATCTCACAGGGCCTATCAAACAATAACACAATGAAAAAAAAAGGTATTTAGGCAACAACTAGCACAATGAATAGAATAGTACCCTACATCTCAATACTAATGTTGAATGTAAATGGCCTAAATGATCCATTTAAAACACACAGAACGGCAGAGTGGATAAGAATTCACCAACCAGGTATCTGCTGTCTTCAAGAGAGTCACCTAACACATAAAGACTCATATAAACTTAAGGTAAAGGGGTGGAAAAAGATATTCTATGCAAATGGACACCAAAAGCAAGCAGGGGTAGCTATTCTTATATCAGACAAAACAGACCTTAAAGCAACAACAGTTGAAAAAGACAAAGAGGGATATTATATAATGATAAAGGAACTAGCACAACAGGAAAATATTACAATCCTAAATATATATGCACCTAACATTGGAGCTCCCAAATTTATAAAATAATTACTACTAGACCTAAGAAATGAGATAGATGGCCACACAATAATAGTGGGGGACTTTAATACTCAACTGACAGCACTAGACAGGTCATCAAGACAGAAAGTCAACAAAGAAACAATGGACTTAAACTATACCCTAGAACAAATGAACTTACCCAATATTTATAGGACATTCTACCCAACAACTACAAGATATACATTCTATTCATCAGCACATGGAATATTCTCCAAGATAGCCACAAAACAAGTTTTAACAAATTTAAGAAAATCGAAATTATATCAAGTACTCCTCCAAACCACAGTGGAATAAAATTGGAAATCAACTCCAAAAGGACCCCTCAAGACCATGAAAATACATGAAAATTAAGTAAGCTATTCCTGAATGATAGTTGAGTCAACAATGAAATCAAGATAGAAGTTTAAAAATGCTTTGAGGCCAGGCACGGTGGCTCACACCTGTAATCCCAGCACTTTGGGAGGCCGGGGCAGGCGGATCACAAGGTCAGGAGATTGAAACCACCCTGGCTAACATGGTGAAACCCCGTCTCTACTAAAAATACAAAAAATTAGCCAGGCATGGTGGCAGGCGCCTGTAGTCCCAGCTACTCAGGAGGCTGAGGCAGGAGAATGCTGTGAATCTGGGAGGCAGAGCCTGCAGTGAGCCGAGATAGCACAACTGAACTCCAGCCTGGGTGACACAGCAAGACTCTGTCTCAAAATAAATAAATAAATAAATAAATAAATAAATAAATAAATAAAAATGCTTTGAACTGAATGATAACAGTGATACAACCTATCAAAACCTCTGGAATACAGCAAAAGCAGTGCTAAGAGGAAAGTTGATATCATTAAATGCCTACATCAAAAGGTCTGAAGGAACACAAACAGACAATCTAAGGTCATATCCCAAGGAACTAGAGAAACAAGAACAAACAAAACCCAAACCCAGCAGAAGAAACGAAATAATCAAGATCAGACCAGAATTAATGAAATTGAAACAAAAAAATACAAAAGATAAATGAAACAAAAAGCTGGTTCTTTGAAAAGATAAACAAAATTGATAGACCACTAGTGAGATTAACAAACAAGAGAGAATATCAAAATAAGCTCAATTAGAAATGAAATGGGAGATATTACAACCGATACCACAGAAATACAAAAGATCATTCAAGGCTACATAGACACCTTTACATGCACAAACTAGAAAACTTAGAAGAGATGGATAAATTCCTGGAAATATACAACCCTCCTAGATTAAACCAGGAAGAAATAGAAACTCTGAATAGACCAATAACAAGCAGCAAGATTGAAATGGTAACAAAAAAATCACCAACAAAAAAAAGTCCAGGACCAGATGGATACATAGCTGAATTCTATTAGACATTCAAAGATCAATTGGTACCAATTGTATTGAAACTACTCCAAAAAATAGAGAAAGAAGATAAATCGTTTTATGAAGCCAGTATCACCCTAATACCAAAACCAGGAAAGGACATAACAAAAAAAGAAAACTACAGACCGATATCCCTCATGAACATAGACACAGAAATCCTCAACAAAATACTAGCTAACTGAATCTAACAGCATATCAAAAAGATAATCCACCATGACAAGTGGGTTTCATACCAGGGGTGCAGGGATAGTTTAACATACACAAGTTAATAAATGTGATACACCATATAAACAGAATTTAAAACAAATCACATGATCATCTCAATAGATGCAGAAAAAACATTTGACAAAATCCAACAGCACTTTGTGATTAAAACCCTCAGCAAAATTGGCATAGAAGGGATGTATCTTAATTTAATAAAAGCCATCTATAATAAATCCAAAACCAACATTATACTGAATAGGGAAAAGTTTAAAGCATTCCCCCTGAGAACTGGAACAAGACAAGGTTCCTACTTTCACCACTTCTATTGAACATAGTACTGGAAGTCCTAGCCAAAGCAATCAGACAAGAAAAAGAAATAAAGGGCATCCAAATTGGTAAAGAGGAAGTCAAACTGTCACTGTTCACCGATGATATGATCATATACCTAGAAAACCCTAAAAATTTATCCAAAAAGCTCCTAGATCTGATAAATAAATTGACTAAAGTTTCAGAACACAAAATCAATGTACACAAATCCATAGCACTGCTATACACCAACAGTGACCAAACTGAGAATCAAATCAAGAACTCAACCACTTTTACAATAGCTGCAAAAATAAAAATAAAAATAAAATACTTAGAAATATACCTAACAAGCAGGTGAAATAATTCTACAAGAAAAACTACAAAACACTGCTGAAGGAAATCACAGACGACACAAACAAATGGAAACACAACCCATGCTCATGGATGGGTAGAATCAATATTGTGAAAATGACCATACTGCCAAAAGCAATCTCTGATTCAATGCAATTCCCATCAAAATATTATACCATCATCATTCTTCACAGAACTAGAAAAGCAATCCTAAAATTCATATGAAACCAAAAAAGAACCTGCAGAGCCAATGCAAGACTAAGAAAAATAACAAATCTGGAGGCATCACATTTCCTGACTTCAAACTATACTATAAGGCTACAGTCACCAAAACAGCATGGTAGTGATATAAAAATATGCACATAGACCAATGGAACAGAATAGAGAACCCAGAAATGAACCCAAATACTTACAGCCAACTGATCTTTGACAAAGCAAACAAAAACATAAAGTGGGGAAAGTATACCCTATTCAACAAATAGTGCTGGGATAATTGGCAAGCCACATGTATTAGGTTGGTGCAAATGTAATTGCAGTTTTTGCCATTAAAAAGTACTGGCAAAAACCACAATTATGCTTGCACCAACTTAATAGAAGAATGGAACTAGATCCTCATCTCTCACCTTACACAAAAATCAATTCAAGATAGATCAAAGACTTAAACGTAAGACTTGAAGCCATAAAAATTCTAGAAGACAACATGAGAAAAACTCTTTTAGACACTGGCTTAGGCAAAGACTTCATGACCAAGAACCCAAAAGCAAATGCAACAAAAGCAATGATAAATAGATGGAACTTAAACTAAAAAGCTGCTTCACAGCAAAAGAAATAATCAGCAGAGTAAACAACCAGATATTGATCATCAAGACAGACGGGAGGCAGGGCTAGATTGCAGCTCTGTACAGATAAGTGTGAGGAGGCTCACACTGTGAATTTTAGCTTCAAATTAACTGCAAGAATAAAGCATCAATCCCGAGAGGACCCACATACCCTCTGAAGGAAGCAGACTGATCCTGCAGGACCCAGGAGACACCCAAATACTGTGAGTGCCCCAACTGCAGAAGTGAGAAAGGGAGACCCACCTCTCCCAAACACACACCCCCACTAGAGAAACTGAAGGTCTGTTTGCAGGAAAAGTTTTTGACTTTACCTGGAGCTGAGTCAATTAGGAGAGCAGAGTGAAATACAGGGGTACAGGAAGCGGCAGAAAGGCCCTAAGAGCTCACTGGGTCCCCAAGCAGGCCATTCCTGCTAGCAACACAGGGATTCATCAGGAGGGCGGCCAGAGGAGCAGGGAGTAAAACTCCATAGGGACAAGGAAATCTCTAGTTGAACTTTGTAACAATTTGAATGGGGCAAGAAGCCTGCTGGCCAGAACTCGGGAGAGGGCATGAATCCCGTGTGCAGATTTCACAGCTGGGGGAAGAACCAACCCCAGCTGGGAGGCAGGTAGCCTGGGGCAAGCTTTCAAGCCCCTCCCTCTCCCTCACTGCCTAGAAATGGGCTCTGGGCTGTTGTGGGGGTGGGGGCATAGTTGGAGTGAGACTGGCCCTTCAGTTTGAGTGGGAGCTGGGTGAGACCTGTGACTGCTGGCTTTCCCCCACTTTCCTGACAACCTGCATGACTCAGCAGAGGCAGCCATTATCCTTCTAGGTACACAACTCCAGGGACCTGGGAATCTCACCTCCATCCCCAACAGCAGCAGCAGCAGCAAGATCCACCCAAGGAGAGTCTCAGCTCAGACATGCCTAGCCCAGCCCGCACCTGATGGTCCTTCCCTACCCACCCTGGTAGCGGAAGACAAAAGGCATATAATCTTGGGAGTTTTAGGGCCCCGCCCACTGCCAGTCCCTCTACAACCCCCAGTGCCAGCCCGGAGCCAGGTAGACTCGTTGGGTGGCTAGACCCAGAAGAGAGACAACAATCACTGCAGTTCAACTTACAGGAAGCCACAACCATAGGAAAACGGGGAGAGTGCTGCATCAAGGGAACACCCCATGGGACAAAAAAATCTGAACAACAGCCTTCAGCCCTAGACCTTCCCTCTGACAGGGACTACCCAAATGAGAAGGATCCAGAAAACCAACCCTGGTAATATAACAAAACGAGGCTCTTCAACACCCTGAAAAAATCACACTAGTTCACCAGCAATGGATCCAAACTAAGAAGAAACCCATGATTTACTGGAAAAGAATTCAGTTTAGTTATTAAACTAATCAGGGAGGCACTAGAGAAAAAGGCAAAGCCCAATGCAAGGAAATCCAAAAAAATGATACAAGAAGTGAAGGGAGCAATATTCATGGAAATAGATAGCTTAAAGAAAAAACAATAAAAATTTCAGGAAACTTTGGACACTTTTAGAAATGTGAAATGCTCTGGAAAGTCTCAGCAATAGAATTGAACAAGTAGAAGAAAGAAATTCAGAGCTCAAAGAAAAGGTCTTCAAATTAACCCAGTCCAACGAAGACAAAGAAAAAAGAATAAGAAAATATGAACAAAGCCTCCAAGAAGTCTGGGATTATGTTAAATGACCAAACCTAGGAATAATTGGTGTTCCTGAGGAAGAAGAGACTTCAAAAAGCTTGGAAAATATACTTGGGGGAATAATCGAGGAAAACTTCCCCAGCCTTGCTAGAGACCTAGACATTCAAATACAAGAAGCACAAAGAACACCTGGGAAATTAGTCACAAAAAGATCATCACCTAGGTACATTGTCATCATGTTAACCAAAGTTAAGACAAAGGAAACTGTTAAGAGCTGTGAGACAGAAGCACCAGGTAACCTGACAAAACTATCAGATTAACAGCAGATTCCTCAGCAGAAACCTTAGAAGCTGGGAGGGATTGGGTCTCTATCTTCAGCCTCCTCAAACAAAACAATTATCAGCCAAGGATTTTGTATCTAGCAAAATGAAGCATCATATATGAAGGAAAAATATAGTCATTTTCAGACAAACAAATGCTGAGAGAATTCACCATTACCAACACCACTACAAGAACTGCTAAAAGGAGCTCTAAATCTGGAAACATATCAAAACAGAACCTCTTTAAAGCACAAATCACACAGGACCTATAAAACAAAAGTACAAGTTAAAAAGCAAAACCAAAAAAACAAAAAAACCAAACCACACAGGCAACAAAGAGCATGATAAATGCAATGGTACCTCACATTTCAATACTGATATTGAATGTAACGGCCTAAACGCTCCACTTAAAAGACACAGAACCACAGAATGGACAAGAATTCACCAACCAATCTGCTGCCTCAGGAGACTCACCCAACACATAAGGACTCACATAAACTTAAAGGGATGGAAAAAGGCATCTCATGCGAATGGACACCAAAAGTGAGCAGGGATAACTATTCTTATACCAGACAAAACAAACTTTAAAGCAAGAGCAGTTAAAAGTGACAAAAAGGGACATTATACAATGGTAAAAGGCCTCATCCCACAGGAAAACATCACAATCTTAAACATATAGGCACCTAACACTGGACTCCCAAATTTATAAAACAATTACTAAAAAATGAGTAGACAGCAACACAATAATAGTGGGGAACTTCAATACACTACTGACAGCACTAGACAGGTCATCAAGACAGAAAGTCAACAAAGAAACAATGGATTTAAACTATGCCTCGGAACAAATGGACTTAACAGATATGTATAGAACATTTCATCCAACAACTGCAGAATATACATTCTATTCAACAGTGCATGGAACGTTCTCCAAGATAGACCATATGATAGGTCATAAAATGAGCCTCAATAAATTTAAGAAAATTGAAATTATATCAAGCACTCTCTCAGACTACAGTGGAATAAAACTGGATATCAACTCCAAAAGGAACCTTCAAAACCATGGAAACTAAATAACCTGCTCCTGAATGAGCATTGGGTCAAAAATGAAATCAAGATGGAAATTAAAAATTCTTTGAACCGAATGACAATAATGACACAATCTACAAAACCTCCGGGATATAGCAAAGGTGGTGTTAAGAGGAAAGTTCATAGTCCTAAACACCTACATCAAAAAGACTGAAAGAGCACATAGTGACATTCTAAGGTTACACCTCAAGGAACTAGAGAAACAAGAACAAATCAAACACAAACCCAGCAGAAGAAAGGAAATAACCAAGATCAGAGCAGAACTAAATGAAATTGAAACAAACAAACAAAAAAATACAGAAGATAAATTAAACAAAAACAGGGGTTCTTTGAAAGGATAAATAAAATTGATAGACCATTTGCAAGATTAACAAAGAAAAGAGGAGAGAAAATCCAAATAACCTCACTAAGAAATTAAACAGGAGATATTACAGCTGACACCACTGAAATAAAAAAGATCATTCAAGGCTACTGTGAATACCTTTACTCACATAAACTAGAAAATCTAGAAAAGATGGATAAATTCCTGAGAAAATACAACCCTCCTAGCTTAAATTGGGAAGAATTAGATACCCTGAACAGACCAATAACAAGCTGCAAGATTGAAATGGTAATTTTAAAATTACCAACAAAAAAATAGTCCAGGACCAGAGGTATTCACAGCAGAATTCTACCAGACATCCAAAGAATTGGTACCAATCCTTCTGACACAATTTCACAAGATAGAGAAAGAAGGAACCCTCCCTAATATATTCTGTGAAGCCAGTATCACCCTAATACCAAAACCAGGAAAGGACATAACAAAAAAAGAAAACTATAGGTTGATATCCTTGGTGAACATAGATGCTAAAATCCTTAACAAAATACTAGCTAACCAAATCCAACAACACATAAAAAAGATAATCCACCATGATCAAGTGGGTTTCATACAAGGGATGCAGGGAGAGTTTAACATATTCAAGTCAATAAATGGGATACACCACATAAGCAAAATTCAAAACAAAAATCACATGATCATCTCAGCAGATGCAGAAAAAGCATTCAACAAAATCCAATATCCATTATGACTAAAACTCTCAGTAAAATCAGCATAATACAAGGGACAAAACTTAATGTAATAAAAGCCATCTATGACAAACCCACAGCCAACATAATACTGAATGGTGAAAAGTTGAAAGCATTCCCTCTGAGAACTGGAACAAGACAAGGATGCCCACTCTAACCACTCCTCTTCAACATAGTACTGGAAGTCCTAGGCAGAAGCAATCAGATAAGAGAAAGAACTTTAGGGCAAATAGGTAAAGAGGAAGTCAGACTGTCACTGTTTGAGGGCGATATGATCATTTACCTTGAAAACCCTAAAGACTCCTCCAGAAAACTCCTAAAACTGATAAAAGAATTCAGCAAAGTTTCCGGATACAAGATTAATATACATAAATCAGTAGCTCTTCTACACACCAACAGTGACCAAGCAGAGAATTAAATCAAGAATTCAATCACTTTTAAAATAGCTGAAAAAACAAATACTTAGGAATATACCTAACCAAGGAGTCGAAAGACCTTTACAAGGAAAACTACAAAATACTGCTGAAATAAATCTTAGACAACACAAACAAATGGATATACATCCTATGCATATGAATGGGTAGAATCAATATTGTGAAAATGACCATACTGCCAAAAGCAATCTACAAATTCAACACGATCCCCATCAAAATACCACCATCATTCTTCACAGAATTAGAAAAAACAATTCTAAAATTCATATGGAACCAAAAAAGAGCCCACATAGCCAAAGCAATGCTAAGCAAAAAGAACAAATCTGGAGACATTA
Source organism: Rhinopithecus roxellana (assembly GCF_007565055.1). Lineage (NCBI taxonomy): Eukaryota > Metazoa > Chordata > Mammalia > Primates > Cercopithecidae > Rhinopithecus > Rhinopithecus roxellana. The sequence continues at coordinate 64,981,965 of NC_044550.1, read as the reverse complement.
CACTACCTAATTTCAAACTATACTATAAGGCCACAGTCACCAAAACAGTATGGTACTGGTATTAAAATAGGCACATAGACCAATGGAACAGAATAGAGAACCCAGAAATAAACCCAAATACTTATAGCAAACTGATCTTCAACAAAGCAAACAAAAACATAAAATGGGGAAAGGATACCCTTTGCAATAAATGGTGCTGGGATAATCGGTTAGCCACATGTAGGAGAATGAAACTGGATCCTCATCTCTCACCTTATACAAAAGTCAACTCAAGATGAATTAAGGACTTAAACCTAAGACTGAAACTATAAAAATTCTAGAAGATAACATTGGAAAAACCCTTCTAGACGTTGGCTTAGGCAAGGATTTCATGATCAAGAACCCAGAAGCAAATGCAACAAAAACAAAGGTAGATAGATGGCACCTAATTAAACTAAAGAGTTTTACACAGCAAAAGGGACAGTTAGCAGAGTAAACAGACAATCCACAGAGTGGGAAAAATTTTTCACAATCTATACATCTGACAAACGACTAATCTCCAGAATCTACAATGAACTCAAACAAATCAGTAGGAAAAAAAACAAGCAATTCCATCAAAAAGTGAGCTAAGGACATGAATAGACAATTCTCAAAAGAAGATATACAAATGGCCAACAAACATATGAAAAACTGCTCAACATCACTAATGATCAGGGAAAGGCAAATCAAACCCACAATGCGATACCACCTCTCCTGCAAGAATGACCATAATCAAAAAATCAAAAAACAGTAGATGCTGGCATGGATGCAGTGAACAGGGAACATTTCTACAGGGCTGGTGGGAATGTAAACTAGTACAGCCACTATGGAAAACAGTGTGGAGATTCCTCAAAGAACTAAAAGTAGAACTACCATTTGATCCAGCAATCCTACTACTGGGTATCTACCCAGAGGAAAAGAAGCCATTATTCCAAAAAGATACTTGCACACGCATGTTTATAGCAACACAATTCACAATTGCAAAATTGTGGAACCAACCCAAATGCCTATCAATCAACAAGGGGATAAAGAAACTGTGGTGTACACACACACACACACACACACACACACACACACACACACAGAATACTATACCATAAAAAGGAATAAATTAACAGCATTTGCAGTGACCTGGATGAGACTGGAGACTCTTATTCTAAGTGAAGTAACTCAGGAATGGAAAACCAAACATCCTATATTCTCACTGATATGTGGATGCTAAGCTATGAGGACAGAAAGCCATAAGAATGACACAATGGACTTTGGGGACTTGGGGGGAAGTGTGGGATGTGGGTGAGGGATAAAAGACTACAAATATGGTGCAGTATATACTGCTCGGGCGATGGGTGCATCAAAATCTCACAAATCACCACTAAAGAACTTACTCATGTAACCAAATACCACCTGTACCCCAACAACTTATGGAAAAATAAAATAATAATAAATTGTTTTAAAAAAACAGATAATCCACAGAGTGGGAGAAAATCTTCACAAACTATTCATCTGACCAAGGACTAATATCCAAAATCTACAAGGAACTCATATAAGGAAATCAGCCAGAAAAACAAATAATCCCATAAAAGAGTGGGCTAAGGACATGAAGAAACTTTCTCAAAAGAGGATATATAAATGGCCAACAAACATAAAAAAAATGCTCAACATCACTAATGATCAGGGAAATGCAAATCAAAACCACAATGAGATACCATCTTACTCCTCCAAGAATGGCAATAGTTTAAAAATAAAAAAATAATAGATGTTGGTGTGGATGTGGTGAAAAGGGAACAATTTTACACTGCTGATGGGAATGCAAACTAATACAACCACTATGGAAAACAGTATGGAGATTGCTTAAAGAACGACCCATGATTTGATTCAGCAATCCCACTACTAGGTATCTACCTAGAGGAAAAGAAGTCATTATATGAAAAAGATACTTGCACATGCATGTTTATGGCAGCACAATTTGCAATTGCAAAAATACGGAACCAACCTACATGCCCATCAATCAATGAGTGGAGAAAGAAAATGTGATATATATATATATATATATATATATATATATATATATATATATACACACCATGGAATACTACTCAGCCATAAAAAGGAACAAAATAATGGCATTTGCAGCAACCTGGATGGAATTGGAGACCATTATTATTATAAGTGAAGTAACTCAAGAATGGAAAACCAAATATTGTATGTTCTCACTTATGAGTGAGAGCTAAGCTATAAGGATGCAAAGGCATAAGAATGATGCAACGGACTTTGGGGATTCGGGAGGAAGTGTGGCGGGGGTGGTGAGGGATAAAAGACTATACATTGGGTACAGTATACACTGCTCAGGTCATGGGTGCACCAAAATCTCAGAAATCACCACTGAAGAATTTATCCATGTAACAAAACACCACCTGTTCCCCAAAAACCTACTGAAATTTAAAAAAAAAAAAAAAAAACCCTGATGTTGGCAAGATTATGGAGAAAAGGAAACACTTATATACTGTTGGTGGGACTGTAAATCTGTTCAGCCACTGTAGAAAGCATTTGGAGATTCCTCAAAAACTAAAAACAGAATTACCATTCAACCCAGCAATCCCATTACTGGGTATGCACGAAAAGGAAAATAAATCATTCTACCAAAAAGACACCTGCACTCATACATTCATTACAGCACTGTTCACAATAGCAAAGACACAGAATTAACCCAGGTGCCCATCAATAGTGGATTGGATAAAGAAAATGTGGTACATACACACCATGGACAACTCCACAGACATAAAAAGAATGAAATCATGGTTTTTGCAGCAACATGAATGCAGCTGGAGGCCACTATCCTAAGTGAAGTAACATATAAGCAGAAAACCAAATACCACATGATCTCATTCATATGTGGTAGATAAGCATTGGGTATACTCAGACATAACAACAGAAACAATAGACATTGGGAACTCAAAAGTGGGATGAGGGGAAAAAGGGTTGAAACAGTACCGATCAGGTACTATGTTCACTATTTGGGCAAAAAGATCATTAGAAGCCCAAACCCTAGCATCACACAATATACCCTTATAATGAACCTGTGCATGCACCCCATGAACCTAAACTCAAAAATCAAAAACGAGTATTTGGATCAATTTTTTAAAAAGCAAATAAAAAATAAAGTCGTGTTTGGACAAGATGAGTAAGGAAGGGAAGGGTACCTCTGGGGAATATGGCACGGTGTTATCATTATAACAGAGGTAGTGTTAGAGTGTTATCACTATAACAGAAGTAGAAGATGGTAAAAGGAGTTGGCAACATTCGTCTCCACCAAGGATGGTCTGAAGTATGGAAATATTAGGAGGAAAATGAGGTCTAAGAAGATTGGGTGAGAAAATAGCAAAGATCATCAAGCAACTTTAACTCAAAACTCTAAGCCAGACACATTTCTAATGCAAGGAAATAAAAAGACTTCCAGGTTTGAGCTCAGACCATCATTAATAACCTTGTGAGGAACCACAATCTGTAGAAGAAAGGCCAGAATACTGCTCCAGTTTTCAGAGTTGCTCTTTCCAGAAATAATGATCCACTGCGCTTGACATAAGTCCTCAGAAAATTCTACGATGGATAATTTTATATGACTTTTGAAAATAATTATGTTACAGACAAAGCATAAACATTATCAACTTGACACAGTGAAGGCAAAATTACAGCTGAGAAAAAAGAGAAGGTGATGAGGCATATAAAAAGTGGCAGAAAGGATAGGAATATGAATGCCCTTATCCTACAAAGTGGATGGTCAAGAGATTATGTTCATAGCTGATTGAACAAAAAAGAAGGGTTTAAGTACATTATTCTGAGTTACAAAAGTTAACTTTAGAAGAACTAAAAACAGTGATATCATATTACAAAAAAGAAGAGAGATGAGCAAACTTCTCATCTACAATAGTTTCTACAATGGATGAACCAAGAATTCATAGTAAGCATGTTTTTAGAGGTATAGGCATTACTACCAAAAGAATTAAAAGTAGAACTGGTTAAAGGTGAGGATTTCTGAGAAGGGAGGAGTAGGACAGAATAATGATTCTTTTCAATATAAGCCCTTCCACAGTACGTGATGCTTTAAACCATGTTTATGAATTACTTAAATTTTAAAAAACATCATTTTTCAAATGATACATGAGTAGTTCAGAAAAAGTTGCTATTTATCTCTAGACCCCTTATATGCTCACCAAGAATAATTCATGCTACACTAGCCTGGATAGGAGAGGAGCTTTGTGGAAATAGATCTTTCTTTTTCTCCACCTCACACAGTATTCAGAATACAATCTACATCCAACAACTATCTCTTGAATGAATTAATGAATGAAGAAATGACATCTCAATGTCAGCCTAAGTCTCAAATGATGTCTTTGTTTGTGCAATGAAGGATGTGGGTGGAGGAGGGTACAGTGGGGTGAGTTCTTTGGATGCGCCTTAGTCTTTCCAATCCAAGAGCCCTGAAGTCAGGCACTGGCGGTAATTCTAGATCTCTCCCAGTGATCAACAGCAGCCTCTGAATCACTGTTACCAAAACCTGCCAGCAACCACGCTCAGCACTGGCCACAGAGACGTCATCCTCCCTGTGCCCAGATATGACTCTAGCTTCACAAGAGCATCCAAGTACTGACGGGGAGTTTTCCCTCTGTATGTGTTAGGATCTATTAAACCATCCAACCTCCAAAAGGAGACTTGGAGTATATCTTTTAAACAACATGAAAACATTATTTTGTGTGAAGCTTGCTTTTAAATACTGTGGCTTCTTGTTTGTAATTTAGCAACTAATCTGGCTTTGAGTTTCTTTGCTGCCAGAACATCTTGAAACTAGATTTCCATAGATAAAATGGACCACTCAGAGAGTTAAGTCGAGAGATAAAACAGTGCATCCAAATTCAGAGCAGAGTGAATTAATTTTCCAGGACTAGCTGGTTTTTGAATACATAACTTTGCTTAAGAAAATTCCCCAATATTTGGTTCTTTTTTTTTTTTTTTTTAATAAGGACCAGGTTGGGGGGAGGAAAGAATGCCATTGGTCCTGAAAGTAACTGATTAATTCTTCTTGGGTTTTGTTCAGGTTTGTTTGTTTGTTTGATTATTTGTTTGTTTGTTTGTTTGTGATGGATTTCGCTGTTACCCAGGCTGGAGTGCAGTAGTGCAATCTCAGCTCACTGTAACCTCCACCTCCTGGGTTCAAGCGATTCTCCTGCCTCAGACTCCCAAGTAGTTGGGATTACAGGCTACTTTTTGTATTTTTAGTAGACATGCAGTTTCACCATGTTGGCCAGGCTGGTCTTGAACTCCTGACCTCAGGTGATCCACCCACCTCGGCCTCCCAAAGTACTGGGATTACAGGCATGAGCTACTATGCCCAGCCTGATTCATTCTTTTTAACGCTAGGTGAACCCACAATTTTAGTCACAAAAGAAAGCTTTGGAAATAATTGATGAAATAACCTTAAATATACCTTTGTTTGATATAGGACAATGTGTTGGCTGATAACTTGAAATTTTTCTTACACCTAAATGTAGCACTTTCCATTTAAATGTAATATGTTAGGAATATGCGTGAAAGAAAATTTAAGGCCTTTGAGTTCCCATGGAGGAAGTCGTTTTTGAAATGAGTTTTGAGAGATGAACAAGATTTCACCAGGTAGAGTCTGGAATGGGAAATCATTTCAGGAAAAAAATAATGTGGAAATGTAAAAATAAATGTAATTTCTGACAGGTCTGTCAGAATGTCATTTCTGAAGTAAAAAGTAAGTTAACACAAATGCTTTCTCTCAAATAGCTCAGCTATTCCCTGCCCTGAGCCCCGCTTACCATCCTTCCCACCGCTCTCCCTCTCTGCTGTCCGCCCATTACCCCTCCGTGAAACAAACAGAGCACATCAAACTGGAAGGCAGTGATGATGAGACAGAGAGCCCCACTTGACAGGGGCAGAGCTGAACAGCTCTTTAAAGCCAGACTCGAAAGCTCTGCCATTTGAGTCTTCATGTCATTTCACGATAAGTGATCCTTTCCCAACAGTTGGCCACTGCTGTTAAACAGGGGTCCTAACAGAGCCCTCCCATCTGCACTCTACCTTTGTAATTAGCACGTTTGGTCTCTGTGCATGTATTTCATGGGTGACTCACTTATAAGCTAAGTGATAAGTAACCAAATTACAAGGCTATAAATATATCAACTGCTGCCTGGGAGAAAGCCTGAGTGGTTTCGTTTATGAAGTCAGCAGTATTCTGACAACTGATTCTTACAACAGAGCTTAGTTTTCTTTTCCTCCCTCCCCCTCCCCACTTAGGTAATTTGATATTGTATATGTCTCCAATTATAAATCACAGTGAATTATTGGAAAAAGGTAACTTGGGCCTGAACAATTTTAATTAGAGCAACATTTTGTATTCATAAGAAGCCTTAGCTGGACAATTTCCAAAGACTCTACATCCACCCAAAACATTTGGAAACAGGCAAGAACTCTTGGTATGTAAAGCAAATCTGGCCTTCACCAACTGACTTGCGTCTTGGTACCATCATTGTGTTTTATCTGTCCAAATGGGTGCCAGTTACTAAATTTTAGAAAGAAATATATTAGGTAAGAGTCCCCAGAGTGTGATTTCACATGTCAAAAGGACAAAAGTTGATGATAATCATTATTATAATGAAGACAACTAACACTGAATGGAAACTTACAGTCAACACTTTCCCTGTTTCTACTGTCTAGTTCACCCTCCACACTGACAACAGAACTTTTTAAAAAATTATCATTTTAATAATATAAGGATAGGGTCTCACTATATTGCCCAGGCTGGTCTCAAATTCCTGGACTCATGTGACCTTCCCACCTTGGCCTCCCAAAATGCTGAGGTTACAGGTGTAAGCCACTGTGCCCAGCCAGCAGAGCTATTTTTCTTTAACTTTTAAACATTGTCCTTCTTCTCCCTAAAAACTTCTGTTAGCATAAAGACTGAGCAATTAATCTTAACTCCTCATGTACTATTATTTGTCATGTTGTAGTTCCATCTCCTCCTTGAGAGTAAGAGCATGTTTTACCCGTCTTTGTATTCCAAGCACCTACCATAGACCCTGACACAAAATTGGTGCTTATCAAACATTTCTGTTGAACTACAAACTGAACCTCATTAAACAAGAGATCTGATCTCATGTGAATACACACACACACACACACACATATACATATGTTTTCTATGAATTTCTGGTTTTTGAAACTTAAAATTGAAACTCCTCAATGTGACATAGGGAAATTTTTGCAGTCTGATTCCGATTTTCACTTCTGGCATCATCCCCTACCCCTCCACCTGAGCACCATATTTATGCTCAGCTTCTCTGATGTTAGGGCAAAGAGTTGTTCTTCTCCTAGGCCTATTGTCTTTTTAATATTCAGTTAAATATGGAACAAATGATCTCACTTTATGGAAACTGAGTCTTGAGGCAGCATCAATAAAGGTCAGAAGCAGAGACAAGAGTGAATTGTGGAATACAGGGAGCAAAAGCCAGAAAACAAAGACACTGTTAAAGAATGGGAGAGAAAATTCAGACTCGAATTATTTTTTTTTCTAAAAGCTAGAACATGACTATGGGTAATGTTTACCTATGCATGGGATAAAGAAGAAAGGGATGCATTTCACCTTAAGAGATAAAAAAATTAGAAAGTTGGTCCCAAGTTTATGATAACCCCTAGAACAGAAATAGGTGTTAGGAAATATATGCAGAGTTCCTCATGAAGTAAGTTATTTTGTTGATGATGATGAGTCAGTACAAAGTCACCACAATTGTCCCACGCTCCATGTTTGCTATCACCCTTGTTACAAACAGCTCAGTCTCCGTTGAGCCTATCATCGGACAGAACAAGGAAGGTGGGTGTCATGAACGGGTAAGAGACAACAGCTGGGCTCTATCAGTAGGGTCAGGGCTGCAAGGCTTCCAGGAGACATACAAACAGATGGGATGCTGAGAAACTTTACCTCCCAAGGTTGAACAAGATCATCAGAAGTCAATATTTGCAGCGAGTTTTACAGCTGATTCTTCAGGCCTTACCATAGCAACCTCACCAAGGAAACAGAAGCCTAAATGGCCAAATGACTTGTTGGGAACATGTGGCAAATCAGTAGGATAAAGGCATTTCCCTCAGTCAGTTTGGTGCTTAGTCCTTCAAACCATATTGTCTCTCCTTTTAAATATGTCTCTGCTCTATGGATTAAAAAATCTTGGAAACTTGAGATGATGTGCTTGCTAATTAAGAATGTTTCCATTTCTCTGGATTGCCCCCTCTTAAATCTTTTCATGGGAAAGCTGTAACAAACCCCTCTTTATTACTAAATAGGACTGGCCCAATGAGGTCAGCTGCTCCAAGGAAACTGTCTCTGCTTATAACAGAGACTTGACTGCAGTACAGTAATTCTCTCCTGCAGAGAAAGTGGAATTAAGACCAAAAGAGGAAGGAGCTAGATGCAAAATTCAATCTGAACTTCCTTTGAGGCAAATTGCATTTCTCTCTCTAGATGTATTCAAGAGGGGGATAGCATTAACATGTCTATAGGATTGTATAATTTTTTAGCTAAATAATGAAACTGAGGCCCAAAGATATAACACAGCAAATTATTAGCAGAGCTCTGACCAGAACTCAGAGTCCTATGGCCACTTTCACTGCAAGAGGAGGCAGAGCAGAGAGTGTGGTTTCCTGGCCTGAATCTTGGCTCTGCAGCTTACCAGCTGTGTGACCTTGGGTAGGTTTCTTGAAGCCTGTACTACATTTTCATGTCTGTAAAACAGTGGTGATGGGTCCTCCCCTGAGGTTGTTGTAGGATTTAAATTAGTGACTACGTGATCAGTGCTTACAACAGCGCTTGGACTTAGAAAGCAATTACTGTTGGCCTCATTTTGACTTAGGATCATTTCAAAACATTTCAAACAACACACCAAAAACACTGAAAGCAGAAGGAGGGAAACACCATGGAGCTGGAAAGCAAGCTCTTCATATAAAGCCCTTACCCATCCAGGCACACTCTGTGATCCTTTAAAGAAGGCTACACTATCTTTTCCTGTTTCTAGTTTTTTGCCAACTGGAGCTAAATACTTCTTTTTTTAACTTTTTAAAACGATGATCCTAGGTTGCATCTTCTCAGCAATAACTTACTGGTCATGACACTCTGTACAAAATTCTCTTTTACCCAGTAGAGTGAGGAGTTCTCCACTGAAGCAGCACAGTTCCTCACTCTCTCTCATCTCCCCAAGCCTGTCCCCCTCAGGGTGTGATGAACCTTGAGTTCAGTCATATACCCTGATCTCACGTTGGCATGGAAAGGAAACAGTGTTATTCTGAGTGACTGTGAATGAATGAAGGTGAGTGGTGCTCCCTCCCTGAGAGAAGCTGCTCCCTCAGGACAGCTTAGGAGCCCTAAGGAGGCTCACACATGAACAGACAAAGTCTTAGAGGGACATGGTGGATTCCTGCAGTGACCTCAAGAAGGAAGTGTCTGGGTATTTCTAACATTGTATATTAGGGAGTTGGGGTGGTACTGGTATAAATTCGAGAAATGCTAAGGAGTGATTGAAATAGGGGGAAATCGAGAAGCAAAATGAACAAAATGCCTGATATGTCCACGTGCCAGTGAGGAGGTGAGGTGTGAGGAGAAGTCTGTCACAGTAGCCAATAAACCGTGAGGGCCAAAATGTTTGGCTTGAATAACTTAGAATCTGCTCCCTGCCTGCAGCAGAGCTTGGCAGTGAGTCACCAAATCCAGCAACAGAATTTCTTTTTCAGGAGCCACAGACAGTTCATTTACATACATACACACACACACACACACACACACACACTTACAGATATACCCTTTATCAGCAAGGAGACAAATATGGCATTTCTTAGTATATTTCCAAAACTGTGTACATCATTGACAGTGATCAGGACCTATCTGCCAATAAATCAAAAGGTTTTTCGAAGCATTTTTTAAATTCTACTAAAAAAAAAAAAGGCTCATGTGTTCTGATGATTTCTTCTAGCCCCTCCTTTTGTTAAAAGTGAAACAAAAACACAAGTACATAACCAAAATGTTAACAGTGGCTATCTCTGAGTTGCACAATTACAAGATAATTTTTTCCTCTTTTTTTGTTGTTGATTATTTGTATTTTCTAATTTATCTTCCATAAACATATATTATTTTTCTAGTATTTAAAATAAGGATAGAAACAGAGTGAGCAAAAGCAAAAAATTTCCAGAGAGCAGTCTTGCTATTTTATGATGTTCCTTCAAATGACACCCCCTTGAACCAACAAGTACCAACGATAATATTCTTGAGAAAGGGCAAGACCACCACAGAAGAGCAAAAGGGATTGAGGACACAGGGGAACCACAGAGATGATTTCACAGTCTTGCAGAAATGCTAAAACCTGCACGGTGACTGTACTGAGCAAAATGTCACACTGAGAAGGCCCTGTGGGACATTAGCATCTATCAGGTCCATGAGCAGTAGGACCCCCCAAACAATTGCAGGTCCCAAGCAGGCTTTGCAACTCAGTTGGAACTTTCCTTTTTGCAAAGGTATTCCCAGTCTTCACATTGCACATGTGTTTAAGTGCTAATTAATTGGGTGTAAATAGAGGAGAAATCCATGTAATTCAAGCTAATGCTATCTGCTAATGTCATTTTTCAAATTGAAGCCCATTTGGTTCTAGGTATCAGCCAGACTACAAAGTAATCATGCACTCCCAAAAACCCCATTGAAGAAGCTCACCTGGGTTTCAGGTAACATCTTTCTCACCTCCACCTGGTGCCTTTGATATTGAGGAAACCACAATATCAGAAACTCTGATCTTTCCTTTTAAAAATGCAATTATTGATGGACAAACCTTCCCAAGGATTGGCATTCAATTCAGAATCATCAGTTCCTATAAACTACAAGTATTTTACATGCACTGGAGATCACACCAGCTTCAGTTGTCATGTCCCAGGGTCTTTACTGTGCCAGAGGTGACCAGCAACCTCGCGTTGGCTAGTCATTTCAACGTACAAGTCATAGCTCAGGCATGCCCCAACCCAAGGCAGTGGGGTGTCAGTGGAAGAGGCTAAGATTCAAGCAAGAGAAGGGCTGGTCCCTAAGGAAGGAATGGAGGTTGGGTTGAGAGACCCCAGTCCAATGAGCAGTATTTGAAGTGGAAAAAGCACATTTGGGCTCACATCAAGAGTCATATCTCAGGGAATCCAGTGTCAGGGACAGGTGAGGGACAACAGTTGGGCATAGGTAAAAGTTTACCTGCAACCAACACCCAACCTACATGGCATTTCCAGTAGCTGCATCTCTATTTGAATCATCCACCTAGTATTCAAGTTCACATAAGCCCTTAACTATCTCCACAGGGTTTGTAATTAGACTCCTCAATCCCAGCCCTGGAGCTCAATAGGCAGCCCCCCTTACACTACATGCCAGCTGTTGTCAGGGATTGCAGCTTTCTCCCAGACTTCCATATTATGGCTCCATTACATATGGCCACAGGGTGAAGAAGGGGCATCTGACAGGTATGTGAGCCCCACGCTATGTGACCTTGAGCAAGTTACTTTTGTAAACTTCAGTTTTCTTATCCAGAAAATGGGAGCAATAGAGTTCCTTCATCTTAGGGTTGTTATGAGGATTAAATGAGATAATGAATGCAAAGAATGCCTGCCACGTGGTAAGTGCCCAATAAAAACAGGATGGAGGATGGATCTTCTTAACCCTGGCCACATGCCTGGAACCCAGGCTACCACAGTGGTTCTCAACCAGGGGTGATTTTGCTGGTTGCATTAACTGACAGGGGCTGTGGGGCTACTAACATCTAGTGAACAGAGGCCAGGGATGCCGCTCACCATCCTACAATGCACAGTGCAGCCCCGTAATAAAGAATTATCTCGTCCAAAATGTCAACAGCGCTGAGGCTGAGAAACCCTGTCCTGCTAGTAGCTTCACTTGACTTCCTTCGGCCCATGCTGCTACTGTGTCCCCCAAGTTGGAGTGGCTTTGGGGGAAAACCTGACCCTTCCCAGGACTGGCCCATCCCCCTGTTTCCCGAGCCCCCATTTGTGAGATTGTTTGTCAAAAGGCCACCAGGCTTTAGTGCCCTGACCTGAGTCCATAACAGCAGGGGACAGGCAGAATCACCAGGCCTCTCTGGCCAGAGACAGGCAAGAAACTGCCTCCTGCAGGGCTGTGGCAAACAGCCACATGAAAACAGGCGCAGCAGCCAGTGGAACGTTCCACCCAAACTGGCTCCACACCAGGCCCAGACCATGAGTCACCACCACATGCTGCTGCCTCTCGCCGCGACCTTTCTTTATCCCTTCATTAGCCATAAATCTTTAGGAGCAAAACAGCAGAGAACAGACTGGGAAGGCCCTGGCAGAATATCACACCAGGCAAATGCCCAAATCAAAATTCAGAGTTAAATGCCCGGGCCCTGGATGAATGCCAATCACGGCAAACCAAGACTCCCCCGAGCCATCCCTGCAAACCAGGGAAGTGGACAAACGGAACCTCCACTCTTGACATAATTTAAACCATGTGACAACACTGGAGCATCCTCTCCAAGAGAAGAAACAGATGTGTTTAGCAATACCCAGATGGCTGGAGACAAACTGAAGAACCTGTGCAATGTTTGCCTGTAATTCAAGCTTGCACCAAAAGTCCCTGACTCCTCTAATGTCGAATGGAATTAATATTAAGTCTTTCATGCGGTGTTGTGAGAAACAATTGACACAAGTTATTAAGTAGTGCTTTGACTCAAAATAAAGCAAATTTGGATTTTTTGTTTCATTTTCTGGTTATCTGTTTCCTTTTTAGAAGCAAACCATAATGCTAGGGAAAAGGCTGGTGGAGGCAGCTCCTTCTACCGGAAACTTTACTCTGCCCAATCTCACTGCAATTGTCTTTCTCAACATGTAGTTTCTAAGCACCTGTGTTAGAAGCACCTAGAGAGCCCAAAAACAAGCAGATTCCTGGGCCCTACCAACAACCTACTGAATTGAAATGTTTGTGAATGAGGCTTTGGAAGGTGCCCTTTTAACAAGTTCCCTACTTGAGTTTTATACCCCTAAAGTTTCAGAACCTTTTAACAGTGAATAAACCCTGGGACAGCCCAGCCACTACCACTATTTCCAGTAGTAAGAAGACAGACTGGGTCCTCAGCTCACTTCTTTCCTCTGCCAATGGCACCCCATCTTATGCAAGTGAAGCTTCCGGACAAGACAGGACAGACCCAGAATGACTCATCTGAGCTAAACTGTCCACCCTCACACTGATGTTTATAATACTGACAGCAGCAAATTGCCATTTGTCCTTCTTGGTTTTGTAATTTCTTTCAACATTCTTAAAGTTAAAAGAGCCTGAGTGTTTCCCTTTCACAGCTGGATGTTGACTACTCTGAGCAAACTCCCGTCTCCATTGCTTGTTACCAGGGAACTCATGATAAATAAACAGATCTAACCTTAAATCAATCTCTCTTCCCCTCACTCCTTCCCTCACCCTTGAAAACTTTTTTGAGTATTTAATGTGTGCTCCAGACATTCACATACATTGTTCTTGCAAAAGGTCTTGTGAGGAATTAGCTCCATTTTACAGATGAGGGAACTGAGCCACCAAGAGGCCAAGTAAGTAACAGAACTGCTGTTCAACTACGCTTTCTGATTCCAAACCCAATGCTCTTAATAGCTAAACTACACTGCCTCCTGCTGTCTCCAGGAAATGATAATTCAATGTAGCCACCAATTGACTGTGGTTGCCTAACTTTTAAAATCCTCTAACCATACCATTAGCAAGCACAAACAGGCAGACCAAGTAAAGTGGGATTATTTTATGACTACACGACCATCTAGTTTCATCAATTATGTTATGTAACTTTATGAACTTCTGGGATAATACCAACAACTCACATTTGTTAAGCACTTACTGCTGCAAGGAATTGTTACAAGTGCTGAAAGTACTAGTTTAATCCTCGCAACCACTCTTGGAGGTGAGTGCTACCATTGTTCTCTCTTCACAGCTAAGAAGATGTAATACAGAAATGTTTGCTAAGGTATCTAAGGTCACACAGCTAGTAAGTACCTAAGTTGGGAATATACCCAGAAAATAAGGCTGCAAAGCCATATTAGTTAAAGTTAGTTAAAGCCTTAACTAACCCACTTTACTGTGTATTCCAGTGTTAACACAATGACAGTGTCAACACATCTATGCAAACAATGAGGAGAGCGGGACACATTCTTCCTAGATCTTTCTGGTGCCTGAGAGAATTCACATTGTTTTGAACCATAGTTTCAGAAATGCTACAGAAAACGGAGACCCATAAAATGCTGAGCACATGGAAGATGAAAGCTCTAAAATGGTGTGGGATTCTGTCATAAATACTCAGAAAGAGTTCAGGTCTGCAATGTGCTTTCAACTAAGGGCAGGAAGAAGCTTTGTTATGATTATTACAATCTAATTTAAAGCTGAAGCCAGGCAGGAGGGATAAAATGAAAGAAAATAAACTCTGCGCTAAAGCTGTCAGCCCAACTGTAGCCTCCAACTGTTTTAGTCACTAAAACCTCGTATTTAATGGTCACTTTTATAACAAACACTAAGAAAGAAATACAAAGCTCTAAATCAGACTTTATTTCTTTAAAAATGAACAGAAATCGCACTGGAGGGCTCGGGAAGGCCACTGAGAGACACTGCCACCATGCTGCCCTTCCCGCTGGTGATGGTGACATCACCATCAAGCCAAACCTCTGGTCTAAGGTAGTCCAAAAACCTTGAAGGGAATCCCAACTGTGTGTGCAGAGTCTAGATCATTCCCAACACCAAGTGAAAGCAGCTTCTATCCATCTGGCCCAGACCTAGAGCTTCTACATTCCCATTTCAGAATGATCATCTTTCCCATTCATAATTTATTTAACATAGCATTATTGCCACAGGAAGTAAATACTGGGTGGCCGAAGTAAAAGTCTCCCATAAAACTCCTTAACAAATGGGAGCATTTATCTGCTAAGCCTCAAGGATGCAGTTTATCTCTGATTATATATGACATCTTTTAAATTCTTCGGCTCAGAAGAACATTCCAGAGATGCTACTATGGTCTGTCACTAATTGCAGAACCAAAAGAACAAATGCTGAGACCATATTTGGCCAGAAGATGTTTTCTAATATTTATGAGGTAGTGTGATCAAACTAAAATCTGGGAAACAAAATTTCAGTACATGAGTAAACTCCTTATGCTTAAATCTCAGCCCCAGGGTTCCCTCCTCCCTGACTTTCCTAGGACAAGTTAGCCACTCCATCTTCTGGGTCCCACTGCATTCTCTTCATACCTCAATGATGGCATGGAGGATGTTGTGGTCTAATTATCCTTTTTCCCAAGGTCTGTCTCCCTTACTATCCACATGATAGCTCCTAGAAGGAAAGGGCCAGTGCCTTATCATCTTAATGTCCTCAGCACTTAGCAGAACTGGCAAATAATAGGCAGTCAATAAATATTCAGTGAAGAAAAGAATGAGATCTAAAATGAGAGGGCAAAACCCAGCCATTCAATTCAAAATGATTTTTTGTTGTTGTTTTAGAATTAGGGTCTCACTCTGTCACCCTGGCTGGTGTGCAGTGGTACAATCATAGCCCACTGCAGCCTCAAACTCCTGGGCTCAAGAGGTCATCCTACTTCAGTCCCCTAAGTAGCTAGGACTACAGGCACCCACCACCACATCTGGCTAATTTTAATTTTATTATTATTTATTTATTTATTTTTAGAGACAGGGTCTCACTCTGTTGCCCAGGCTGGAAGACAGTGACACAATTATGGCTTACTTCAGCCTCAACCTTCCAGGCTCAAGCAATTCTCCCACCTTAGCCTACTGAGTAGCTAGGACTACAGGCAGGTACGACCATGCCCAGCTAATATTTTATGTTTTTGTCAGAGACAAGGTCTTGCTGTGTTGTCCAGGCTGGTCTTGAACACCTGGTCTCAAGCAATCCTCCTGCCCTAGCCTCAAAAAGTGCTAGGATGATCCACCATGCCTGGCCTCAAAACGATTATATCAATTAATCCTGTGGTACTGGGTCAATAATTTTGTGGCTCTATCTTCTGACTTGGCCTGTCTCTGGTTCTATTTCAAGTGTAATCCTTTTTTTTTTTTTTTTTTTTTTTTTTGAGATGGAGTCTCACTCACTCATCACCCAAGCTGGAGTGCAGTGGTGCCATCTTGGCTTACTGCAACCTCCGCTTCCCGGGTTTAAGCAATTCTCCTGCTTCAGCATACCAAGCAGCTGGAATTACAGGTGTGAGCCACCATGCCCAGCTAATTTTTTTGTATTTTTAGTAGAGACAGGGTTTCACTATGTTGCTCAGGCTGTACTCAAACTCCTGGCCTCAAGTGATCCTCCCACCTTGGCCTCCCAAAGTGCTGGGATTACAGGCATGAGTCACCACACCCAGCCTCAAGTGTGATCCTTACACCAAAGACTTGATCAGGGATCCTAAAGTTGATGTAACACATACATAAGCATACAGGCTTGCAATAAATTGACATACTATTAGGTTGGTGCAAAGGTAATTGCGGTTTTTGCCATTAAAAGTAATGGCAAAAACCGCAATTACCTTTGCACCAACCTAGTATTTACTGGATTTCTCAAAGCAAAAAAACAACTAGTATATGGATACTTCCATTTTCCATCAGGAAATTGTGTCTAATGAATCTGAGACTATTTCTTTCCTCCTTCCTCTACCCAGGGGGAGGACAAGTCTGCATGGCCATTCCCACACAGTCGACAGGAAGCCAAGAGTAGGATGGATCATTCACACCTTGTCATTATTCCCTAACTCTGCACCAATCCCTTCAGCCCTATTCAATACAAAGGCATCGTGACTCTACTTCCAGGTTACCTTCTCCACAAAGTCCCCTATCCTGGAGCAAGGGAAGCCTGGATAGAGGCAGGACCAGAAGAACAAAGCTCTGTCATCTTTGCCCCAACATGCCTCTTCCAAATCCCACAGCTCGAGTGTGTACTCCTGACATAAAGCCACATGCCAGAGTTCTCTCCTCTTCTACCACGCAGCATTCGTTGCCCTTTAGTTACTAGATGACAGCGAAGATTTATTAGCATGTGAAAATTCCCCAATCCACCCACAAGTAGAATTATCTTTGTCAGCCCATTCATAAATCTTTTATGATACAGAATCAGAGTAGGTAAGAAGTCCAGAGAGGTGTGAGAAAACAGGGAGACTAACCAGAGAAGCTACGTCAGTCTACATAAGAAAGAGCTGGGAGATGCAGGGCACAAGGGGGGATGTCAGTAGACACGTTGGGAAGTAGAGACTGAAAGAGAATTAGAAAGGAGAAGCAGCAAGATTTTATGATGTGTGGCTGGCAGATAAGAACAAGTTCTCCTTTAATGTGTTTTGAGAGGCTTGTGTAAAGATTAAAATCACTTAAATTATATTTGGTTTAGGCTGGGCATATTTACAGGAAATTCCATGCAGAGATTGAGCCATTTGGGCTCTCAACTTGTTTTACAGTTATACCTGCTATGACCTAATGTAGTAACACCTTTCCAGGTCGGGAAACTTGTCCTTGTGAGAATCACCTTACCACACCCTTTATAATATAATCCACGAGGGGCAAACTGGGATCCACAGAGGATGATTAGACTCATTTATAAGGAAGATTAAAACTAACCTTTATGGTATATAATTTACTGTTGGCCAGGCACCGTGAAAACTGCTTTAAATGTATTTGCTCATTTATTTGGTAACAAATTTATTTTTTATTTTATCCTATCTCATTTCAGAAAGATAAAAAGCAGCTTAGAGGAATACTTAACTATACAAAATACAATAAAAAAAAGTGAGAGCAATTTTTTAAAAAATTGCAACGGTGTAAACAGATCCATGTATGAGGCCAAAAATGTATAACATAATGACATGCACACTTGATACTGATGAACCGCACACTTGGCTCTAGGCTTTCTAGCAGCTAGTTCAAAGAAAGAAAACCAGTCAGTTATGCAAATTACCAAATCCATAAGATTAAAGCACAGCAAGAGATGTGAAGCTATTCCTGGTATAAAGGGCAAATAAGCATTTCTCCAGTGGAGAGGAGCCATACGTGATGGACAAAACAACATCCATAAATAGAGTTTCAAATATGCATTTCAAAAGCTATTTCTTGTATTGACATTGAATATAAGCTGACAATTTTACAACTAACTAACAGCAAGTCTGCATAGAACCCTGTGAAGTGGATATTGTTCTCCAGTCTGGTAGAAAAAAAATAAGACTCAAAGAGGTTAACTGATGTGTCCACAGACACACCCAATGAAGTGCACACTTAGGTTTGTGCAGCACCACCTTGCTGAGTCCCAAGCTCTTCATACGACCAACACTACTCCAGCAGAGCCAAACCACAGAACAAAAGGACTCCTCTTGATCAAAAGTTATTCTCCACCAAAGTCATCATGATGCACATGCATCTTATTCTCAAAAGACTGGAAAACAGGTTTCTCAGGAGGCAATATTATAAGTCTCTGTTGTATGAGGCAGGCCCTCCTCAACTTCAGGGTGGTTTCCAGCATCCATGCTCATTTAAGTATCTAAGTGTCACTGAAGCAGGTGGCACCCTGAGTACCAGCCTGCAGAAGAGGTCAACCCTGTGGGGTGGGGGGTAACCAAGACCTGGTTATGCTGCAGGTGTCTTCCCTGGTGCCCTCTCAGGACCAGCAGGTGAAGGCATCTCTGAGAATGTTTCCCTCCTCCTGTAGGACTGGGTGACAGGAAGAGATGCTCATGAGAAGAGGAACAGGAAGGGGAGGGTGGGAAGGCTGGCTGGGTCACATTGAAGGGCTCTCAGTGGCAGGTCCAGAAAGCAGGGATATGTTTCTCACACTCAAGCAGCCACGAGCAGGGCAGGAACAGCTGAGCAGCAGTCCTCAAGTCAGAACAAGAGGGCTTCTTCCCTGAATCACATTCCCAGCCCCACCCCAGACCTACTGGGTAAGAATCTCAGGGCAGGTTGATCCCGGATGATTCTCGTGGTCAAAACACTTGAAAACCTCTGAGTTAGGACTTGCAGTAAAATTGGTTCTTTAAACTCACAGATATTTACGAAGGGTCCCTCATGTGCCAAACTTGAAGTGAGTCCCAGGAAAGAGGGAGGAGCACCAAGACAAGACCTCGTCTTCAGACTACAGTCACTGGAGACAGACATTTGACAAATAAACACAGAAATACAGACACAGTAGTTTGTGCCTTTCTCTCACCTAGAATCAAGTCTTTCAACTTGCAGCAGAATGTACTGAACTTTCCAGGCCCTGGGAAGCTCAGTTTTAAGAAACATGAGGAGCTGCATTTCAAAAAGGCATAACCTGAAAAGAGGAAAGCACCCTCTGGTGGCCCTCTGGGTGGCGGCACCTACAGGAACCCCTAGTCCTAGGTAAGAGGGCAGATGTGGCTTCAGGCAGGTGGCCTCAAGGCAGGAGATCCCACAGTAGCCAGAATTTCCACAGACTCTGTTGTGTTTCTCTCATGAATCTCTCCTCAGTGTCAAACCAATCACTCTATGAGAAGACATTTCCCCCTATGTCCATTGCTAAGTAAGTTTACTTTTGAACACCTGGCCTCTGCTGTGGAGTCAAGTGACATAATCTGTAGTTAAGGCATGGCCTGAGTCCATCTCCACTCTCCCCCAGCGCTAACATGCAACAAGGCCTGGAACACAGAGGTACTCAATATAAATGTGATGAATAAATAAATGAACTGCACTATCCCATCTAGCCCGCCATTGTCTGCTTTGTAGGATGTAGGGAAGGCTGGACAAACATCACAGTGGTTAAGTCCCTGAATTCTCTGAAAATAAATGACTTCTTAAAATATTTAAATATAATCTATGTCCTTCCTAAGAGTCTCTATGAAAAGAATAATATTCACAAGGGGTATACTTTGTGCTTGGAGCTAAGCCTGGTATGGCTTAATTTGCAGTAGAGTAACATGTAAATTTATGATAATAAATTATATTATTTAAATGAAATTATAAAAATAAGAGTGGCTCACTCATATTCAACTTTCATGAATGCTGACACCTCTTGAAGAACATAGAGGCCTGATTTGTATTCAGGCCTGAATACCAGTGTGAACCACAAGAGCTCAGGGACTGCTGGTTTGAAGTACGTCCATGGGAAGCTCAGTCAAGTACCCGCATGGTATACTTAGCATTTTCAGCATGTCTCCATTCAAGAAGCCATGAGGAAATCTGCTCAGTGCAGGGATCTGGGTTATGAGATGGCACCCACAAAGTCACTCAGCACTAGCTCTCAGAGACCACCAGGAAGAAAGGTCATAACAAGAAGTAACAGAAAAGGCATACATCTGATGATATGGTGGAAGAATTAGAAAGGCAGGGAGACAGAGAAAAGCAGAGAATGGAAAAAACAAAACAAAACAAAAAACTCAAAGAACTATTTGTAATGGTGTTTAATCCTCAGAATCCAAAAGTAAACAAACCAGTCAGTAGCCTCTGAAGGAGGGAATTGATTTTGAGACATGTTGATTATGCCTCTAACTCTTAAGCGTGTGAAATACTCTACTGAATTAAGAAACACCAGAGGCTGAAAAGTACTTCTGGCCAAAGATGTAATCTATCTGAGTTGAAAGGCCACAGCAAACCAGCGGAGAGGTGGTTGGCTAAGTAATTCATCACTGCACAGCCACGGCCTCTCACTAGATTCTACTTCTAGTGCTCGGAGTCTCCTCTGTCCACCACATCTGGCTGAGCTCAGGGCATGGGATTTAACATCTGCACCCTGTGGGATGTTTGCAAGGGGGCTGATGCTGACCAGAGAAACAGCTTCATTCACCTCCAGATGAGTGACATCAAATCTTCATTATTCAGAATTTTGGAACCCTGTCTTTGAGGTTTGCTGCCTGTAAAAAGCCCACATTACTCCCAACTACCATCCTCAGAAAATACATGGGAGAAGTGGTTAAAAATATTAGCTTTGGTAGAAAAGCTGACATTTAATGTTCATAGCACAAAGAAATAACAAATATTCAAGGTGATGATATGCTAACTGATACGGTTTAGCTCTGTGTCCCCACCCAAATCTCATCTCAAATTGTAATCATCACATGTTGAGAAAGGGAGGTGATTGGATCATGGGAGCGGTTTCCCCCCTGATGTTCTCATGATAGTGAGTGAGTTCTCACAAGACCTGATGGTTTTATAAGTGTTTGGAAGTTCCTTCTTCCCTCTTCTCTCTCCTGCCTTTGTGAAGAAGGTGCTTGTTTCTCCTTCAACTTCTGTCATAATTTTAAGTTTCCTAAGGCCTCCCCAGTCATGTGGAACTCTGTGTCAATTAAACCTCTTTCTTTTATAAATTACTCAGTCTCAGGTATTTCTTTATAGCAGTGTGAAAACGGACTAATACAGGAAATTGGTACCAGTAGAGTGGGGCACTGTTATAAAGATAACCTGAAAATGTGGAATAAACTTTGGAACTAGGTAATGGGCAGAGGTTGAAACAGTTTGGAGGACTCAGAAGAAGACAGGAAGATGTGGGAAAGTTTGGAATTTCCTAGAGACTTGTTGAATGGTTTTGACCAAAATGCTGATAGTGATATGGAGAATGAAGTCCAGGCTGAGGTGGTCTCAGATGTAGATGAGCAACTTCTTGGTAACTGGAGTAACAGTGACTCTTGCTATGCTCTAGCAAAAAGACTGGCAGCATTTTGCTCCTGCCCTAGAGATCTGTGAAACTTTGAACTTGAGAGAGATGATCTGAAATTGGAATTTATGTTTTAAAGGAAGAAAGAGCATAAAAGTTGGGAAAATTTGCAGCCTGACCATGTGGTAGAAAAGAAAAACCCATTTTCCAAAAAGAAATTCAAGGTGGCTGCAGAAATTTGCATAAGTAACGAGGAGCCAAATGGTCATCACCAAGACAATGGGGAAAATGTCTCCAGGGAATGTCAGAGAAACTCATTGCAGCCCCTCTCATCACAGGCCCAGAAGCTTAGGAAGGAAAATGGTTTTATGGGCCAGCCCCAAGGCCCCTGCTGCTGTGTGCAGCCTTAGGACATGGTGCCCTGTGTCCCAGATACGCCAGTTCCAGCCACGGCTAAAAGAGGCCAAGGTACAGCTTAAGTAGTTGCTTCAAAGGGTGCAAGCCCCAAGCCTTGGTGGCTTCCCCATGGTGTTGGGCCCACTGGTGTGAAGAAGACAAAAGTCAAGCTTTGGGAGCCTCTGCCTGGATTTCAGAGGATGTACAGAAATGCCTGAATGTCCAAGCAGAAGTCTGCTGCAGGGGGTGGAGCCCTCATGGAGAACTTCTGCTATGGCCATGCAAGGGGAAATGTGGGGTGGAGACCCTACACAGAATCCTTACTGGGGCACTGCCTAGTAGAGCTGCAAGAAGAGGGCCACTGTCCCTCAGACTCCAGAATGGTTGATCCACCGATAGCTGGCATCATGCACCTGGAATAGCCACAGGCACTTAATGCCAGCCCATGAAGGAGCTGCTCAAGGCTGTGGGATTGCACCCTTGCATCAGCATGTCCAAGATGTGAGACATGGAGTCAAAGGAGATCATTTTGAAGCTTTAAGATTTAATGACTCCCCTGCTGGATTTTGGACTTGCATGGGGCCTCTAGCCCTTCTGTTTTAGCCAATTTCTTCCATTTGAAATGGGAGCACTTACCCAATGCCTGTATCTCCCTAGGAAGTAACTAACTTTCTTTTGATTTTAAAGCCTCATAGGTGGAAGGGACTTGCCTTGTCTCAGATGAAACTTTGGACTGTGGATTTTCAGTTAATGCTGAAATGAGTTAAGACTTTAGGGAACTGTCAGGAAGACATGATTGATTTTGAAATGTGAAAAGACATAAGATTTGGGAGGGGCCAGGGGCAGAATGATCTGGTTTGGCTCTGTGTCCCCACCCAAATCTTAACTCAAATTGTAATCCCCACATGTTGAGGGAGTAACCCGTAATCACCACATGTTGAGAGAGGGAGGTGATTGGATCATGGGGGTGGTTCCCCCATCCTGTTCTCATGATAGTGAGTGAATTCTCACAAGATCTGATGGTTTCATTAGTGTTTGGAAGTTCCTCCTTCACTCTTTTCTCTCCTGCTGCCTTGTGAAGAATGTGCTTCTTTCCCCTTTGCCTTCCACCATGACTGTAAGTTTCCTGAGGCCTCCCTAGCCGTGTGGAACTGTGAGTCAATTTAATCTCTTTCTTTCATAATTTACCTAGTCTCAGTTATTTCTTTATAGCGTGTGAAAACAGACTAACACACTAACTGATCTGATCACTACACATTGTATACATGTATCATTCTGTATATGGGATATCATTGTATCCCATAAGTATGTACGACTAAAAATAAAAGATAAAGAATATATTGGTTTTGAAGTCAGGGAATCAAGGATTAGAATTCTGGGCTTGCCATTTAGTAGTCATGCAACCATGGGCAGGTTTATTTACCTCTATGAGCCTTAAGTTCCTCAGGGTTAAAATGCAGATTATAATAATATATCTTAGAGGTTTACTATAAAAACCAAATGATATGACATAAATAAATCTGCTGGCAAATGCTAGGAAACCATAAGCATTCAATATACACTTTTTAAAGTTCTAGTTCTTACCTGAGTCCAAAGATATCAAATGACTTCCCTGAGGTGACATAAAGGCAACCCAACACCATTTGCTTCTCAATATCATGGATTGGTTTCAATTGCTACTTTTATTATGTATTATTTATCCCCTCATCTAGCCTATTAGCAAATGTGTTAAATTTTAAAAGAGCCTTGTTTCATCTCTCTCAAACATTTCAACCTCTTCGGAGAAATCGTTTTTAACCATCACTTGCTGTTCATAAACATTCAGTTGGGCTGACATCCAAATGTCAAGAGTTCAGACATGTAAACATTAAAATAATTTTGCCAGTGAAATTTCATGAGCTTCCACATAAAGTGTTTCAATTAACTCCATTTTGTTAGACGTGATCTTAATCCCTAAAACAGCAATTAATCGCAGCTAGTAGTATTCTGATTGTTTTTTCATCAAGCTTAAAATACCCTTGAAGACAGGTCTGTGACTTGCACTTCCTTCATATCCTGCACAATCTCTGGTATAGCAATAGGCCTAAGTAGATGTACAATATCCATCTGATCAGGCATATCTTTGGTATCAATAAATGCAAGTTCAGGGAAAATGAATAAACCAAGTCTCTTTCTCAAACTAAAGGCTAAATTATAAGAAAATTGTAATTGTTCCAATAAAACCAATTGCTTTGCAGCTACTGTGACAAAATAAGACTACATAGACAGAGTGAATCAAGTAACTCAAGTAACTCCCTGAGTTACTCAGCCCACTGTTCTCACTGGTCCATGAGAATGTACAGTAAGAACATACAATGAGAAGGAGAGGTGCTTCTCGTTAAAAAAATATATATATAGTAATAAAAACCACTTAATCTAAACTTACAGTTTTCAGCTTATGGGTACACATGAGATGTCAGTGATAATAGTACCTCCCCCTTAACTGGCTTGTTGTGATTTGAATAATGAAGAATTTCAACAACGCCACTCTTGTGCCACCTTTTTAGCTGTGACGCATGTGACCACAGACAGTCTTCCAATGGCCTTTTCTCTGCCCACCCTTTACACTACACTTAAAGTCATAGAATGTAGCCCCTTGCCAGTCCATGAAGATCCTAATTCCTTGCTTTAAATTGTATGCCCAGTGTTCACAAACCTATAAACCCACCAGATGCCAAAATGGTACCCACCAGATGCCAAAGTGGTTCCCTTCCATGCGCTTGACCCCAGCCACATAGTGGTCCTCACAGCGCAAGGAAGAAAGCCACAGTCCTGGTGTCCTCACCTACCAAGTCCACATATGTCATAATGTTGTGATTAGACATGTATGCTCCAGTCCAGGGTCAGACCACTTAGGAGAGAACTCTGGCTCTAAAACTCACGAACTCTGTGAACTAGGGTAAATTACTGAGCCTGTCTCTTAGCTTCAGTTTCCTTATCTGTAAAATGGGGATAATACAACTGGGGCTTATTGCAAAGATTGAATGCAATAAGGTACATAGCAGCTAGTATAGTTTCTGGCACATAAGAAACACTGAATAAATGTTCACTATTATTATATTACACCCTGAGAATAAATCACTAGAGTTATGCCCTAACATGATTTAGTGGCTGGCTGACATAACTGCAGGGAAACGCTAAAAGTGAATCCTCTTTTGCCAGGCATTATATTAAGCCCTATCATATAGTTTAATATTCACAAACACTGAAATAAATATTGTAATCACTGTTTTTACAGGTTCATAGAAGTGACTTACCCAGAGTTAATTTGCTTACACAAAAGAACAGCCAATAGCTGTCCAAAGTCCCAGTTTTCTCCACTAACTCATGGTGCCCCTCTCACACTTTGGAAAACTTGAGACCTTTTCATTGGTGCTATAGTTAACATTGAAATCAACAACACACTCACAGGTTGAATCTGCTGTCCAGAAAGTTGCCCTGACTCCTGTCCACTTCAGCTTCTGTCCACAGTTCATAAGGATGCAACCATCTACACAGCTGCTGGATTGTCGTCACCTTTGAGGTTTTATTTATAAGTCCACAAAGTATGTGTCTTTACAAAAGTAATGGATGGGACCCTCAAGCACTGATGACTTCCCAGCAGGGGCCCAGTTGTTGGTTTATCTCAAAGCCTTTGAACCCTGGCTCTTCCAACCTCTTCACAGGGAAAGGCTCTAAATCAACTCATCCTTTATGAGCTGCCAATTTCCTGAACTGGAGTTGGAGGCCTGCTTGTTTGGAGGAGATATGGAGGGGTCTGGAATAATGTCCTAGCTGTCCCTTTCCATCTCTGGCATGGAACACTCCCTGGGGTTGGTGAGCTGCACCCCTCTCATCTCTGCACAAACACCATCCTCCTCTGTGCTGCCTCCTCGGTTTCCTCCCCTGTCAGCAAGTGTCATCTTCTATACTTCAGGGGGCTAAATCCCAGCAAGACCTTGCTGAAGTTCTTCCCCTAATGAAGACAGAGAAGCACATTGGAAAGATGATCTGAGAGTCTCCTCTAGAATTCATTCTCACAATTTCTGTATTCTCTTATGAAAAAAGTACAACATTTTTTACTCATTCTCATTTCCAGAGTCAGAATTTGTCATTACAATGGATGTGTTCACTTGATGTGGACAAATCTCTTCTTTTTAGTCAAAAATTCTTATTACTACAGTAATGTATCCACATTTGCAAACTGCTTAGAAATCAGGAACAGCCAGCCAGGCGCGGTGGCTTACACCTGTAATCCCAGCATTTGGGAAGCCCGAGATGGGCAGATCACAAGGTCAGGAGTTCAAGATCAGCCTGACCAAAGTTGTGAAACCCCATCTCTACTAAAAATACAAAAATTAGCTGGGCGTGGTGTCAGGCACCTGTAATCCCAGCTACTCAGGAGGCTGAGGCAGGAGAATCACTCAAACCCGGGAGGTGGAAGTTGCAGTGAGCTGAGATTGTGCCATTGCACTCCAGTCTGGGCGACAAGAGCAAGAGTCGGTCAGAAAGAGAGAAAGGAGAGAGAGGGGGTGGGGGGAGGGAGGGAGGGAAGGGGGGAGAGGGAGGGAGGGAGAGGGGGAGAGAGAGAGAGAGAGAGAGGAATAAATCAGGAACAGACAAATAAAAGCCACACTTTTTTCTGAGTTCCTTGGTATTTTTTATGTTCCTCTATTATTATTTTTAAGACCATTGTTTACATATCTGGCTCCCCAGCTAGTCTGTAAATGCTTTAAGAGCCAAAACTTGGTTTTATTCATTTTTGTAACCTCGGCAAAATGCTCAGTTCCTGAAATGCAGCAGGTGATCAACAAATGTCTGGATGAATGGATTTAATGGAATCCTCAGACTTGAGAGAAGGAGGCCCTTGAGCAAATCTAATCTGAATTTTTCTCATTTTACAGTACTATCTTTTCACTGACTTCCAATCAGGTTTAGAAATTACAGAGATAGCAACAGCATCAATTAACTTCTACTCCTTCTTCCTTTTGTGGTTCTTCTAGCCACTCAAGGGGCATGAAAGGAGTTCCAGGCTCCTCCATTCAACCAATTTCTTTACAGTTTATCAAGTTTCCCCAAAATAATATGCTTGTCCTGTTTCAAGTTAAGGGTCTTTTCTAATGCTGTCTTATTCTCTTCTTGGAGAGTCCAACCTTGTAAATCTTTGTAATATTCATGTTTATAATAATATAAGTAGCAGACATTTATTGAGAGGTACTCCATGCCAGGCACTGCGTTATGGCTTTACATACATTGTCTCATATAATTCTCACGACAACCCTATGAGGCTTACACAGGATAAGTGGTTGCCCAAGATGACACAGCTAATAAGTGGCAGAGTCAGAATCTGACCTAAGTCCAGCTTCAGAGCCCTACTTGTTTAATCTAATCTAGCTGAGAAAATCACCCATATTTTTCTCATGTAGCTCTTTTGAGGGTTTTATTCTTAAGGGTCAACTGCTTTTATTACATCATGAATATGAAATATTTCTAATATATTGATGAAAAGTATTAAGTAGGAAATAATTGCATTACTAAACTAACCCCATAAAACAGGATAGACTTCTACTACGAAACATGTTTGAAATGAGAGTTCAGAAGGGAAACAGAACAGGAAAGCACATGGAAACCCAAGGTGCCGATCATCTTTGATCAAAGCACTGGCCAGCAGTTGTCCTTCAGAGCAAGCAGTGAAGTCACGGGAGATCATCCACTCTGTGTAAAGCAACACGTCTTGATTAAATTTTTAAAAGGAAGAAAAGGAAAGTGTAACCTCTCCTCTGCCTACTTGAAGGTTACAACATATGCAAGAGACCAGTGTTTGCTCTTACTGGCTGTGGAAACATATCATGTAACTTATGACTACTCGGGAATCAAGAATGGGAAGGGAATTCCTATAGATGAATTCCAAGTAGCTGGCTTTATTAACATCTTGTGACATTAAGTTGCTTTTAACCTAATTATTCAAGCTATTTTCAACCACAGATTGTGTCATCACCAACACTCAGTCCAAAGACTAAAATAAAACAATCCTTGGAAAATTCCAGCAGCATTCTCATCAGCAGGCTCTGACCTTCAAAAGGCTCACCGAAATGCCTGTGCAAAGGCCCAGCATTCTCTGCTCCTCATGTACACTTCTGAGCATTCCCAACTCAGACTATTCGCAATCTCAAATTCTTTACTCACTCCCACCTGCTTGGCAAAAGACTTTCCCTACCGAGACGTGCCACAACTTGTAGGAAGAACTCCACTAATTAGAAACACTGCACTGACAGTGGTTGTGAATAAGTTGTGCCAGGTGTTCACATGTCCTTAATACCAGCCGTGTTTGGTTATTTATAACACCAAGTCAGGGCAATGGAATGCCTGGTCTTGCAGGCTGTGTCTCTAGCCATACATTGCATTTTAATCTCTATCACAGACTAATTAAAGGCACTAAAAGATATCATTTTTAGCTCAAATTTTCAAAGAGCAGAGAAAGAAGTCTAAAATGTATTAAATTCCTACTAAAGGCCAGGCCTTGTGCTGGGAGCTTTACTTATGTTACTTCTTTAATTCCCACCACAGTCATACAAGGGAGGTATTACTATCCCCATCTCACAGACAAGGAAATGTAACCGCTGAAGGATTAAATATCCTGCCCAAGTGAGTAGTAAAGACAGGATGGGAACCTGGATTATGTGAGCCCAAATTCCATGTTTGTTTTCACCAGCAGATCAACATTTCCCCCATAATGCCTAGTCTGGGGCCAAAAGCGTAGGAATAATGGTTTAAAAGGTACAGATTCTGCAGTCAGGCTTCCTGGGTGTTTAATCTGCTCCATTCAGTTTCTAGGTATGTGACCTTGCCAAGTTACTTAACCTCTCTTAACCTCAGTTTCCTCACCTTAAAAAAAAAATAGAGATCATTATAATGCTAACTCATAGATTTTAATTATTTGACAATAATTATGACTGATATTGTTTGGTTGTGTCCCCACCCAAATCTCAACTTGAATTGTATCTCCCAGAATTCCCACATGTTGTGGGAGGGACCCATTGCGAGGTAATTGAATCATGGGGGCTGATCTTTCCCATGCTATTCTCGTGATAGTGAATAAGTCTCATGAGATCTGATGGGTTTATCAGGGGTTTCTGCTTTTGCTTCTTCCTCCTTTCCTTTTGCTGCTGCAATGTAAGAAGTGCCTTTTGCCTCCAGTCATGATTCTGAGGTTTCCCCAGCCATGTGGAACTGTAAGTCCAATTATACCTCTTTCTCTTCCCAGTCTGGGGTAGGTCCTTATCAGCAGCATGAAAATGGACTAATACAGTAAATTGGTACCAGTAGAGTGGGGTATTGCTGAAAAGATACCCAAAAATGTGGAAGTGACTTTGGAACTGGGTAACAAGCAGAGGTTGGAACAATTTGGAGGGCTCAGAAGAAGACAGAAAAATGTGGAAAAGTTTGGAACCTCCTAGAGACTTGCTGAATGGCTTTGACAAAAATGCTGATAGTGATATGAACAATAAGGTCCAGGCTGAGGTGGTCTCAGATGGAGATGAAGATCTTGTCGGGAACTTGAGCAAAGGTGACTCTTGTTATGTTTTAGCAGAGACCAGAGACTGGCAGCATTTTGCCCTTGCCCTAGAGATTTGTGGAACTTTGAACTTGAGAGAGATGATTTAGAGTATCTGGCAGAAGAAATTTCTAAGCAGCAAAGCATTCAAAATGTGACTTGGGTGCTGTTAAAAACATTCCATTTTAAAAGGGAAACAGAGTATAAAAGCTCAGAAAATGTGCAGCCTGATGATGCAGGAGAAAAGAAAAATCCATTTTTGATGAGAAATTCAAGTTGGCTGTAGAAATCTGCATAAGTAGCAAGAACCCTAATGTTAATCCCCAAGACCATGGGGAAAATGTCTCTAGGCCATGTCAGAGACCTTCACAGCAGCCTCTTCCATCACAGGCCCGGAGGCCCAGGAGGAAAAAGTGTTTTTTGTGGGCTGGGCCCGGGGTCCCCATGCTATATGCAGCTGAGGGATGTGGTGCCCTGTGTCCCAGCTGCTCCAACCATGGCTGAAAGGGGCCAATGTAGAGTTTGGGATGTGGCTTCAGAGGGTCGAAGCCCCAAACCTTGACAGCTTCCATGTGGTGTTGAGCTTTCGGGTGCACAGAAGTCAAGAATTGAGATTTGGGAACCTCCACCATGATTTCAAAAGATGTATGGAAATGCCTGGATGCCCAGGAAAAAGTTTGCTGCAAGGGCAGGCCCTCATGGAGAAACTGCTACAGCAGTGTGGAAGTGAAATGAGGGGTCAGAGCCCCACAGAGAGTCCCTTCTGGGGCACTGCCTAGTGTAGCTATGAGAAGAAAGCCACCGTCCTCCAGACCCCAGAATGGTAGACCACCAACAGCTTGCACCGTGCACCTGGAAAAGCCCACAGATACTCAACACCAGCCCATGAAAGCAGTCAGGAAGGGGGCTGTACGCTGCAAAGCCACAGGGGTGGAGCTGCCCAAGACCATGGGAACCTACCTTTTGCACCGGAATGACCTGAATTTGAGATCTGGAGTCAAAGGAGATCGTTTTGGAGCTTTAAAATATGAGTGCCCCACTGGATTTCAGACTTGCATGGGCCCTGTAACCCCTTTGTTCTGGCCAATTTCTCCCATTTGGAACAGCTGTATTTACCCAATGCCTGTACCCCCATTGTATCTAGGAAGTAACTAGCTTGCTTTTGATTTTATAGGCTCATAGGTGGAAGGGACTTGCCTTGTCTCAGATGACACTTTGGACTGTGGACTTTTGGGTTAATGCTGAAATGAGTTAAGACTTTGAGGGACTACTGGGAAGGCATGATTGGTTTTGAAATGTGAGGACATGAGATTTGGAGGGGTCAGGGGTGGAATGATACGGTTTGGCTGTGTCCCCACCCAA
The DNA here is from genome assembly GCF_007565055.1 of Rhinopithecus roxellana. NCBI lineage: Eukaryota > Metazoa > Chordata > Mammalia > Primates > Cercopithecidae > Rhinopithecus > Rhinopithecus roxellana. The sequence continues at coordinate 64,950,934 of NC_044550.1, read as the reverse complement.
ATCTTGGGAGATACAACTTGAATTGTATCTCCCAGAATTCCCACGTGTTGTGGGAGGGACCCATTGGGAGGTAATTGAATCATGGGGGCCGGTCTTTCCTGTGCTATTCTTGTGATAGTGAATAAGTCTCACAGGATCTGATGGGTTTATCTGGGCTTTCTGCTTTTGCTTTTTCCTCCTTTTCTCTTGCCACAGCCATGTAAGAAGTGCCTTTTGCCTCCTGCCATGATTCTGAGGCCTCCCCAGCCATGTGGAACTGTAAATCCAATTAAGCCTGTTTTTCTTCCCAGTCTGGGATATGGTCTTTATCAGTAGCATGAAAATGGACTAATACAATGACTATGGTCATTTTCTTTTCCACCAAGCCTCATCACCTGTTAAAAAAATATTGAATTCTTACTGCAGGCCAGGTACTACACCGAGGGTTTTTTTGTTGTTGTTGTCGGGGGGTTTTTTTTTTTTTTTCTTTTTTTGAGACAGAGTCTCACTGTGTCACCCAGGCTGCAGTGCAGCAGCGCAATCTCGGCTCACTGCAAGTTCCGCCTCCTGGGTTCATGCCATTCTCCTGCCTCAGTCTCCCGAGTAGCTGAGACTACAGGCACCCACCACCACACCTGGCTATTTTTTTTGTATTTTTAGTAGAGACGGGGTTTCACCATGTTAGCCAGGATGGTCTCCATCTCCTGACGTTGTGATCCACCCGCCTTGTCCTCCCAAAGTGCTGGGGTTATAGGCGTGAGCCACCGCGCCCAGCCTTACAGTGGGGGCTTTTAAATGAATTATGTCGTTTAATTCTTACACTAATCCAATGAAACAGCAGTAACTAACACTTCTTAATCACTTACTACATAGCAAGATCTGTCTTAAACACTTTACTCATATTAACTGGAGTAAATAATTAATAACTATTCGTGAAGTAGTAAGTAACTGAGGTAGGCAATATTGTTGTCTCAATTGTGCAAGTAAGGAAAAGGAAGTTCAGAGAGGATAAGTAAATTGCCACAGTCACAGAGCTAGGAAAAGATGAAGCCATGTTAAGGACTCAGGAAGCCCGACTTAGGGGGTTCAGTCTTAACCTCTACTCTCAGGTTTCTGGGCCTGGGCTAGGCCATGAAAGAAATAAGAGCTCGCACCTCTAACTCCCAAGTAGCTGCAACCAAATGTCCAAAACATGCAAAATACATGGTACAGGCCCTGGGTGAGGATGGTGGCCTGTGGGTTCTGGGGAAACTTTTCTCAGGAATTTGTGGCTTTCATTGATTGGGGTTAGTCAGGAGGTGAGGTGGGGGGAAAGTATCTCAGGATGGAGACTTAGTAAGTGCAGACAGGTAGATTTGAGGGGAAGAATAAGGAGAGTGACACAACTAAGGAGGGGTTTCATAGAGCAAGACATGAAGACAAGGACAGTTTAAAGAAGACCCCTGACAACAGTCTTAACTGGGACGTCACTTATAAGGGGCAACAGGAAGCATCAGTTTGTGTGTGTGTGTGTGTGTGTGTGTGTGTGTGTGTGTTTTCAATTAAGATGGTTGTTGGGGGTGTCTCACTCTGTCGCCCAGGTTGGAGTGCAGTGGTGCAATCTTGGCTCACTGCAGCCTCCACCTCCAGGGCTCAAGCTATCCTCACACCTCTAACTCCCGAGTAGCTAGGACCACAGGTGTGCACCACAAGGCCTGGCTAATATTTTGTATTTTTGGTGAAGACATGTTGCCCAGGCCGGTCTCAAACTCCTGAGCTTAGTGCTGGGATTACAGACGTGAGTCACTGCACCTGGCTGCAAGAATCAGATCCTTGAAGAGGAAAGAGACCTGACAAGAGTGCCCTGTGCAGCACGGCTTGGTGTGGAGAGCTGGAACTAGATGGGGGCTCTGCAGTGCCCCCATCTTGACTGAAGGGCCAGCAGCATGAGATAGAAGGAAGGGCCAAAGCAGAATCAGTGGAGTTCAGTGAAAGATTGATGCAGGAGAGCTTTAACAGAGAACAGGTCCACCATGTCAGGATCGGAACCAGGCCCAATCAACACTGAACTACCATACCTGGCTCTGTGAATGACCTACTGACACATTATTGATGCAGAAAACAAGTTTGTTAAATAAATGTATAAGTCATCTAGCTGCCAGCCCAGGCTCTTCATTTTGCACATCAGAAAATAGATCCCAAAGGCTATGTGAATTAACCAAAATTATGAAAATATGAGCAGCAAATTTAAACTAAACTCCCAAATCCTAACAGTTACTCCAGACTGTTTTTCTGCTATAACTTGCTCTCAAATTGGGAAGTCTCAGGGACCATAATATCAATAACAGATGTCATCAATAACAGAAACTAAGATTTGGGAAAAGATTGCTGGGGTTCTTAGATAATATTACCTTAGTTTTGAACATGTAAATACTGACTTGATGGCAGAACTTCTGATTAGAAATGTCCTGTAAGCAGTTTTCAGTTTGAGACAGAAGTACAAATGAGAATTAATGACTAGAGATGGAGATAGTTGAGAATCACAAATAGAGAACTATTAGCTGAAGGCGTGAGGAACATATTTTTATAATATCATGAAATAGGAAGTTTTTGGTTTCTCATTACTTCAATTAAATATTTTTTAGTCTACTGAAGAATTGTTGAACAAGCAGTGCACTTAGCTGCAATCAGCATGTTAATGTTGTTGGAATCACTTCATTTGCACATGTCAATCTTTGATCTGGCTGCATACAGAATGATTCAGGGACCGCTGCATTGACCGAACTATATTAGTGCCCCCTGAAAAGTATTGCCAGGGCTCCAGATCTGTCCTGTAGGCCCTGTTGGAATCTCTATTCTGTAAGTTTGCTAGATCTTGCCAGCTATAGTTTCCAAGGCAAAGCAAAGATCTTAAAACTTTTCTCATATTTACAGCATATGTTTAGGCCATACATGAAGCACAGGCCTTAGATGTAGATGTCTTTGCCCTATAAGATTTTTCCCTTTGGCTCCCTAAATGCAAGGGGTCAACCCAAATCAGTAGATTAAGTCTATTATCAATGAAGCTAGACATTGCTGAATTACTGTCATCTAAAACAACACCTGTTTTCTCAGCATGGACTCTACATAATTCTATGCCAACCCAAAACCTAGTTACTGAGCAATGTGTACCCTACACTGTTGTATGGGAAAGGGCAAGGCACTCTGAAGTAAAATATATATATATATATATCTTTGGAGAGGTAATCAGGTTCACTGATACAAAGTTTTAAATCTTTTGGGCTTTGTAGTGAGTTGAATGTTGGTCCTACCCAAAAGATGTGCCCAACAAGAACCTGTATGTCTTACTTGTAAGTAGGGTCTTTGCAGGCATAATTAAGTTAAGGATCTTGAGATGACTGGATTATCCAGGTAGGTCCTAAATCCAATGACCAGTGTCCTTATATGAAACAGAAAAGAATAAGACACAAGCACAGGGAAGTCCCTGTGAAGAGGCAGGCAGAGTTTAGAGCTATCACCCACAAGTCAAAGAACATCTAGACCCACCAAAAGTTGGCAGACGTAAGGCAGGACTCCCCCCTAGAGCCTTCAGAGGGAGCAGGACCCTGCTGACACCTTGATTTTGAACTTCTGGCCCAAAACTGTAAGAGGATAAACTTTTGTTATTTCCAGCCAACAAGTTTGTGGTAATTAATTACAGCAGCCACAGGAAGTGAATACAGAGTTCATGAAGTGAAAGACTTTTATCTCTTTTGATCCCCTTGGAACAAAGATCTCAATCTTATCTTTAACAACTCAGTCCTTCAAAAATGCTACTCTCTTGGCTCCAACAAATAGGAATTATCTTTGAGGTTAAGCGAGTTTTCGGTGTAGCAGCCAACAGGTAGAAATTATCTGTATTGATATTTTTTTTCTTCCTAGAAAGGCACAAGAAATTCAGAGTTCATATCTTATAAGCCAATTTTGAAATCACATACAACATTCCTCCATTCCTCCATTCCTTCCCACAATCGCTTTGCTGTTGTCAAATAAAGCACTGTTACTAGCAGATGAGCTTTGTTACACTGTCAGGGTTGGCTTCCATCAATTCCTTAGGGGGAGTAAAGCTGAGTTATTATAGAGGTGACCAAAACCACCACCTGAATGCACTTACTGAGAGTTTCATCACCTGACTCACCAAATTCCTCTCCACTCTAATTCTGAAGTCAGTTTAGGTAAAATAAACATCCATGTGAAATAGCCATCCAACACCCAAAATACAAAGTTTCTTGACTTTTCAGACTACAGTTCCCAACTCAGTTCCATGGGCAAATCCTAAAGCTTGTCTTCACTGCCAAGCCTCCTCCCCAAACACTGCCCCCCTTAAAAAACGACCCTCAATTCCTATATGGTGGCTACTGATTGTGAATCCTTTCAGCCAGCTTGTTATACCCAGTTTCCACTCCACAACCTATAAACTAACCTGCATCACATCTCAGTCAAAAGAAATCCTCCACTCATTGAAAGCTAGACTCTCTACCTATACTAGATTATTTGTCTTCTTTTTCCAGTAGCAATTCCTCCTTCCTCTCTCTCTACCTATCTCTCTCCTGTACCTTTTTTTTTTTTTTTTTTTTTTTTTGAGACGGAGTCTCGCTCTGTCGCCCAGGCTGGAGTGCAGTGGCCGGATCTCAGCTCACTGCAAGCTCCGCCTCCTGGGTTCACGCCATTCTCCTGCCTCAGCCTCCCGAGTAGCTGGGACTACAGGCGCCCGCCACCTCGCCCGGCTAGTTTTTTGTATTTTTTTAGTAGAGACGGGGTTTCACCATGTTAGCCAGGATGGTCTCGATCTCCTGACCTCGTGATCCGCCCGTCTCAGCCTCCCAAAGTGCTGGGATTACAGGCTTGAGCCACTGTGCCCGGCCTCTCCTGTATCTTTAATAGCGTTTTTTTCAAAGGCTGTGGCCGCTCAGAACTTCCCAGAGACTGTTGAACTCTCTCTTAACTTGGCCATTGATCTCCACCTTTGACTTCCCACAGCCCAGCTTCTTGGAAGTGCTGGTCACTATGGGTTTTCACACTTCCTCACCTCTTATTCACTCTGAACGTCTGATGTTCACTCACATACTTCAGTGAAACTCTGGCAACAAGGTCACACAAATATAACAAAAATGTTCGTCGTTGCACCTGACCTCTCAGTGGCTTTCCATGCTGTCGCATTCTCCTTGTCACACTCTCCTCCCTCTGTTACTGCATTATCATGGACAGAAAGTTTATGTCCCCCCAAAATTCATATGTTGAAATCCTAATCCCCCCAGGTGATGGTATTAGGACGTGAGGACTTTTGGAGGTGATTAGTTCACGAGGGCGAAGCCCTCCTCAATGGAATTAGTGTCTTCACAAAAAGACACAAAAGAGCAGTTTTCTCTCTCTCTCTGCCACTTAAGGATACAACGAGAAGACTGCCATCAGCAAGCCAGGAAGAGGTCCCTCACCAGACACTATATCTGCCAGCACTTTGATTTCAGAATTCCCAGGCTCCCAAACTGTGAAAAAAAAATTCTGTTGTGGAAGTCACCTGTCTATGCTATTTTTGTTATAGCAGACCAAACTAAGACACTGGGACACCATTATCTCCTGGGTCTCTTCAAGCTTCCTGAACCATTTTTTCTCATCCCACATATTTACATGGTTCTCCCTTCTTCTCTTCTTGCACACTCACCTATACACTAATGATTCCAAAATTGTCTAGATCGTAAACGCTTTTCCTGAAGTTGATACCAACTGTGTGCTGGGCATATCCATCTTTATACTCTGTGAGTACTTTAAATCCAACATTTAACTTAATACCTATTTCCTCATGAAATAAATTTTCCTATCTCAAAGAGTGGGTACCACCACTCACTCCATGGCCTCTTCACTGTTGATTCTCCCTCCTATTTCTTGTGCCAACTCCCCACTCCTGATCTCCTATCAATGCCTTAGTTCAGGCCTTATTGATTCCTGCTGTAGACCACAGCCTTGCAACAGTTCTCTCTGCCTGTAGCCTCAACCCTTTCACATCCATTGTCCCTGTTGCAATCCAAGGAATTTTCCTAAAACACAAATCATGTCATTGCTTAAATCTTTCTATCTACAAACCACTTAGCCCGACCTAGAAAACCATTTGCTATCTGCCTTCTGTCTCTTTCTACCCTAATTTCTTGTCCCTTTCTTCTTAACCCACTATTGTTATGCCAAACAACTTGTAGTTCCTGCATAAAACACATCTTACACCTCTCTCCTTTGAACTAGCTGTTTTCTCTCCCTGAAGTAGCCTTTCCCATCCTTGTGTTGCCTCACAAACTCCTCACCATTCATGAGGCAACCCAGGAATCCTCTTCTCTAAAAGGTTTTACCTAAATCCAATCTGTGACCCTCACACCTGCCCCAATTTAGGCAATCAGGTATCCTTTCTCTTCCTTCCTCCAATACCATGAACACATTTCAGTTCTAGCATACAGCATACTATTTTGAAAAACTAGTCAATGTATATGTCCATTAAAGCAAGCCTTTAGGCTGGGCGCGGTGGCTCACGCCTGTAATCCCAGCACTTTGGGAGGCCGAGGCGGGCGGATCACAAGGTCAGGAGATCGAGACCACAGTGAAACCCCATCTCTACTAAAAATACAAAAAATTAGCCAGGCACAGTGGCAGGCGCCTGTAGACCCAGCTAGTCGGGAGGCTAAGGCAGGAGAATGGCGTGAACCCGGGAGGTGGAGCTTGCAGTGAGCCGAGATCATGCCACTGCACTCCAGCCTGGGGGACAGAGCGAGACTCTGTCTCAAAAAAAAAAAAAAAAAAAAAAGTAAGCCTTAAATCTCCCTCATCTTCACGACATCAGTTATAGCCCACGTCAGAAATTTAGTCCATTTTGATTGAAATATTTTAACATCCGATCACCTGCAGAGTTGGGGTGATCCGGGTTGGTCTAGAAGTTTATGGGAAGAAGAAACCATGTCCATACAGATTTACACTAGCAGGAGGGAGAAATTCTTTCCCAACCAGAGAAACTCACAGAAGGGAGAACAACTAGGAGGTGGGAATGAGCATAATGCATGTGGAAGGAGGGAGGAAACCAATCTGACTCAAGCAGAAGACTTTGCTGGAGAGTTAGGTGGGCTGGGTGGGATGAGATTACAGAAGGTCTCATAGGGGTATGAATGAGACTTGGTATACTAGCTTCGTATTGCTGTTGTAACAAATTGCCATAAACTCAGTGGCTTAAAAACAACAAAAGTTGATTATCTTACACTTCTGGAAGTCAGAAGGCAAAAATGAGTCTCACTGGTCTAAGATCAAGGTGTTGGCCAGACAGTGTTTCTTTCTGGAGGCTCTAGGGGAGAAACATTTTCTGATCTTTTCCAGCTTTTTAGAGGCTGCCCTTATTCCTTGGCTCATGACCCTCTTCCAGCTTCAAAACCAGCAAGGACTGGTTGAGTCTTCTTCACACCCCTATACTATCACACTTTCTTCTGCCTCCCTCTTTCACTTTTAAAGACCCTTGTGATTATACTGGGCACACCCAGATAATCCAGGATAATTTCCCAGTCTCAAGGTCAGCTGATTAGCAACACTGACTTTATCTGAACCTTAAATCCCCTTTGCCATGTAACCTAACATATTCACAGAGTCTAAGGATTCAGACATGACATCTCTGGGGGGCCATTATTCTGCCCACCACATTCAGTAACTAACTGGAAACCTTTTTCCAGCTCTTACGCCTTAAATGCCGTGAGGAAAGCATAGAGCTCCAGACTGAGCTGCCCTAAATCATCCTCTCTGAAATCTTGAACAACTGAGTCATGATGAGGTTTTTTTTTTTTTTTTTTTTTGCCTTTGTGCATAAAGTATTGCAGGGGCCCAGCACTTTTGTATTGTGCCACTCTGCTGCCTATATGCACACAAAAAAATGTAACAGCAGATATTCTTAGGGCACCTTAATCACATACACATACACAGATAACATGACCATTTTGAGTCTTTCTCTGTGTATAGATGAGGTTGGCCCTGAGAAATGGGCCAGTTGCCATACTGTGGGATGCCCACATCCATAATATTTTTAATTATTTTAATTCACTTAATTGGATCTGGTCCCCATTAACATCATAGGCACTGTGATTCCCGTGACACTGACAGGGCTGTATGAGTCTCTCACTTTTGTATAACACTAATTAATCATGACAATACAACTTCTCAAATGTAGTTATCATCTTTCTTAGAGCTCAAAGAGTTTCATAGAATTTATCCTTTTTCTTTCAAAAATATTCCTACAGGGTTACCAGCTGCAAGGTCACTATTTGAGATTAAAATAAGAAACAATTTTCTTACATCAGTGAAAGGCAAAAGGAAATTTATAAATGCAATGCTCTAATTGAAAAAATCGCTCAAGCCTGTAATCCCAGTACTTTGGGAGGCCGAGACGGGCGGATCACGAGGTCAGGAGATCAAGACCATCCTGGCTAACATGGTGAAACCCCGTCTCTACTAAAAAATACAAAAAATTAGCCGGGCGAGGTGGCGGGCGCCTGTAGTCCCAGCTACTCGGGAGGCTGAGGCAGGAGAATGGTGTGAACCCGGGAGGCGGAGCTTACAGTGAGCTGAGATCCGGCCACTGCACTCCAGCCTGGACAACAGAGCAAGACTCCATCTCAAAAAAAAAAAAAGAAAAAAAAAAAGAAAAAAATCATCACATATTTCCATATATGCAAATTGTGAATTCAAAGATGTTTAAGTGAAGCTTTCTGAAGTTAACTTACTTCTATCTTCAAAGTATAGGTGACCGTGTCTTCATTCATTCATTCGTTCAACAAATATTTCATATAAACTTTCAGGTATGAGATACCATTCCCTAGAACCCATAGAGATTCAACAAGAAAATGTCATTGTCCTCAAGGAGCTTACTGTTAGTAGAAGACAAATCACACACTTTTAACAAACAAATAAATCATCTTTCAGATAATAATGAGTGCTCTGAATAATAACAACAAAATAGTGCCAGGTGAAAGAAAGAAAGTGAGAGATAATAGAAAAAACGTTATTTTAGTTTGGATGGTCAGGGAAGGCCTACGCAGATATTTGAATAAGGAGCAAGGCATGTGAAGAAATCAGAAAAGCGTGAACACGCCAATTTGATTCCATTTAACAATTCTTTTTTTTTTTTGAGACAGAGTTTCACTCTTGTGGCCCAAGCTGGAGTGCGGTGGCGTGATCTCAGCTCACCACAACCTCCACCTCCCGGGTTCAAGTGATTCTCCTGCCTCAGCCTCCCAAGTAGCTGGAATTACAGGCATGTGCCACCACGTCTGGCTAATTGTTTATATTTTTAGTAGAAATGGGGTTTCACTATGTTAGCCAGACTGATCTCAAACTCCTGACCTCAGGTGATCCACCCACCTCAGCCTCCCAAAGTGCTGGGGTTACAGGTGTGAGCCACCACACCTGGCCCATTGAACAAATATTAATTAAGCATAGACTATGTGCCAGTCGTGGTTTTTGGTACTGGAGAGCAAGCAAGTACAAATAACCTGCTTACAGCAGAACAAGCCTGAATGGATCAAGAAACGAACAAAAATGTATATATAGCATTACATTGCATCCATAAATGTCTTTACCAAACACATTTACCCTCTAATTATCTGTCAAATGATATAATTATCAAAAGCACAAAATCTTAGTAGTAGAGGTCAGTTAAACTATCTCTCTTCCTAAACTTGGTTTTCAAATTTTTGCAATAGAACTATTTGTTTAAACAAAATAGTATATGGAATTCCAACATAAACAAATAAAAGCAGTCTGCTCCATGGAAGGATTGTGAAAGTCCACAGTCCTACCTATTTTCCCTTCACTCAAAGTCCCTACCACCATTTTGCAGCAATGTTAATTTATTGGTTTTGATCACTGGATCATTTGATCATAGTTGTGTGAAATGTTAACATCAGGAGAAGCTGGGATATATGGGAACTCTGTATACTAGTGTGCAACTTTTCTGTAAGTCTAAAATTATTTCAAACTAAAAAGTTGAAAAAAAAAAGTAATCCGACCATGATCACTACTGGCAGCCCACCTTAGGGCGCTGGAGACACCAGTTGACATCATTAACCTTGATCATGCCGGGATGGTTTAGCCTATTTACTAAGGACCTTTGGAAGAGGGGAATTCCTTTCTAAGTAGCCTAGTCTGGTTTTTAACCATTCTCAACACCAGAAGATTCTTTCCTATGACTCTTTCAAACTCTAACATAAACCCACTTTTTCAAGTTTTGTCATCAGTGGAAAATTAATTTGTCTTCTCTAAAAACCTTGTGATATATTTACAGATCTCATAATTTCCCATCAACTTTCTTTCCACAAATTAAGAGCAATGCTTTCATTTTTTCTCATGGGTCTTCTACTTCCATTTTTCAATCATTCAGAAAATTCTCCACTGTAAGTATTTTTTTTTACCTTCTTAAACTATGGTGTTTAGAGCTCACCACTGGATTTTAAATAAATAAAAGAGGCCTCAGCCAGTATCAAATACCTTGGGTAAGAAGGTTGTATTATCACTCAGACTTTATACACAGTATTCCTATTGGATATTACTGCCTTAACAACCTCTCTATATTACCATATTTTGCTTTTTCTTACACATTTTTTCACACTGCTTATGACAGTCATTAAGCCAAGTGCCCCAGGCATTTGCTCTTAACCAATGAACAGCCACAGCCAGGCTGGGAACTTCAAGTCTTTCAGCAAGTCACAAAGTGCCAAAAATGCTCTCTCGCCAGGAGACATATTCCCTGAGTTAGAGAAAGTAGAAATTTGTTCTGATCTCATTCACCTGAGATCATTCAACAGTAAGATAAGTGAACTGACTGAGTCTGTGACCCTGTCTGTTGGACCTCTCCTTGCTTTAGTTCCCTGCCTGAAAAGCGAGGATAAGAGTGTTTACCAACTTTGCACGGGTGTTGCAAGAGTTGATTAAGGCTTATATGGCACCATCTGATGACAGTCTCTGTGGCTGTGCCACTCAAGTTGTCAAAGGCTGTGAAATGCCCGTGTGCCTCAAGGGCACTCCCTTAAAGCTCAATATCACAACTCTAGGTGACTTGCTGTGGACCATAACTAGAATATGACCCAACTGTACTTTCAGACATGCATGCCGAGCGTCAGTAAGGCTATCATCCAAAGCTGAAAAGCAGTTTTTCTAATGCTGCAGGCTCATGCACAAGGCACCAAAATAGCACCAGAAATACTATACCCATATTGCTTTATCCTAGACATCTGACACTTGTAAAGCTGATGCCAAATTTCTTGTCACATATGTGTCTGGAAGCCTTCGTGCTGAGAGGCATTTCTTATCTTCTGACATTTCAGAGAGCTGCATAAAGCTAGACAAGCACAGAGCCTCCTTCTAAAAGGCACGAGGCAGAGGCGAGCATTCTTTTCAGATGACCTCTGAAACCCTCACTGGAGGAGATCCAAGACACCCTTCAGCACATCTGTAATCCTCAGGATATTCCAAATGTTTGAGTGTGCAGCTTCCAGTTAGTAACAGCCAAACTACCCCGGCTCTCCAAGGTCATCTGAAAACGATTTGCCCATCAGCCAAATGAGAAAATGCTATTGTAAGCAAACCAATCATAAGATCAGACAATCCTCAGGGGCCCAGGGCCCAGATGCTCTGCCTCTGGTGACACAGGCCACCCCACCTATTACATTCGGGCTTCTGGTTGATGCTAATGACTGTTGTGACTGACACCCCCAAACAGAAACAAAACTAGGATATTCGGATGTGATACAATAACAGACAATTTCTAGTGATTCCTTTCTCTTCTGATCTTACCTAAGCAAACTGCCTGACAAAGTGGGTGCCGTGTAGACCTCCCCCATAACTGCCAAACAGCAGGGGTTTCTAGTAGGAGAGTCCCCTAAAGCAATGTGTGTCAGAGTAACCTGGTTTTAAATGCAAATTCCTGGACCTTATTCCAGACCTTTGAATTAGAACCTCCGGCAAATGGGATCCAAGAATCTACATTTTAAACAAATTCCTCAGATGATCTTTTTTATAACTTTTTATTTTCCCAGATAATTTTTATACACACTAAAATTTTCAGAAACCTGACGGAATTTTCAAGTAAATTAAAATTCGTACAAACCCTCAGCTCATTGGGAGGGTTTCCGGCCACAGGCCTATATTTAGTGGTCATTAACTCACTACTCTAAACACCCACAGCAAACCACTCTGTGCTCAAGAGGAAGGAACAAGTTTCATGATTTCATCCTTTTCTCAGCCTCATTGTTCACGCTCCTCTTTTGGAACAATACACACTGCCATATGATGCTTCTGGCATCCGTTGCCTTGTATTGTTTAACTTTTTGTGTTCGTTTTTTAATGCTGCCATAACAGATTACCACAAACGTGGCACAAATTTGTTATCTTACAGTACTGTAGGTTAGAAGTCCAATACAGAAGTCACTGGGCTAAAATCAAGGTGTCAGCAGAACTAGGTTCCATGCTGGAGGCTCCAGGGGTAAATCTGTTTTCATGCCTTTTCCAGCTTCTAGAGGTTGTTTGGATGAACGGAGGCAAGATGGCGCACTTCCGGGTTCTTCATCCCCCCAACTTTTCCCGCGCGCGCGAAAATCCAGCCGGCGACCCGGGAAGGTGCAGACCAACTAGGCATGCGCCAGGTGATGTCAATCTGAAGAGACCAAGATTTACCTGGTCGCACCTGTGGAACGCCCCCTGACACGCCCGTGCCCCGCCTATTGCCCTCCCACTCCTAGAAAAGCCGCTCCAGAGGCACGCCACGCGCGGCCTTCCTCAGTCCTCCACTCCTGTCGGGATGTTAGGACTGCGGGAACTCCGTCCGAGAGCTGTACGGGTGACTCTGGGGGCCCCTTTTGTTGGGGGGCCAACAGACCTCTCCCTACCCACCTTCTTCCCTTGAAGCTAGGTGACCAAAATAAACTTGCAGTTTTGCTCCTACCCTTGCCTAGTCACTGGTTCTTTTGTACCCGCTCTGGTGGTCTTAGAAAAACAAAACAGTTGGTGCCGAAGACCCGGGAGGAGACCCCTCCTCAGGCCTCTAAGGGTTGAGGAACCTCCTCCTGCTCCCATGCAGCAGACGGACCAGGACCTGAGACCCGCTTCCCTCACTCCCACGGCCTCTCTGGGGTAAGTGCCCTTGTCTCCTCTTTACCTCCCTCGGCCAGAAATCCTGCGCAGGTCCGGGGTCCATTTGGAGCCACCAAGTGGCTCGGGAGCCACCACGTGGCTCGGGAGACCCGTTCAGGACGGAGACGTCCGCCTGAAGGTAATCTCCACTTAGGCTTCAAGAGCCTCTCGTCTGTCTCTGCTGGTTCCAAAGGACGCTTTGAAGCCAGGCAGGGATCCATTCCCATGTCCATTGGGTCCATTGTGTCAGTAAAGAGGAAACAAATGGGAAACCCCCAGTCCAAATTTCCAAAGAGCACCCCCTTAGGGTGCCTCCTAGCCAATTTAAAAACCTTACAGCTTGAACAAGACCTTAGGAGGAAGCGGTTAATTTTCCTTTCCACTGTGGTGTGATCGACCTCAGCAATTTCTGCCAGCGGCTAGGCAAGTGGTCTGAAATTACGTACATACAAGGCTTTTGGGCCTTACGCTCTCGTCCCGACCTGTGTAGCCGATGCTCTTTGGCCCAAGTTATGCTAGCCAAGGACGCCGGCCCACAGGAACCCGAAAAAGAGGAGTCCTCATTCCTTTCTGTTCAGCCGGAGGATCTAGGGTTTCCCTCACTTCCGCCCTATACTTCTCCTCCCTCCGCTTGGACTCCTCCTTCCTTTTCCTTACCTACTAGTAATCCACTCAGTCCCGTGCTTCCTTCGGGGCCCCCAACTGGCTGTCTTGAGTCTCCTGTCTCTGCACACACCCGCTCTAAGTGCCCTGCTGATGCCTCCACTCCTGCCCCACACCCTCCTACAGTGTTAGCGCCTTTGCGAGAGGTGGCTGGGGCGGAGTGGGTAGTCAGAGTGCATGTCCCTTTTTCACTGGCTGATCTTTCCAAAATTGAAAAGCGTTTAGGGGATTTCTCAGCTAATCCCACCGTCTACATAAAGGAATTTAGATACCTTTGTCAGGCCTATGACTTAACTTGGCATGACCTCCTGGTTATCCTAACCTCCAACCTAAACCCTGAGGAGCAAGAGCGCATCCTAGCGGCCGCCAGGCAGCACGCCAACCAACTACATTTAACTGACGCCACCATCCCACTAGGGGAGCAAGCAGTCCCCTCGGCAGACCCGGACTGGAACTATCAAGCAAACCAGCCTGGGCGCCGTAGGCGAGACATAATGGTTCAGTGTTTGTTGGCTGGTATGCAAACAGCCTCAAACAAAACTGTAAATTTTAACAAATTAAAAGAAATTATTCAAAATCCAGAAGAAAATCCAGCCGCATTCTTAAATAGGCTGACTGAGGTTCTAACCCAATATACCCGGTTAGATCCGGCCTCCCCCACAGGGGCCACCATTTTGGCGTCTTATTTCATTTCTCAATCAGCTCCTGACATTCGTAAGAAACTTCAGAAGGTAGAGGATGGTCCTCAGGCACCAATACAAGACCTGGTTAAATTAGCCTTTAAGGTCTATAACTCCAGAGAGGAGACGGCTGAGGCAGTGCGACAGGCACGCCTCAAACAGAAGGCCCAGCTCCTAGCAGCGGCTTTACGGCCCAGTTGTAACCCCAGACCAGAGAGCACATACTCCGCAGACTCCAAGGCTACAAAAGGAGCCTGCTATAAGTGCGGCAAGGCGGGACACTATGCCAACAGGTGTCCGCAAGGTCCCCGAGCCCCAACGCAGCCTTGCCATAAGTGCAAGGCGTCAGGACATTGGGCCAATGAATGTCCTAAGCCTCGTCCACCAGCAACCCCCTGCCCTGCTTGCCAGCAGGGAGGACACTGGAAGTCTGATTGCCCCACCCTGAGAACAGGTGCTGCGTCTCCAAGTGACCCCCTTTCCCAGGATCCTGGGAGCTCCTTCCAGCTCCTACATCTGGACGATGACGACAACTGAAGGTGCCGAGACTCGGGGACCCCCATCACCCTCGCCGAGCCGCGGGTAACTCTCCTGGTAGCGGGTAAGACAATTTTTTAATAGATAGCGGGGCTACCTATTCTGTTTTGCCGTCCTTCTCTGGACCTAGCCTTCCATCCGATATCTCTGTAGTAGGAGTAGACGGAAAGCCATCCACCCCACGAAAAACTCCACTCCTTAATTGCTGCCTGGCCAACAATTACTTTGCGCACTCGTTCCTCATTATACCCTCATGCCCTACCCCCTTACTAGGC
This sequence comes from Rhinopithecus roxellana, assembly GCF_007565055.1. NCBI lineage: Eukaryota > Metazoa > Chordata > Mammalia > Primates > Cercopithecidae > Rhinopithecus > Rhinopithecus roxellana. Next base: position 64,935,642 of record NC_044550.1, on the reverse strand, counting down.
CGAGACATCCTGAGCACCTTAAAGGCCTCCATATACATTCCCACCAACTCATCCACTCCCCTTCAGCCCCCTCATGACCTGTTGCTCATGCTTTGTGCAAGTGCACAGGCTCCTCCTATGTCGCCCCCACCCCCCATCTTCCCTATTTCTGTACACCCTCAAGTGTGGGACACTTCCACCCCGGTCATAGCTGCTCACCACCCACCAGTTCTCGTCAAGCTCAAAGATCCCACTCGTTTCCCAAACCGCCCCCAATTCTCTCTCTCTCCGACACATCTACAAGGTTTAAAGCCAATTATCACGCGACTACTTAGCCAACATATTCTTGTCCGCACACATTCCCCCTGTAACACTCCAATACTTCCAGTTAAAAAGGCAGATGGAACGTATAGGTTAGTACAGGATCTTCGGCTAGTCGATGAAGCCACCCGTCCCACGCACCCTGTAGTTCCCAACCCTTACACCCTTCTGTTCCATATCCCCACCAATTCTACTTATTTTACTGTGCTAGACCTTAAGGATGCTTTCTTTACCATACCCCTACACACAGACTGCCAGTTCCTTTTTGCTTTCACATGGGAGGACCCAGACACATCTCCAGTGGCAAGGGACACTCCGTGACTACACTGAAAATGAAGTCTCATTTTATACTTATATTGCTGTTTCACTCATACACTCAGACCTTTGCTAGTCTGCCTACTGTATGGCAATTTTTTTTCTCATCACTGAAACTTGGCCATAAGACAGCCGAACACACTCAGTAGTACATAGTTCTGCCAGTTGTCTTCCTTAAGGCTATTTCTCGTGCTACTGCCCAATCCTTCCTTTCCGTTATTCAGCTCCAAATTCATCCTGAGGTAATCATACTCAGGCACCCAATGGAGGCCAAAACGGCCCCCATTGAAGGCTATTTCTCGTGCAACTGCCCAATCCTTCCTTTCCGTTATTCAACTCCAAATTCATCCTGAGGTAATCATACTCAGGCACCCAATGGAGGCCAAAACGGCCCCCATTGAAGGCTATTTCTCGTGCAACTGCCCAATCCTTCCTTTCCGTTATTCAACTCCAAATTCATCCTGAGGTAATCATACTCAGGCACCCAATGGAGGCCAAAACGGCCCCCATTGAAGGCTATTTCTCGTGCAACTGCCCAATCCTTCCTTTCCGTTATTCAACTCCAAATTCATCCTGAGGTAATCATACTCAGGCACCCAATGGAGGCCAAAACGGCCCCCATTGAAGGCTATTTCTCGTGCAACTGCCCAATCCTTCCTTTCCGTTATTCAACTCCAAATTCATCCTGAGGTAATCATACTCAGGCACCCAATGGAGGCCAAAACGGCCCCCATTGAAGGCTATTTCTCGTGCAACTGCCCAATCCTTCCTTTCCGTTATTCAACTCCAAATTCATCCTGAGGTAATCATACTCAGGCACCCAATGGAGGCCAAAACGGCCCCCATTGAAGGCTATTTCTCGTGCAACTGATCTCTCTCTAAAACTCTTAACCATACAGCCACTAACTGATCCCTCTATGTCCCCGTGTCCTTGGTCCCCAGTCTAACTCTATACAGCCAGGCAGAAGTAGCAGAGCTTTTCCAGCAACTTTCCATGCCACTACGCCACTCCCGTCAAAACGGGCTGTTTTTCCTCCCTCTAGTTATTGGAATCAGCTGAAAGCCTGGCCTCCCTGCAGCGCCGAACTACCTCAATAGCCTAAGTAGCTGCCCAAAACAGGCAAGCCCTAGGCTTGTTTACAGCTGAAAAAGGAGGCACTTGTCTCTTCCTTAGAGAAGAGTGCTGCTATTATGTTAGCAAGTCAGGCCTAGCAGACACTAACATTCAAACCCTCAAATGCTTCCATACCTCGTTCCTATACTAATACTGTGCTTTATTTTATTCTTCATCCGTACGTCCAAATGCCAACCATGGGCCCCGACCTTAACAGCGCCCCTTAACAGCAGGAAGTAGCCAGACCGACCACGGCGCCCCTTTATCACTATTATCAATAAAAGGTTGGACTGTTTGGATGAACGGAGGCAAGATGGCGCACTTCCGGGTTCTTCATCCCCCAACTTTTCCCGCGCGCGCGAAAATCCAGCCGGCGACCCGGGAAGGTGCAGACCAACTAGGCATGCGCCAGGTGATGTCAATCTGAAGAGACCAAGATTTACCTGGTCGCACCTGTGGAACGCCCCCTGACACGCCCGTGCCCCGCCTATTGCCCTCCCACTCCTAGAAAAGCCGCTCCAGAGGCACGCCACGCGCGGCCTTCCTCAGTCCTCCACTCCTGTCGGGATGTTAGGACTGCGGGAACTCCGTCCGAGACCTGTACGGGTGACTCTGGGGGCCCCTTTTGTTGGGGGGCCAACAGACCTCTCCCTACCCACCTTCTTCCCTTGAAGCTAGGTGACCAAAATAAACTTGCGGTTTTGCTCCTACCCCTTGCCTAGTCGCTGGTTCTTTTGTACCCGCTCTGGTGGTCTTAGAAAAACAAAACAGAGGTCACCCACACTCCTTGGCTCATGGCTCTCCTCCATCTTCAAAGCCAGCAATGCTGCATCTCTGATTCTTCACATCTCCTTCTGACTCTCTTCTTCTGCCTTCCTCCTCCACTTTTAAGGACGCTTGTAATCATATCAGGGCCACCCAGATAATACAGGATAACTTTCCTATCTCAAGGTTCTTAAGATGTGATTACATTTCCAAAGTCCCTTTTTCCAAGTAAGGTAACATTTTCACAAGTTCCAGCAATCTAAGATATGGGTATCTTTAAGGAGCCATTATTGTACCTACCACAACTTTCACCTGTAATATGAAGGATGTCTTCATCTGGGCTCCTGTAAAAGTGGACCCTAAGACTAGGATTTGAGTAGAAGTCCAACGAAGCCCAGTAAAGGAGTGGGGCAGTCAGGTAGTAAGGGAGGAAAGCAAATAACTTGCGAGTTAATGAGCAGGATACTACTACATGCAACTAGACTAAATTCTCCTAGGGACTGTGCACAACACACGTTAGAATAGTCCCACCTCGGGGAAAGGAAACTGAAGCATTTATCTACAAGTCCCCATCATTTCGCAGTTAGGGGTCACATTAACTCCCAGTGCACTTCCAGCACTTCATGCTTCCCTGACTGTGAATGGGCTCCACAGCTAGCAAATATTCCTGACAGAGACACTCAACAGGCTATAAACTTGTTCCATCTGAGAGGCCTCTGGAGTGGACCAAGAAGATATGGGTGGGGCATCAACAGCATCTGAATCAAGGGGGTTGGTGTTTGAGTCAAGTGTGGTATTACGTCTCAAAAATTTCAATGCTCATATCCTTTGACCCAACAAAGGATCCACCTCCAGGAAATGCGTGCTAAGAGTATAATTGGAGACAGGTGCAATGATTGCTTATAATGTTTTAAAGAATTAGAAATTATTTAAATTCCATTAATAAGGGATTAGTTAAATAAATTACAGGTGATATAATTGAACATTCTGCTACAATTGAATATAATTATGTGGGTCTACATTTATTGATAGGGAAACTAGTTCCTGACACACTGCTGAGTGAAAAAAAAAGCAGGTTACAAATAGTAAGTATATTATAAATCCATTTATGTAAAATTATGTATGTATAATATATATGTGTGTGTATGTATAGCAAGATGTCTCAAAGAATGTTCATCAAAACTCTAACAGCAGTTATTTCTAGGAAGCAGAATTTCTCATCCTTTATACTTTCTTCTTCATGCGTCTCTGTATTACAAAAAAATTTACAATAAACAATGTATTGTTTATTAATCAATTACAAAGATACTTGCAATTTTTTTTAAAAAAGAATTCAAATTTGTCCTAAAAGATAAGCTTCTATTTACTTCTAATATGATAATGTCAATGTGCTTATATATACATCTCCATTTTAAAACTACATGGAACTGAGGACCCCCATGCATTACATAAAATGTTTAGGGCATATTTGGAACACAGCAGGCACTTAATAATAATTGATGTTCATCAGTATGAAATTCAATAAAACAACATATGGAACAAACTGGGTCATGGTAAAATTTTCACAATGCATGGGATGACTCCCTAGGGAGCTGAGAGGCCTGGCGTGGCCTTATCAGGCAGGGGCCTGCTCTGGCAGACAAGGAAGGCCTGCCCTTGCACAAACACACCCATGCCATCCCAGAGATAGTATCAGAGCCCTGCTCGTCTTAGGTAGAAGTGAAAACAAATGCAACTGTAGGCTTGCAGTTTTACAGCATGAATGAGACAAGTGGAATCTCTGTTAATCTGTTAGAAATTAATTCAATGGTTTGTCTCCTGAAACTCTAGGCCTTCTTTGCAAGAGCAATTCACTTCCTGTTATGCACAATGGCAAAGCTGACTGGAACTGCCCAGAGGAAGAACAAGTGGAAGAGAAGTCACGGTGTGCCCTTAGGGCAACAGAAATTTAAAAGAATATTTAGGTGTGGGACTTCACATGCATGCCTCCTTTTTATGTCTAATAAGGGAAAATTTCTCACCTGTTCAGGTTGCTCTTGGACTCTCTTTTGTTGCTCAGAATCTAAATAATGAGCAAATAGAGGGAAAACAGAAAAGTGGACAAGTCCCCATTTGTGTATATAGTAAAGAGCTGAAAGAGGCGGCAAGAGAAAGGAGGGAGAGAGACCAGAAAATCATGTGGAATAGATGCCAGGGAGTTTGAGTTTGGGGGTTGTGAGGTAACAATTGGAGATTCAGAGCTTTGGGGATCACCTGATATCCATGTAGAAGAAAACGAAGATAACAATAAAGTAGATTTTAAGATGCTTTTTCTATAGTAAGAATGCATACCCCATACTAACATCTATTGAATTGTATACTTTAAATGGGTGAATTGTATGGTATGTAAATGATGCCTCAATAAAGCTGTTTTTTTAAAAAAGAATACTCCACTCCAAAAAAAAAGCACACTCCACTTTGGCAGTTTACTGAGAGATTACAAAAATATTTGAAGAATCCTAATTACCCTTTAGATACCGGACCATTCCTTTGAATTCATTCTTTCACAGAGGCTGGATCAAGTGGAACTTCAATTATGTTTAGGTTCTGGTAGGTTAGAGAAAGGACCCTTAAGACCCTCTAGTCTAATGCTCTCATTTCAAAGGTGAGGAAATGAAGCCACAGAGGCTAAATCAGTCTGCCTTGTCACACAGCAGCAAAGCTGGGAACTATGGAGGTCTGATCTCAGGTCTTTCGAAATATACCACTCCACCCCCATCTGATGCTCTTCCTGCTTTTGTTTACAGAAAGAAACAATTTGAGGATAAGAATGATTAGAACACATAGTTATTATGCCCATGGTTCAGTCTAGTTGTTCTGGCCTTTAAAACAAGTCAGTCAGACTGGCACCAGTCCAATCAGTTGCACACCACTGCCCAGCAAACAGCCTTGCCATGGAGATCCAGCCTTCCCAGCCCAAGCCTGGAGAACAAACAATCCCCACAATGGCAATGTTGCTTTCAGCTCCTTTTGAAGAACAATAGGAAAACAACAATAGCTACCTAACATTTATTGGACATTTATCCATGCAGCAACTTGGGCAGAATAGTCAGAGCCCTATGACACGGAAATTTAGAGAGTTCAAATTTTAAGTAAGAACTTTAAAACTACTAGATGTCACTAATGTAAATAACACCCATCTGTGAATCACATCAGAAATTTACAAAGTTAATTATGGGATTGCATTTCTGATGCTCTCCCAGGATGGCTCTGGCGCCTGCTATGTGCTAGGCGCTGGTCTAGACATTTTACATATGGCATCTCTTTTAATCTCCACAATAATTCCATCACATGGGTATTAATCGCCCCACTCTGTAAGTAAGGAAAAAAAAGAATAAAACTGAAAACATGATGGGAGCAGGACCAGGCAAGTAAAAGATAAGTTCTGATGTCAAGTAACAGTCTTAGGGCTCAAGGAGGGTATCTTCATGATGTAACTTAAGTCTGTACCAGAAGAGTTCTCCTTTATCTCTAAAGAGTCACCTCAATGCCTATCATTCCATCATTAGTTTCATCTCTTTTTTTTTTTTTTTAAGACAGTCTCACTCTGTCGCCCAGGCTGGAGTGCAATGGCACGATCTCAGCTTCAAGCAATTCTCCTGCCTCAGCCTCCCAAGTAGCTGAGACTACATACAGGCCCTCACCACCACACCTGGTTAATATTTTTATTTTTTAGCAGAGATCGGGTTTCCCCATATTGGCCAGGCTGGTCTTGAACTCCTGACCTTGTGATCCACCCACCTCGGCCTCCCAAAGTGCTGGGATTACAGGCACAAGCCACCACACCCAGCCTAGTTTCATCCATTTTTAACTTAAATACCGTTAGTAGTCACCCATAAAATTGGGAATACCCCTATGCATTGATCAGAGTTGGCAATGCTATGTTACAGAATAAGCTGGAATCTCAGTAGACTAACATGATAAAAGTATTTCTTGCTCATGCAAACTCTGATGTAGATGTTTGGAGTCATTTTAGAGGACCAGGAATGAGATAAGGAGAGCATGGTAGATATGCAGGATATTTTAGATTCAGAGCACGGAAGATCAAGCAGCCTACAAGTAGAGAACACCATTTCCACCCACATTCCATTAGCCAGAAATCAGTCACACGGCCAACCTAACTGCGCAGGAGTCTGAGAAATGTAGGGAAGTGCAGAAATGGGTGGGCATTATAATATCCACCACATTCCCAAAAGAATTCTACGTTTGGTTCTTATTTGTCAGCACATCAGTTAACAAGAATTAATAGCAACAATATACACAAGTAGTATGTAGGAGTCTCTTCTTCAGGACAGGACCAGAAAGGAAGAGATGGAAAAGGGACAGTGACAGAGACATATGCACATATTTAACAATTTTGTTGGGTTTTGCCTGACTAGAAAGATCCATCTACTAAGCCTTGCTGTGTCTCCAGCTCATTGGCTGATACTTCCAATGACTTTGGTTGTATGCTGAATTAGACTTTAAGTTTTGCAAATATAATTTCTCCCAGAGATATCGGAAATAAAGCTATGTATTCATTTTATTCATAGAGGCAAATAGGTACTTTGGGATCTACAACTAAATAAATAAATGTTTTCCTGACAAGTTGACTATAACAGATCTTAACGAAGTGACATATTTTTTTCATTTTATTTCTACCATAGAATTCAACAACAAAACAATTTGGCCCTGAAAGGAAACAATAACCAAATTTAGGAATGTATCAAATTTTTAAAATTATATATAAAAGGAAAAGTATAACTTATTAAAACTTTAATAATAACTATTAATGCACCACCCAATTAAGACAGAAACCTGGCTTGAAACCTTCTTCTTCACTGAGTCTATCCAAGCACCAACTACATGGGATTTTATCCCCAAAATACCTCTCAAGCTTATCATATTCTATCTTCTATCCCCATTGACACTGCTTCAAACTTTCTCACTTGGAGTATGACATCACCTCCTAGATGACCTCTCTGCATTCAGTCTTGCCCAACTTTTCAACTCCCTACCCCTAAGAGCAGTGTGTTCAAAACCGCAGGGTACAAGGGGATCCTCTTGGAAGGTTAAACACACAGATTCCAAAGTTTTCCACCAGGATTCTGATTTAGTAAACCCAGTGTTGACAAAAAGGGTCAAACTCTGTAAAATATTTGAAGAGATGTATTCTGAGCCAAATATGAGTGACCAATGGCCTGTGACACAACCCTCAGGAGATCCTGAGAACATGTGCCCAAAGTGATCCAGGTACAGCTTAGTTTTATACATTTTAGGGAGACATGAGACATCTATCAAATACATGTAGGATGTACATCTGTTTGGTCCAGAAAGGCAGGACAACTAACTGGAAGCAAGGGCCTCCAAGTCATAGGCGGATTTAAAGACTTACTGATTGGCATTGACTGAAACAGTTAGGTTATTGTCTAAAGACTTAGGACTGTCTGGGTTAAGATAAGAAATTGTGGAAACCAAGGTTTTATCATGCAGGTGAAGCCTCCAAGTAGCAGGCTTTGAGAATAGATTGTAAATGTTTCTTATCAGACTTAAAAAGTCTGTTCTAGGTAATTCCAAAAGGGAGGAGATCCAATATCCCCTTCCCATCATGGCCTAAAACTAGTTTTTCCACTTAACTTTGGAATGCCCTTGCCAAGAGAAAGGGTCCATCGGGATGGTCAAGGGGCTTAGAATTTTATTTTTGGTTTCTACCGGATAGAGTTCAGGGCTCTGAATTTTTAATAAGCACAACAGAAGATTTTAATGTATGTGCTCTTGGGAGAAACACTGCTCCACAGCAAAAATCTCAACAAGAATTCCAAATCTCAGTTGTCAGTCCTTTGTTTAAAGCAATTGAATGGCTTTCCAGTGACTACCGGATAAATCCCAAGGCCCTTATTATAGAATACAAAGTCACCATGACACAGGCCTGGAGTATCTTTTCAGCCTCATATTTCCCTATTTCTCCTCAAACCTTACAGTTTCAGAACCTCCAGTGCCAAACTATTTGTATTTCCTGAGCACACTCCATTGGTTCATGCCTCGACATCTTAGCCATGTCGAAGCAGGATTTTTTTCAGCCCCGTTGCTGGACTTGCAGCTGGGGTGCCCCATCTACTCGGCCTGCCATGCTCAGCCCCTTGCAGGAGAGAGCACGTGAGCGAGCAAGAGTGGAACCTGGCCGGCCACTCTGACCACCAACACAGGAGCAAGTTCCGTGCAGGGCCCACAGCCAAGTCAGGCGTGTTACCTCGAGGGGAATGGGGCAGTGCCCAGGGAGGGGTGCCCATGACCCTGAAGCCCCAGAGTGGGTGTTAGTGTGATAATTAGCTCTTTTAGTTTCACTGTCCGCAGCCTTATGGCAGCATGTTAGCAGCTCAGTTGGTCCCTTGCTCCCTTGCGCTGACTGCTGTCAAGGCTGCTCTCCGCTGTCAAGGGCAAGGGCTAGTGCTACAGCTTTTCAGAGTACCTGTGCTCAGTGGGCCCTAAGCTCTTATCCAGCATCCAAGAAGAATGACGTCACACTGATGGCTGAAGGGTGATGAGAGCAGAGGATTTTACTGAGTGACAGAACAGCTTTCAGAAGAGAAGGGATGTGGGGTCGGGGAAGGGTACCCCCACCCCCACAGTCGGGTGGTTTCTCTGTGTGATTGGGTCTGGGGCTTTTTATGGACTCAGAATGGGGAGTGCAGCTGATTGGTTTGTGAGTATGCAAAAAAGTTTAGAGCAAAGACATCACTCAAAGGTGGGCACCACAGTGTAGAAAACCAATTAGGAAAGGGTAGGTATATGCATAATAGGTGAAAGGTAGAGACCAATCAGAGGAAAGCACACCAAATGAGAAGACAGTTTCTCAATCTGGTCCCAGGATTTAACTTGTAGCTTGGCTTTCAGGCTTTATATGGTCTTTGAGTTGGAGGTGGGATTTTGCTGGGGACTCACCTCTATCTGCCTAGGCATCTGACTGCCTCCTGTCATTATCAATGTTGTTCTGGCTACCCAGAATTTCCATGCCCATTGTCTTCCTGATAAACCAGCACTTACCTTCAAAATTGAGCTCAATTCTTTTGTTAATTTCTTCTAATATGCCACCTTTGACAGAGTTAATGTCTTCCTCCTCTTTCATCCTCCTGTCTGCTCTGACCTTTGAAGTACTTCTATTACTGCACATCTTTGTTTACATTCCTCTCATTCCCTATCTAACCTTCTTACCTCATCTCAGTGCCTTGCATGTAGAAGGCATTAAATAAACATTGTTGAACTATAGCTAAATACGAAACATAAGCTCTTTGGGAGCAGAAACAAATAAAGATTCCTCTTTGGATTATTTGGTCCTTTAAGTTAAATATTTCAGTTCAGTTCAGTTTATACGATTATTTTCTTTCTTCATTATTCATTAATGAATTATTCATTTCCTTCATTAATTCTACAAACGCTTTTTGAAAGCCTACTATGCACATCATTGTACAATAATGCTACCTAAAATCCTGTGTTTATATGCTAGAAACTATTAGATATAGTCTTTCTTTACCTTTTATTCTCTACAGGTCTTTCATTAATTTTCTTATGTAATGGTTCCTGTGCCAGGTAGGAGAGTACTTTGAAGACTAGCATCTTTTGAGATACTAATAAATGTTTCCCTCCCAATAAAACTAAAATATTTCCCAAATAGTATAGTACAGTGTTAAAATGATATCCATACATTTGTGTTTCTACCTCATGGGCTTCTTTGGGGAAGTACATGAAAAAGTTAATAGTGGCCTACCAGCCTACCATTTAACCCACATCCCTAATCAATTAATAATTTTTTCTTTTTTTTTTTTTTTTTTTTGGAGACGGAGTTTTACTCTTGTTGCCCAGGCTGGAGTGCAATGGCTCCATCTCAGCTCACTGCAACCTCTGCCTCCCGGGTTCAAGCGATTCTCCTGTCTCAGCCTCCCGAGTAGCTGGGATTACAGGCACATGCCACCATGCCCAGCTAATTTTTGTATTTTTAGTAGAGACAGGGTTTCATCATATTGGTCAGGCTGGTCTCGAACTCCTGACCTCAGGTGATCCACCCACCTCGGGCCCCCAAAGTGCTGGGATTACAGGTGTGAGCCACCACGCCCAACCAATCAATAATTTTTTTTAATTGCACCACATAAGCACCTAACTCACACCCTAAGGGAGACTGTGAAAAAGCAGAAAGAATGGGCCACTGTCTTTCTTTATTCATCTCTGCATCTTTGTACTACTTACAGGCCTCCTCTGGATTCTGAAAGCAGCCTTGACAGTTGAAAACGTGGCATAAATTTTGTAGCCTCAATCACCCCTAGATGAACTAAAAAAAAAAAAAAAAAAAATGCCTTTTTTGTATATTTATTCTAAAATTCAGGTCAGGATCTAAAACCTGAACATAACAATGTATTTAAACATTGCTGCTTTACTCAACTTCTTACATATCTCACTGTGTAAATTTGTCTTTCAAAGGAGAAAACATTATTATACTATCACAAAATAGACAGTGAAACTCTAAAACTTGCCAAATACTGCAGTCTAAAATCATTTTCTGACAGAAGAAGACACTACTCCTTTTTAGAAAAAGAGTGGAGTTATTACAAATGTATTCTTTCTGACATCAAAACAAAAAGAATGATTACTCATTTTATATTTGTTGGCATGGAGTTATTTGGACGTGGTTAAAAATATCTCCAAGAACAGTCTTCACTCTAGCCACAAACCTGTAAATCTTCCCTTCAGAGATGAAAACTGTCCACAGCAATCAACAGTAACATTCCAAGTCTGACACTCCCCGACACCCAAACAACACAATGCCGGGCGGCTGGAGAGCACAGTTAGCATTACAGAAATCACACTCCCTCTGCCCAGAGAGCAAGTGGATCAAATATCAAAACTGTCCCAGAAATATGCTATGCAGGGTTATAAATATGATCCCACAGAGGGGTAAGAATTTGTAACAAAGTTTAAAAGCATTTGTAGATTGGCTATAATTAACAACAACAACAACAAAAAAAACAGAAAACAGTAAGTGCTGATGAGTATACGGAGAAATCAGAACTCTCATACATTGCTGGTGGGAATGTACAGTGTGTAGCCTTTTGGTGATTCCTCAATAAGTCAAACACAAAATACTATATGACCCAGCAATTTTATTCCTAGGTATATGCCCAAAAGAATTGAAAACAGGGAGTCAAGCAGATGCTCGTACACCAGTGTTCACAGCAGCACTATTTTCTACTAGCCAAAGATACAAAAAACACAAATGTCCATCAATCCATGAACAAACAAATAAACATGGTATAACCATCCAACAGAATATTTTTCAGCCTTAAAATAGAATGAAGTCCTGATATATGCCTCAGCATCCATGAACCTTAAAAACATCATGTTAAGTTAAAGAAGCCAGTCACAAAAGGCTTTGTGACTGTAAATGGTATGATCCCATTTATACGAAATATCCAAGAATAGGCAAATCTATAGAGACAGAAAACAGATTAGTAGTTTCCAGGAGCTGTGGGTAGGGGAGGATGGGGAGCGGCTGCTTAATGTCTCCTGTTTCCATCTGGGGTGATGAAAATGTTCTGGAGCTAGATAGTGGTGATAGTTGCACAACAATGTGAATGTCCTAAATGACAATGAATTGTATGCTTTAAAAATGCTTAATCTGAGCTGAGCACAGTGGCTTACACCTGTAGCCCGAGCACTTTGGAAGATTGAGGCAGGAGGATCATTTGAGCCCAGGAGTCCAAGACCAACCTGACCAACAGAGAGAGACCTAATCTCTACAAAAAAAAATAAAAAATAAAAAACAACCGGGCATGGTGCCACGCGCCTATAGTCCTGGCTACTTGAGAAGCAGAGGCTTGAAACCGGGAGGTCAAGGTTGCAGTGAGCTCTGTTTGTGCCACTGCACTCAGGCCTGGGCAACAGAGTAAGACCCTGTGTAAAAAAAAAAAAAAAAAAAAAAAAAAGTTTCTCTGCAATTTTGCAATTTTACAGGCAGTAGGGAAAGACATTATTTAAACTGCAAATTTTATATTAACTGAATTTTACTACAATAAAAAATCATTTGTCAGTTAAATAATTTTCTAATGTGATACAATTCTAGGATATTCCACAGTGCAAACATTTTTTATTAAAATATACTTATTAATATATGCATGTGTACATTGTTTGAATTATCAAATATTAGATCTAATTTAATTGTTCTATAACTAAATAAGTTAACTCTTTCAGTAAAATTTCAGAGAAACTTAAAAATAGGAGGCTGGGTATAATGGTTCACGCCTGTAATCCCAGCACTTTAGGAGGCCAAGGCAAGTGGATCTCTTGAGGTCAGAAGTTCAAGACCATCCTGGCCAACATGGTAAAACCCTGTCTCTACTAAAAATACAAAAATTAGCCGAGTGTGGTGATGGGTGCCTGTAATCCCAGCTACTTAGGAGGCTGAGGCATGAGAATTGCTTGAACTCAGAGGCAGAGGTTGCAGTGAGCCAAGATCATGCCACTACACTCCAGCCAGGGTGACACAGTGAGACTCTGTCTCAAAAAAAAAAAAAAAAGAAGAAGATATTTGGTGAATTTCATAAATAAAATGATTACAGATTATTTATGGTCAAATACCTAGAATGCCTAGAAGACCACAAATTTTCAGAAGTCTGAGAAAAACTAATGTTCTATTTTGAAAACCAGCACACTTTCAGCACCCCAAAGAACTACTGGCCTGTAGCCTTACTTAGCATTATGAATAAGTATGAAGAGTCATCCAACATAATTTATTCTGAGTGCTTATAATGTGTCAGGCACTAGTCTAGGCACAGGAAATATGAATACTATTAAGGCAAGGTTCTTGCTCTAATGGATCTTATAAATAAAATAGAAACTTTGCATGTTTTACATATTGCAATTTTTTTGTATGACAATAACATTACCCAAGAACAGTGAAGGGATTTATAGGAAACCAGAGTCAACAGTAAGTACAGATAACTTATTGCTATTATCTCCTAAGCGGTATTTAAAGCAAAGCAATAATAAATCAGGATCATCATGTTGTCATCCAGACAACTGCTAAGAAACATCTTGCTGGATATCTGAGTTGGTAATCACATTCTCCAAAACTCCTAAGCTCTGTTTTATTCACGTTCTATCCCTTCAACCAATAAGAAGAATGAGTAAATGTTTCATTTCAAGCTGTTATCACTAAGAATAGAAATGTTTGATCTGCAGAACCCTGTACCAGGAACTATGGATGATTCAAAGTTAATGGACGGTATCCCTAACTTTGTGTAGTTTATCATCTGACTAGGTAGGCAATATGTCCATCAAAACTATCAGTGAGCAATTATAATGCGACATAAGAGCTAAACACGTGTGAGTTGACACAATATAAACCAAGCTCCCAAGTGCAGTGAGAATGTGAAGTAAGAACTACTCACAACCAGAGCACTATATGGTACCCACTGTCCTTCTGATACAGCACAGGCTATAGTTTACATGTTCCTTTAAAATATAGAAACAATCCTAACACTAATCTATTTTTCTTATCACATGTAGGGGTTTGGGAGAGAAAGTCTAGGACTTACTATGTTGCCAGGCATTTCGATAGGCACTTTTAAATTTAACCTCACAAAAACCCACGCTACTTTATCACCATCATCATGATTGTCATTCCCATCATCATTATCCCTATTTAATACTTGCCCAAAGTCAGCCAGCAACTAAGTGTGACGTCTGATGGTTGCACAGGACTCATTGAGCCTAGGTTTGATTTTTAAAATTATCTTTTCCAAACCATTTTGCTCAATGATGCCATATACTTCAGATCATACTCTAAGAGTCATCACCCCAAAGTAATGGCTCTTATCCAGGGGTGCCTCTCAGAACTACTCCAAGAGCTTTATCAAACTATAAACTGAGAGTCATACCCAGATACATGTCATAAACTCTAAGATTGGGGTTTGGGCATGGGGGAAAAAAATATTTTAAAAATTCTCCCAGGTAACTGTATACACTCCTCCGCCTTGAAACTCTACAACCCAGAAGAGAGTAGGGACCAACATTAAACTTCTTAAAGAAAAGAATTTTCAACCCAGAATTTCATATCTAGCCAAACTAAGCTTCATAAGTGAAGGAGAAATAAAATCCTTTACAGACAAGCAAATGTTGACAGATTTTGTCACCACTAGGCCTGCCTTACAAGAGATCCTGAAGGAAGCACTAAACATGGAAAGGAACAACCAGTACCAGCCACTGCAAAAACATGCCAAATTATAAAGACCATTGACACTATAAAGAAACTGCATCAACTAACGGGCAAAATAACCAGCTAGCATCATAACGACAGGATCAAATTTACACATAACAATATTAACCTTAAATGTAAACGGGCTAAATGCCACAATTAAAAGACACAGACTGTCAAATTGGATAAAGAGTCAAGACTCATCAATGTGCTGTATTCAGGAGACCTATCTCATGTGCAAAGACACATAGGCTTAAAATAGAGGGATGGAGGAATATTTACCAAGCAAATGGAAAGCAAAACAAAGCAGGAGTTGCAATCCTACTCTCTGATAAAACAGACTTTAAACCAACAAAGATCAAAAGAGATAAAGAAGGTCATTACATAATGGTAAAGAGATCAATTCAAAAAGAAGAGCTAACAATCCTAAATATATATGCACCCAATACAGGAGCACCCAGATTCATAAAGCAAGTCCTTAGAGACCTACAAAGAGACTTAGACTCCCACATAAAAA
This sequence comes from Rhinopithecus roxellana, assembly GCF_007565055.1. Taxonomy (NCBI): domain Eukaryota; kingdom Metazoa; phylum Chordata; class Mammalia; order Primates; family Cercopithecidae; genus Rhinopithecus; species Rhinopithecus roxellana. The sequence continues at coordinate 64,920,369 of NC_044550.1, read as the reverse complement.
TAATGGGAGAATTTAACACACCACTGTCAATATTAAATAGATCAATGAGACAGAAGGTTAACAAGGATGTCCAGGACTTGAACTCAGTTCTGCATCAAGCAGACCTAATAGAAATCTACAGAATTCTTCACCCCCAAATCAACAGAATATACATTCTTCTCAACACCACATCTCACTTACTCCAAAATTGACCACATAGTTGGAAGTAAAGCACTCCTCAGCAAATGTAAAAGAACAGAAATCACAACAAACTGTCTCTCAGACCACAGTGCAATTAAATTAGAACTCAGGATTAAGAAACTCACTAAAAACCGCACAACTACATGGAAACTGAACAACCTGCTCCTGAATCACTACTGGGTAAATAACAAAATGAAGGTAGAAATAAAGATGTTCTTTGAAACCAATGAGAACAAACATACAACGTACCAGAATCTCTGGGAAACATTTAAAGCAGTGTGTAGAGGGAAATTTATTGCACTAAGTGCCCACAAGGGAAAGCAGGAAAGATCTAAAATCAACACCCTAACATCACAATTAAAAGAACTAGAGAAGCAAGGGCAAACAAATTCAAAAGATAGCAGAAACCAAGAAATAACTAAGATCAGAGCAGAATTGAAGGAGATAGAGACATAAAAAACCCTTCAAAAAAATCAACAAATCCAAAAGCTGGTTTTTTGAAAAGATCAACAAACTTGATAGACTGCTAACAACAATAATAATAACAAAGAAAAGAGAGAAGAATCAAATACATGCAATAAAAAATGATAAAGGGGATATCACCACTGATCCCACAGAAATACAAACTACCATCAGAGAATACTATAAAAGAAACTAGACAATCTTGAAGAGCTTGTAGACAAGCTCTACACAAATAAACTAGAAAATCTTGAAGAAATGGATAAATTCCTGGACACATACACCCTCCCAAGACTAAACCAGGAAGAAGTTGAATCTCTAAATAGACGAATAACAGGCTCTGAAATTGAGGCAATAATTAATAGCCTACCAACCAAAAAAAAATCCACGACCAGACAGACTCACAGAAAAATTCTACCAGAGGTACAAAGAAGAGCTGGTACCATTCCTTCTGAATTATTCCAATCAACAGAAAAATAAGGAATCTTCCCTAACTCATTTTATGAGATCAGCATCATCCTGATACCAAAGTCTGGCAGAGACACAACAAAAAAAGAGAATTTTAAACCAATATACCTGACGAACATCAATGCGAAAATCCTCAATAAAATATTGGCAAACTGAATCCAGCAGCACATCAAAAAGCTTATCCACCACAATCAAGTCAGCTTCATCCCTGGGATGCAAGGCTGGTTCAACATATGCAAATAAATAAACATAATCCATCACATAAACAGAACCAATGACAAAAACCACACATTTATCTCAATAGATGCAGAAAAGGCCTTCAACAAAATTCAACAGCCCTTCATGCTAAAAACTCTCCATAAACTAGGTATTGATGGATATATCTCAAAATAATAAGAGCTATTTATGACAAACCCATAGACTATATCATACTAAATGGGCAAAAATTGGAAGCATTCCCTTTGAAAACTGGCACAAGACAGGGAAGCCCTCTCACGACTTCTATTCAACATAGTGTTGGAAGTTCTGGCCAGGGCAATCAGGCAAGAGAAAGAAATCAAGGGTATTCAATTAGGAAAAGAGGAAGTCAAATTGTCCCTGTTTGCAAATGACATGATTGTATATTTAGAAAACCCTATCATCTCAGCCCAAAATCTCCTTAAGCTGATAAGCAACTTCAGCAAAGTCTCAGGATACAAAATCAATGTGCAGAACATCACAAGCATTCCTATACACCAATAACAAACAGAGAGCCAAATCATGAGCGAACTCCCATTCACAATTGCTACAAAGAGAATAAAATATCTAGGAATCCTACTTACAAGCAATGTAAAGGACCTCTTCAAGGAGAACTACAAACCACTGCTCAAGGAAATAAAAGAGGACACAAACAAATGGAATAACATTCCATGCTCATGGATAGGAATAATCAATATTGTGAAAATGGCCATACTGCCCAAGGTAATTTACAGATTCAATGCCATTCCCATCAAGCTACCAATGACTTTCTTCAGAGAATTGAAAAAAACTATTTCAAACTTCATATGGAACCAAAAAAGAGCCCGTATTGCCAAGACAATCCTAAGCAAAAAGAACAAAGCTGGAAGCATCACACTACCTGATGAAGATACCTCCAAACTATACTACAAGGCTACAGTAACCAAAACAGCATGGTACTGGTACCAAAACAGAGAGACAGACCAGTGCAACAGAACAGAGGCCTCAGAAATAACACCACACATCTACAACTATCTGATCTTCAACAAACCTGACAAAAACAAGAAATGGGGAAAGGATTCCCTATTTGATAAATGGTACTGGGAAAACTGGCTAGCCATATATAGAAAGCTGAAACTGGACCCCTTCCTTATACCTTACAGAAAAATTAATTCAAGATGGATTAAAGACTTAAATGTCAGATCTAAAACCATAAAAACCCTAGAAGAAAACGTAGGCAATACCATTCAGGACATAGGCATGGGCAACGACCTCATGACTAAAACACCAAAAGCAATGGCAACAAAAGCCAAAATAGACAAATGGGATCTAATTAAACTAAAGAGCTTTTGCACAGCAAAAGAAACTACCATCAGAGTGAACAGGCAACCTACAGAATGGGAGGAATTTTTTGCAATCTATCCATCTGACAATATGAGTACATTCTAATATTCAGAATCTACAAAGAACTTAAACAAATTTACAAGAAAAAAACAACCCCATCAAAAAGTGGGCAAAGGATAGGAACAGACACTTCTCAAAAGAAGACATTTATGCAGCCAACAGACACATGAAAAATGCTCATCATCACTGATCATCAGAGAAATGCAAATCTTAAAACCACAATGAGATACCATCTCACACCAGTTAGAATGGCGATCATTAAAAGTCAGGAAACAGCCAGGCGCGGTGGCTTATGCCTGTAATCCCAACACTTTGGGAGGCTGAGGCAGGCGGATCATGAGGTCAGGAAATCAAGACCATCCTGGCTATCATGACGAAACCCCATCTCTACAAAAAATACAAAAACATTAGCCAGGCATGGTTGCGGGCACCTGTAGTCCCAGCTACTTGGGAGGCTGAGGCAGGAGAATGGCATGAACCCAGGAGGCGGAGGTTGCAATGAGCTGAGATCACGCCACTGCACTCCAGCCTGGGTGACAGAGCGAGACTCTGTCTCAAAAAAAAAAAAAAAAAGTCAGGAAACAACAGGTGCTGGAGAGGATGTGGAGAAATAGGAATGCTTTTACACTGTTGGAGGGAGAGTAAACTAGTTCAACCATTGTGGAAGACAGTTTGGTGATTCCTCAAGGATCTAGAACTAGAAATACCATTTGACCCAGCCATCCCATTACTGGGCATATACCCAGAGGATTATAAATCATGCTATTATAAAGACACGTGCACACATATGTTTACTGCAGCACTATTCACAATAGCAAAGACTTGGAACCAACCCAAATGTCCATCAATGATAGACTGGATTAAGGAAATGTGGCACATATATACCATAGAATACTATGCAGCCATAAAAAAGGATAAGTTCATGTCCTTTGCGGGACATGGATGCAGCCAGAAACCATCATTCTGAGCAAACTATCACAAGGACAGAAAACCAAACACCGCATGTTCTCATTCATAAGTGGGAATTGAACAATGAGAACACTTGGACACAGCGCGGGGAACATCACACACCAGGGCCTGTCATGGGGTGGGGGGCAGGGGGAGGGATAGCATTAGGAGAAATACCTAATGTAAATGATGAGTTAATGGGTGCAGCACACCAACATGCCACACGTATACCTATGTAACAAACCTGCACATTGTGCACTTGTACCCTAGAACTTAAAGTACAATAATAAAAAATAAAAAAGTTTACCAAAAAGAATAAAACGGATTCAAACCCAAGGGCGAGAGGCAGAGCCTGAAGAAATGCCTGAGATTTTCTCATGGTTCCTATGGTCAAAAGCAAGAGTGTAGCCTGAGGACTTGTGGATAATGCCCAGTTCAGGTGTTACATACATGTACAGTTGATGCTTGAACAACACAGGTTTAAACTGTGTGGGTCCACTTATATGCAGATTTTCTTCTGCCTCTGCCACTCTGAGACAGTAGGATTAATCCCTCCTCTTCCCCCTCCTCAGCCTACTCATCCTGAAGAAGTTTATGATGATCCACTTCCACTTAATAAATGTTAATATATTTTCTCTTCAAAAAAAAAAAAAAAAAAAAAAAAAAACACCTCTGCCTTAAAGCATGTCCCAGGAGGAAAACATCAACTACATAATTCAAGAACAATCCTCAGAACTGAAGGACATGAATTTTCAGATTAAAAAGACTCACTAAATGCCTGCCTAACTAATGAAAATAGATCCACAGCAAGGCATAGCATTATGAAATGGCAGAGGATGGGAAAAAGAGACAATACAATAAACACTGAAGAGACTTCCTTTAAAGTCATATAGAAAACAAATAGAATCAAAATGGCTTTAGATATCCCAACAACAATATTGGAAGCTAGAAAACAAGGGAATAATGGCTTCAAAAGCAGAACCCGGGTATAGTGGCTCATGCCTGTAATCTCAGCACTTTGGGAGGTCAAAGCAGAAGGATCGCTCAAGGCCAGAAATTCAAGACCAGCCTGTGCAACACAGAGAGATCTTGTCTCTACTAAAAATAAAAAACTGGCTGGGAGTGATGGGCACATGTTTGTAGTGCCAGTTACTTGGGAGGCTGAGGAGGGAGGATCACTTAAGCCCAACAGTTCAAGGTTGCAGTGAACTATGATTTATGATTGTCACTGAACTCCAGCCTGGACAACAGAGTAAGAACCTCTCAAAAAAAAAAAAAAAAGCAGAAGAAAATTTTCTCCAACCTACAATTTTAAAGCAACCCAAACTATTAGTCAAATATGAAGGAAAGATTTTTTAAAAAGCATCTTCAGACATTCAAAGTCTCAAAAAATTGACTTTCCATTCATCCTTTCTCAGGAAGCAAGAGAATGTGTGCTACTGAAATGAAAGAGTAGCACTAGAAAAGAAATAAGACATGACATACAGTTAACAAAGGACACACCACAGAAAACAGCTAAGAGAATCTCCAGATGGAGGATAAAGGGGGACACAGCCTGACAGCTGGGTCCCAGGCCCATAGGACAACAGACCAATTGAAAGGTCAGAAACCAAGTCAGAAGGCTCCAGAAGAGCTTACCCCAGGAAATGAAGTCAGTAGAATACTGAATGCTTCTGAATACATTGCAGAGAAACTAAACATTTGTAGTTTGAGGTTGAATTACAATAAGTTAGAGGTTGCAATTTTTTCTTATAAAAGGTCAGATAATATTTTAGGTCTTTCAGGCCATACAGTCTCCATCACACTGTTGTAGGGCAAAAGCAGACATAAACAATAAGCAAAACAAATTTATTCACAAAAACAGGTAACAGACTGGATTTTTCCCTTGAGACACAGTTTGCTGACCCCTGATATAAGCATATAATCACAAAGAAGACAAAAATGCATAAACATAAAAATTATTAATTTCAGGGAAAATAAAAAGTGAACAGAGATGAAAATTTTATCATGGCTCAGATAAATGGGTTTATATACATAATCATATCATGTAATCACTGAATATTTATATAATCATAATCATGTAATCACTGAATATTGATGCTACTAAAACCACCACATACCCCATTAGGAGGATGAAGGAATGGGAAGTGTGCAAATATGTGATAGGTGCAGGGGAGATAAGTAAGAGAAAGTTAGGTTCTCATCTTTCACATTGGGAAATAACATTTACAATGACAATACCAAGAAGTAGTCAAGGTGACTAACTTTTCAGTCTCAACTGAGGCCAAACTCTTCAGAACAAATGTAATTCATGGGAGAATAAAAATGAAGTGATGAAAAGCCAATGTGCCAAGCTACTGATACCAGGAGATATATAAAGTTATTGCTCAAGATGTCGTATGTTGGCCAGGCACAGTGGCTTACGCCTGTAATCCCAGCACTTTTGGAGGCTGAGGCAGGTGGATCACTTGAGGCCAGGAGTTCGAGACCAGCCTGGTCAACATGGTGAAACCCCATCTCTACTAAATATACAAAAATTAGCCAGGCGTGGTGGCATGGGCCTGTAATCCCAGCTACTCAGGAGGCTGAGGCACAAGATCACTTGAACCTGGGAGGTGGAGGTTGCAGTGAGCCAAGACCGTAACACTGGACTCCAGTGTCTTATGTTACTGACCACAAGGGGGACTTCAAGAAAGGTGAGCCATACACAAGCAGAATATGCATGGGGGAAAAAAAGGTGAGACAGCCACCGAAAAAGCTGTAAAACTTCTCTCTCTTGACCACAGTGGAACAAAAGGGTCTGACCCCTTGAAAAGAACTAATCTGCTAAGGAGGACATAGACACTGACACTGAGCCCATTATAAAGACAATCGTGTTGTTGCATATCCATTGCCTGTTCTGGTAGAGCAGTACAGAGAGGTAAAACATCCCAGAGAAACCAGCTGATAAAGGCTCAGGGCTTGCCGGGCGCGGTGGCTCAAGCCTGTAATCCCAGCACTTTGGGAGGCCGAGACGGGCGGATCACGAGGTCAGGAGATCGAGACCATCCTGGCTAACACGGTGAAACCCCGTCTCTACTAAAAATACAAAAAAAAAAACTAGCCGGGCGAGGTGGCGGGCGCCTGTAGTCCCAGCTACTCGGGAGGCTGAGGCAGGAGAATGGCGTGAACCCGGGAGGCAGAGCTTGCAGTGAGCTGAGATCTGGCCACTGCGCTCCAGCCTGGGTGACAGAGCAAGACTCCGTCTCAAAAAAAAAAAAAAAAAAAAAAGGCTCAGGGCTTAATGCCAGACTTAAGCCAATGAACAAGTAAAGGCAGTGTATTAGTCCATTTTCACACTGCTACAACGAACTACCTTAGACTGGGTAATTTATGGAAAAAAAAAATAGAGGTTTAATTGACTCACAATTCCACAGGCTTAACAGGAAGCATGCCTAGTAGGCCTTAGGAAACTTACAATCATAGCAGAAGGCAAATGGGAAGCAAGGACCTTCTTCACATGGTGGCAGTAGAGAGAGAGAGGATGAAGGGGGAAGTGCCACACATTTTTAAACCATCAGATCTCATGAGAACTCACTATCACGAGAACAGCAAGAGGGAAATTCACCCCCATGACCCAATCACCTCCCACCAGGCCCTTCCTCCAATTCTAGATGAGATCTGGGTGGGGACACAAATCCAAACCATATCAGACAGGAATTAGGAATAAAGGACTCAGTGTCTAGAAGAGGATTCTCTGGACCACATGTAACAAGAGGAACAGAATCCTTATCTAATCTCTTCTCTAAGCCACACAAATTATAGTTTCTCATCAACTTCTTAGGGATGTCAGAACCCCTAAAAGGCCTCTACAAAAGAGGTACTCTTTTTTTTTTTAAGTCATAGGCTTTAATCACCAGGAGGGTTTCTTTTGACAATCTAGGTTCAACAGTTTCAACAATTACTTTTGACATCTTTATAAAACTCCAAGTTAAGGAATCCCTTCCAGGAATTATTGCATTTAGATATATAGTAAAGTAATAACTTGAAATATTAACCTTTGTGGGGTTTTTTGTTGTTGCTGTCTTGCTTTTGTTTTTGTTTTTCGAGATGGAGTCTCGCTCTGTCGCCCAGGCTAGAGTGCAGTGGCTTGATCTCAGCTCACTGCAACCTCCACCTCCTGGGTTCAAGCGATTCTCTTGCCTCAGCCTCCTGAGTAGCTGGGACTACAGGTGCCCACCACCACACCCAGCTAATTTTTGTATTTTTAGTAGAGACAGGGTTTTACCATATTGGCCAGGCTGGTCTCGAACTCCTGACCTCGTGATTTGCCTGCCTCAGCCTCCCAAAGTGCTGGGATAACAGGCATGAGCCACTGCACCCAAGCCACCTTTGTGGTTTTTAAAAAAATGTTCTGCACTTCCTTGGAGTGACCTTACCCTACTCAATCTGAAGCATCCATATTGCCTTATAGAGAATTAGAACAGCTACAGCAAGAATGAAGGAAGCAGGGAATGGAGCTTATGTCATAATCATAATAATAGATTGAAAATAGAATACAGAGAGGCAAATGATCCCCTCTTCATCTCCCAGGTTAACTGAGGATCACTTGGGCTGTGATTAAAAGAAAAATGGTAGTGGTGGGTGACTTTACTGGTAAAAAAGAGGAATAGACATGAAAGAAGTACATGATAACTAATACCAGAGAACTGTATGGAATCTGAGCCAATACTCATCAACCACCCAGCACTATTCTAATGAAAACCACATATCAGCCAAGCTGAGGAACTGTAGAGTGAGAGTCCACCATTGACAAAGCCTACACATCACCCTTGCAGCATCTAACAGATGGACATCTACTCATCCTCAAAACCTTATTAAATCCCATATAAACTGCCTCTTGAGTACTTACCAAGAAACTTATACATCCATGACACCCAGAGGAGCACTAGGTCAAGAAATGGAAGCCCTGAGCAACATGTGAACTTGAATGAGACTAGACAGTAGTTAATCTGCCCCAATCGCAGGCACTTGGACTGAGTGGATTCTATCTGACTATAGTTACCCAAGTAGGCACGCTTTAAGGCATGTGGCCTTGATGAGACTTGTTTTTGTCCATATATTATGAAAGTTTATGCCATGTTTGTGAAGAAATGCATTTTCCAAGTTTCTAAATCAGTTCTCCTAGGAAAAAAGCTCTGAAATTGAAAGTCTTGGTTAGTCTTAGATTTGAATGAAGGGTTCATTAACAGCTCCCACTAGAACTCTATAAATACCCAGATGTGATAGCTACTAATTCCAGACAGTAAGCCAAGCATCTGAAACAATAACAACGAAAAACAGAGTAATACTTCCCTTTGGGTATATGGTATCTCTAAACATTTATGTGTTCTTCTCAAAGACAGTGTCTTTTTTTAGGGACTTAATACTATTACATTTATAAACAAAGTTTAGAAGTTCTACTCAGGCCCTGTATACTAGTTCGGTCTTCACCTGTTTTATTTTATTTATTTTATTTTATTTTATTTTATTTTATTTTATTTTATTTTATTTTATTTTTTATTTTATTTTATTTTATTTTATTTTATTTTATTTTATTTTATTTTTATTTTTATTTTTATTTTTCTATAGAGACAGTATCTTCCTATGTTGCCCAGGCTGGTCTCAAGTTCCTGGGCTCAAGCCATCCACCCACCTTGGCCTCCCAAAATGCTGGGATTATAGGCATAAGCCACCATTCCCAGCCTTCCCCTGTATTTTATAGCCAGTAATACATTGTCAGCTTAAAACCATGCCCTCCTTGTTAAGCTCCTTGTTAAAACCACTTCTCAAATTTAATAAACACAAAAGAATCTGATGTCAACAGTCCTATATGTATTTATCAAGGAATTTTCTCAGAGAGGAAAAATGCTGTAATAGCTTTTTAAAAACAGAATAGGCAATGGTCCAGTAACAAATCTGTTGAACAAAGAATATAAGAGTGAGCTCAGGCCTTCCTTAATAGCAAGAAGAGATGCCACCTAACAAGACATCTGCTTACTCTTTAATGCTTATGATAGGACTACGTGTCCATGTGGCATTAGGCAAGAAAAATGATTCCAGGTGATGGACTAGAGTTGATAAGGCCAACCACAGCCACCAAGTCCTAAGTGGAATGTTGTGACTCAGAGGAAACAGTGGGGTGTAAATATGTGGGTCACAGACACTAAGGGCAGACAGGCTGATGTGTCTGAGGCAGCTTCTAATAAATTTCTGGCACCTTTACAATCCTACCAAACTAGCTGCTCCAAACACAACAAATGTTTTGCCTAACTTAAATAGACTAAGTTATTAAGTCTGAATAAATGAGGAAGACTTGCTGCCATGATTATAAGCTACCAACACAATCAGAATGTTGGTTAGGGCTTAAAGAAAGTGCTGGGAGGAACATGCAACATAGGCGAAGTATTCAGAAGGAAGCTAGACAGAAGAGATGGTGAGGAATAAATGATAGTTCATCAGTGTTTTTAAGGTCAGAAAAAGAATTATAGGCTTTAGGGCTTGAAAGGTCTTTGAGATTATCTAACCCAAGTCTCTCTTTTTTAACATATGAAGGAAATAAAACCCAAGAAAATTGTAAGTTGCTCAATGTCACATGAGTTTTCTTTATTTCCTATTTAGACTCTTTCCACCATAACATTTTGGCCTCCTCTACTTAAATTTCCCAAGGACAGGGATTCCACCTTTCTAGACTGTCCTTGTATTCCATAAATCCTTATTTGATGAAGGATTTCTGGGCATAAGCCCTGGCTCCTTAGGCTTCCTCCCTGCAAGTGAACCTTTTCCTTCCAGTTCCCATGCACCACACAAAGCAAGCAAATACTAATGCAACGCATTGCTCTTCTTGACTTTACAGAGGAAGGAAATGAGTAGTAAGGTCTACCAGCAAATGACGTTCTTGTTCCAAAGATGAAGGAAGAATAATGCAAACATCACCCTTTAGGGAAGCTAAAATTCACTCCAAGAGGAAGATGAAGGGCTGCTATCCTACAAAACCAGTCTGCCAAATTAGGCCTACTGGTGAGAGAAAAAGCCACACTATATGCTTGGTAAATATTCACACTGAGTGCCAGGTGGGTGATACACAAATATTAAGGGAGGAATCAATTTGAGAATGTCATATGGGTAACTTTATCTCATTTTTGATGATACAAATGCCCTTCATTGTTTCAGCAAATATTTATTGAGTACCTCCTACATGCCAAGCACTGCTTTAGACCTGTAGATAATAGTGGTAGAAAAGCCAGGCCGGGCGCGGTGACTCACACCAGTAATCCCAGCATTTTGGGAGGCTGAGGCAGGTGGATCACCTGAGGTCAGGAGTTCAAGACCATCCTGGTCAACGTGGGGAAACCCCATCTCTACTGAAAAATACAAAAATTAGCTGGGTGTGGTGGCAGGCACCTGTAATCCCAGCTACTCAGGAGGCTGAAGCAGGAGAATTGCTTGAACCCAGGAGGCAGAGGTTGCAGTAAGCCAAAATCACACCACTGCACTCCAGCCTGGGCAACAAGAGTGAAAACTCTGTCTCAAAAGAAAAGAAAAGACAGACAAAAGAAAAGCCAAATCCCTACCCTCACTCCCTCAAACACAAAATTGCAGTCCTTCTGACCATTTCTCCTCATGCCTCACTTTTACTCAGCATCCTATATCCTTTCAGATATTGCCTTTATCCCTTTCTCTCTTCATGTTTGCTTCCGAAGCCAGCACATTAGCTCAGGCCTTCCTTATCTCATGCCTAAACCAGTTTTCTAACAGATCTCCCTGTCTTCTTTCAATGACCCAATTATAGTTTCAAAAATTCTGATTTATTCTGGTTACTTAAATTCTCAAAAGCTTCAATGGCTCCACACAACCCACCTCAAACTCCCCCGACTGGCATGTCCCATCCTCCAAGATCTGGATCCACCTCTTCTGTACAAACTTAATTAAAAGGCATACTACTTAAAAGCAACTTTAAACTGCATTAATGTTTGTGACCACGTATCCCATAAGTTTACACAAAGAGAAAAAAGACCTATAAGACAAGCAATTTTTAATTTATGTGAGTTAAGTTCCTGTAAAAGTTATTTCAAATCAATAAAACATAAATAGACTTTAATTTTTCCATAGAAACAATGCTATTATAAAGAGTTTCACTCTTGACCAAGAGGCTAATGCCCAACATTTTTATTGCATGTCAAGATAAGGGGAAAAGTCTTTGGGAGGCAGAGGCAGGTGGATCGCTTGAGCCTAGAAGTTCAATACCAGCCTGGGTAACATGATGAAACCTTGTCTCTAGTAAAAATACAAAAAATTAGGTGGGCATGTTGGTGCACACCAGTAATCTCAGCTACTCGGGAGGCTGACGGGGAGAATCACTTGAACCCAGGAGGTGGAGGTTGCAGTGAGCCAAGATCATGCCACTACACTCCAGCCTGGGGGACAGGGAGTGATGCTATCTCAAATCAAAAAAAAAAAAAAAAAAAGTAGGAAAAATGCCATAAGCCAAAATGATGTAAGTAGAATCTTATTTACCGTAGAAATAGCTATACTTCTAAGCAAGCATCAACTGAGCAACCCTTTGTGGAAACCAGTCACCAAATATTATCAACTATAAGCCACCTACCTATGCACCATGAAATATAAGGCTTTCTAAAATGTAAGTAATCAAGGCAATACAATCATAAGAACAGATTAGAACAGATTTAATATGATATGGTATCAAAAGTTATTACACAGTTTTCTCTGCTTACTTGATAACTTCCACTTTATTTTCACTACAGTAAAAGTAAAGGTGAGATACACCTTCACCAAGGACATAGAGTTTAGGAGGATTACTTTGGGTCAATTTTGACAGCTTCTTTGAGAAAAGAAGTCCTAGGGAAACTTTTTTTTAGTTATAATGACATAGGGAATTCTAAATTGTTGATGCCCCTTTTTCTCTCTTAAGAAAAAATGTTATTGTAGTAAGCTTAAGCATTAGAGATTAAAGGTCCTTGTGTGCTTGCAAACTTTCTTGGGCAGTGATATCACCAGTGCAATCATCTTAAAATACATAAAGTGACTTTCTCAGATTAATTTTTGATCTCTCACCACTTCTTACTTCATAGTGTTAAAAAGACTCAAAGTCAAGCCCAAAGAACTCACTGTTAAGTTTGATTTGAACCAAGTGAAGTAAGTCTCTCTACCTTAGTCACAACTGAGTTATTAGCTTATAGTTATGGAATGCAGCCAGCCCTCAACATGTAATCAGTCATTTAGGAGAATTTGTATAGACGATGTCCTCCCATTAGTGGCTAATTTTTCCCACAAACATGTGAAAGTGTTAAATACAAATGTTTTGGTTCTAGCAAGTACCAAAAGCCGTTAAGATGTACATGCGTGAGGCTGTGTGCAATGGCTCATGCCTATAATCCCAGCACTTTGGGAGGCTGAAGTGGGGCAATCGCTTGAGCCCAGGAGTTCAAGACCAGCCTGGGCAACATAGGGAAACCCCTTTTCTAGAAAAAAATTTAAAAATTAGCTGGGTGTGGTGGTGCGTACCCGTAGTCCAAGCTGAGGCAGAAGGATCACTTGAGCCCAGGAGGTCGAGGCTGCAGTGAGCTATAATGGTGCCACTGCACTGAAGCCTGGGTGACAGAGCAAGATCTGGTCTTTATAAACAAACAAACAAAAAGATGTGCATTCCTGCTGTTGATCAGTAATAGACTGCAATTTCATTTATAGTAATTTTTTGTAATGAAATAAAGATGCAAGGAAATATACAAAAATGTGTGCATAAGAATGTATCACAACATTGGTTATAACAATGAAAAAAGGAAATAATCTAAATGTCCATCAATAAAGAAACACGACATTTGGATGCATTCAGGCAATGTAATACCATGTTAGCCTAGGCTCCAGTCAGAAAGCAGAGGGCAGGAACTTGCATGGAGGTAGTTTATTTTGGGGAGTCAACCAAAGGAAAAGTAGTGGGAAACTAGGAGAAATGGAACAGGAAAGAAAGAAATCCACTATTAAGGTATATTATCAAACTAGAAAGTATGGGAAACTGGAGCTTGATTCAAATGAGGGGCTCTAAGAAACCATGTAGAACGTGCCCCTTTGAATTGTCGGCCTAAGAGATAGAATTGGGGAGCATTTAGCCACGGGCTCCCATCTTCCATTGGTCAAGGGTTTTCCCATGAGAATTAACACCCTCACACTTCCAAGTCTACACAAACTCAAGAGCTAAATGGGTCCCAAGTTTCCCATATGGGGTGTGAGAAGCCCCAGGGCAGAAACTGACAAATACATGGTGCGGCTAAAGCAGGTACCTGTAAGGTAACACCTAGGCAATGGCCAGAGTAAAACTGAGAAAATGTGAAGTGTGGGAGCAAGAAGTGTCCAACGTAAATACCATGTGCCACAAAAGTGATGGTGTAGTTCTATCATCTACTGACATGAAAGATATCTGTTCCATCATGATGAGGAAACAACACAAGTTACAAAGGGCTATATATAGTATGATCCCATTTGTTTTAGTTAGCTAGCTTTAGTTTCTAGTAACAAAGTCCCTCAAGGTAGCTTTTAAAGGGGAAGGGGTGGTTTACTGAAAGAATCAATGGAGCAGTAAGGGAAAAGGAAATCTCAGAGGAACCATGATACATACAGCTCTCAGGGCGACTAGGAAGCCACCACAGAAACAGCTAAAATATTGACCACTCTCTCCACCTCAGTCTCATTCACAATCTAGTTCTGCTGTTCTCTTCCTCAGCCTATCCGTTCTAGCTTGGAATCTCTGCTTCTTCATCTAAAGCATGGTTTCTGCTTCTTCACAGCCTCAGTGTACACATATATTTCCCAATCAGAGCTCTCAGTGGTAGCTCCCACTGTAAACTCTTTTCTTCTTGATTTCTCCCCTAGATGTGTTCCTCTCTCAGTAAATGTCTTCATTATTCACAGACCATGTTGTTGCCCTGCTTCAAACCCTCCATGGCTTCTCAGTGCACTTAGAATAAAATCCAAACTCCTAACCGGGGCCTTCATGACTCTGGAACATCAGGCGTTGGCTTCATCTTCACAGTCATGCCACCACCCACCTCCCCTACTGCCACTCACTCACTCTACAGGCAACCATGCCAAACTTGTTCCCACTTCAGAGCCTCTAACGTTGCTGTCCCTTCTGACTGCCACAGAATTCTTCTGGCTCTTTATGTTATTCAAGTCTCAGCTCAACCACCACCTGAGAAGCCCTCTCTGCCCAGCCTAGCTAAAGTAGCTCACTGTCCCAACAACATTCTGTGAAATCTCCACTTTAACTGTTTCAGAGCACTTTTCATCACCTGAAATTGCCTCATCTGTGTATTTAAAATTGCCCTTCTTTCCTAGTCATTAGCAGTACCCTGGAGAGCGTCGATGGACATTAGGTACTTAAAACTAACCATAGTTGAATAACTGAATGAATGAACTGGTATTCACGGTACTAATTCCCCAAAGGAGAAAGCTGAGTGGACCAGCGTGTTTTTGTTTGTTTTGTTTTTGTTTTTGTTTTCTGTTTTTTTGTTTTACCAGATCACAGCATAGTTGCTGGCCAATTTAAGGCCAATTCTTGAGCCAGGAACCCTTCCCTAGTTCAGTAAGTCACAAAAAGGTGAGAGTTGGCAGGCACAAAACATGGCCACCATGTCCCACCCCTTCAGCAGAAACGATGGGCAGAGAAACAGAATTACCAAAGCTCTAACACATCTCTTTTTGGTGTATAATCCTTTAAAACCTGTAGACCCAAATCATCTAGTTCCAGGGAAATATTACAGCAATATTCTTGTACTTCTCAAAGGATATTAAAAGAGAAAGTAAACACATAATCCAGAGAAACACATTAAAATTTCTCAACTTGCCACTTCATTCTATCTGAAACTCTTTGGAGACTCTCTTTTTCCAACCCCAAGAAACTCTCTCATCCATGCAATTTTCTCACTATCTCTTCCTCCCTTTGCTGCTTCTTCCTCACCTCTAATTCCTCTCACCTTTAAACAGATTTTCTCCCATCATATCACATCCACTGATGTGTAGTGTCCTAACAAGTAATGGATGTTTTTCTCTTTTACTCCTTTTTCCCAAGGACAATTCATCCAATTCATGTGCTCTCTCTGTTCTCCACTCCCCTCCCCATCTTCATTGGGAGAGTTGGGGCAGGAATCTTTGGAAATTCACCTGTTAATAATTTTTTTGTTCCCATGATACAAAGCCCATATAGGCTTATATTCAGCTCCTGTGTCCCTGTACAGTGTGGTACTAGTTGTTTATGGCTGACATCCACTTTGACTGGTAGACTTTCATGCAATTTTGTTAAATATTTTTAATATCACCTGTGTATACATACATATGCATACATACATGTACACACATATATGTATTATGCATTATGGAGAGGAAGAAGAGACATGGAAGGAAATAAAGAATCAGAGAATAAGAACTTGTACCAGAGCCAGTGAAGGAAGATGCAACTGTCATTGCACACACAAATACACAGTTTACGTATATGGTAGCAATACTCAAACACAGAAGGATTTTCTTCAGCCCAGTGCCAGAAATAACTCTTTCTCCTTTTGGTCCAAATATAGAATGTGGTAAGCAAAAGGAAGGAGAATCTGAAGAAATTCATTCTCTCCATATCCAAAGACTGTACATTTCCCAGGAAAAAGGTGTGGAGAAAATAGCTCATTAACATATTTTTCTACAATATATCAAAGCAGTCAGGTACTCAGACCTTCATAATTAAATACATGAGTCAGGAAGCATAAAACTCTTATAATGTATCAACTCTAAGAATTAGATGGTTTCTCATTCTATAAGAAACCAAAAAGAGAAGACTTTTTATGCATTTTTTGTATTTCCTAGCAAATTATAAAGTCAATATTTGTAAATATTCTATAAAAATCTTGAGTACTTGTATTAAATACAACTTTATAGCTGATATCTGTTGTTTTGGTCCCTATAACTATCATAATTCTCCTTAATGGAACCACTTTTCCACCAATCTTGGGCCATGTGGTTTGGATGTCTTATCCCACTCCTAAATCCAGTGTGAGCCATGACTGGACTAAGTTACGCTGCAGATTCAACCCACTTACAAAAAATAATTGATTCAAGGATGGGCACATGTCCTAATTCAGGCCACTGAGAACCAAATGCAGGGCCTCTGTCAACCACCATTTTATTTTCTGTCTTTATGAATTTATCTGGTGAAGGTGAGATGTCCTCTCTTCCTCAATAGACTTGAAGTCTTGGGAATGTGAAGTCTCAGGAGGCTGCAGCTTTCTTTTCTTTTCTTTGTCTTTTTCTTTTCTTTTTTTTTTTTTTTTAGACAGAGTCTTGCTCTGTCGCCCAGGCTGGAGTACAGTGGCGCAATCTCGGCTCACTGCAAGCTCCGCCTTCCGGGTTCCCGCCATTCTCCTGCCTCAGCCTCCCCAGTAGCTGGGACCCGTAGTAGGCGCCCGCCACCATGCCCAGCTAACTTTTTGTATTTTTAGTAGAGACAGGGTTTCACCATGTTAGCGAGGATGGTCTCGATCTCCTGGCCTCATGATCTGCCCGCCTCAGCCTCATAGAGTGCTAGGATTACAGGCGTGAGCCTCCGCGCCCGGCCAATCTGCAGCTTTCTTACAACCATGAGAGGAAACTTTATCTAAGAATGAGGCCAACATGTGGGAGAGAGAGAAAATGAGGTGACACCTGGTGCTGGAAATGTCTCTGGGCACCTGAGTCAAGCAACAGGTAAACGAGGCTCCTCACCGGACCAGTTACAAATGCCTATAAATTCCCTTTTTGGTTAATTCCATTTGGTTGAGCTTCCTTCACTTTCAACCAAAGGAAACTTAACTGGTACACTGCTTACAACATAGACACTGATTTGTCTCTATGCTTTTCTCCAGGAATATAGAGAGAGCAGACACCATCAGAAATAAGCCTCGCCAATAAACTATTCTGTGAGGGGGGCATCTTACCTGATTTTGACCACTCTGGGCCCCTAAATATTAAGTTTAATTAAGCTGAATCCTTATAGTTCAGACATGTATTTGTAAAAAGGCCTACATGATTGTTAATTTCAGAACTTTATAAAGACAGTCTTGTTGAGAATGATAACCTACCTTATGGAATGAGAACTATAAATATTTTACTATATAGTTAATGTAAATAGTTATGTGCCAACTAAAAGTGGAATTCTAATGCTAAATTTTCAGCTCCAAGCTCACTAGGGAATTGGTTCTTTAAAAAAATATTAACTAAATTTGGCTACCAAAACAGTCTCTATTTTTGTCCAGATTTCTTTTTTCCTTGCATTCTCCAGGCCAATCCTCTGTCTCTTTCATTTTAGGTATGGAGTAGGGATGTGGCTTCTTGGTATCAGGGTCCTTATTCAAATCCATTGTAGTTGTTGATAGTCTCTATCTACAGTGCCTCCAAATCCACTTTAAAATATCAAGTCCTTATTAATAACACTCCTAAAGAGGTCTCACCAGGCTTCCCCAGTGCTTCAGACAATTTTTAGCTCTATAGTTCTTCCCAATTTAAAAACAAAATGAATTTCACAAACAGAATTGAAATGTCAAATTTTACTACCATCTGGATTTAAAGACTGCAAGAAAAACTAGGTTTGGGTTGTTTTATTTTTGTAGCCAAAGTGAATGTATTACAGTACATTTGTTTTCAGACCATTAACCTCTCTATCCCTACGCATTTTGCTCCAGGGGAATAAGGTATTCAAGTGAAAAAAAGGAAACCATCCAGAAAATTCTAAGAGGACCCTATAAAATTCAGTAGCTGCACTCGATATAACGGAAGAAAAGTCTTCCAATTCCTCTTCATCATCGTCATGAGGATAAACCCGATCTGCTCACTGCACTGAATTTAGAACCGTGAATGTGAGTTAACAACTTGGCTCTGCTCCTCTGGGGGCTTACAATCTGATATATGTAGAGACATAAAGGATGTACGGGCAACTTAACAAAGGCTTTATGGTCCATCCTTTTAAAGCACAATGCAGCCCCAGTGCCTCCAGTATCGGAGAAAGAATGGCAGCAGCTGAGACGTATCGGGTGGAGAAGGGGTGGATGGTTACTGGCGGCAAGGACAGGGTGACTGGGCACCTCAGGGAAGAACCCAGGACTGGGACACATGCAAAAGACAGCTGAGTAATTCCATGTACTAGAAGTTCCCCTCCAGAGTGCATCATTCAGTTCTCTCAAGAATCCCACCAAAAGGATGGTCAAAGACTATCCACCAAACTTTAGAGACATGGAAACTAAGATCCTGAGAAGTTATGATTTGGCTTAGTGACTTTGGAGAAGCACAGCAGGAGATATGCCACAAAATGCTACATTGGCTTTTGTCCAATATTCCCTGAATAGAAACCTGGTTTCTCCCCAACTTCGGGCATTCATTCAGTTCCAACAAATGATCCTACTATGCCCCACACACTATGCTAGATGCTGGGGATACAGCAGTGAAAAAGACAAAGTTCCTGCCCCCATTAAACTTACATTTAGCAGAAAATATAGATTTCACATTTTTTACTATTTTATTAATTTTACATTTTTTATTGTAAAATATACATAACAAATATGTACCATTTTAGAACATTTTTAGGTGTGCAGTTCAGTGGCATTAAACACATTCACATTGTTGTGCAACCATCACCAACATCCATCTCCAGACTCTTTTTTATCTTGTCAAACTGAAATTCTGTGCCCAATAAATAATAATCCTCCTTTTTCCTCTGCCCCCCACCTCTTTTGATCATTTTATCTGTTGTCTTTATGAATTTGACTTCGCTAGATATTTCACACAAGTGGAATTATACAATATTTGTCCTTTCATTTCTGGCTTATTTCCCGTAGGATAATGTCTTCAAGGTTCATCCAGGTTGTAGCAAGTGTCAGAATGTCATTACTTTTTAAGGTCGAATAATAATGATGTTATATGTAAATATCACATTTTGTTTATCCATTGATGGGCACTTGGGTTCTTTCCAACTTTTAACTATTGTGAATAATGCTACCGTGAACATTGTTGTACCATTATCTGTTTGAGTCCCTGCCTTCAAATATTTTGAGTATACCCAGAAGTGGAATTGTTGGATCATATGGTAAGCCTATTTTTAATTTTTTGAGAAACCACTATGCCGTTTTTCACAGAGGATGCACAATTTTACATGCCTGCCAGTAATGCCCTAGTGCCCTTATTTCTCTATATCCTCATCAACACTTGTTATTTTCTGGTTTTTTGTTGTTTGTTTTTAATAATAGCCAGTATGAAGTGGTATCACATTGTGATTTTGATTTTCATTTACCAAATGATTAGTGGTGTTAGGCATCTTCTCACATGTATTAGATACCTGCATACATTCTTTGGAGAAATGTCTATTTAAGTACCTTCCCCATTTTTAAATTGGATTTTTTGTTGTTATTGTTGAGTTTTAGGAGTTCTTTATATACTCTGGATATTATCCCTTATCAGATATAAGATTTGCAAATATTTTCTACCATTCCATGGTTGCTTTTCATTCTGTTGATAGTTTCTGTCTTAGTCCATTTGCATTGCTATAAGGAAAACCTGAGATTGAGTAATTTATAAAGAAAAAAATGTTTATTTGGCTCATGGTTCTGCTGGCTGAAAGACTGGGCATCTGATAAAAGCCTCAGGTGGCTTCCACTCACAGTGGAAGTCAAAGGGGGGCCAGTGTATGCAGAGATCACGTGGTGAGAGAAGACGCAAGAAAGAGAGGGGAGAGAGGTACCAGGTTCTTTTTAACAACCAGCTCTGGTGGGAACTAACAGAGTGAGAATTCACTCGTTACTGTGAGGATGGAACCAAGCCATTCATGATGAATCTGCCCCCAAGACCCAAACAGCTCTCATTAGGCTCCCACCTCCAACACTGGAGACCAACTTTCAAGGTTTGGGGGAAAAACATCCTAAGTATAGCAGTGTGCTTTGGTGTGAATGCCGATTTAAACAAAAAATTGCAGGCTTTGGGCATGCTGGAAAAGTAAGAGGAAATCTCATGGATTGGGAGGATGAAACCCTTCCTCCCTCATTTGTTCATTCAGCATTCACTGCTCTAGGCAGTGGGCAAAAACAGTGAACAAAATAGACAAATGTCCTGGCTCCAAAGAGCTCCCATTCTAATGACATTCATGAAGTAACATTCTAAATTGAAAGACGAAAGATAAAGAGGAGATTGCTGGGGACTGAGCAGTGGGAGGATAAGGGACAATGACAGAGTGAAAGGAGCTCTCTAGGGGCAAGAAACAGCCTGTCTGAAGGCCTTGGTAAGATGAGAAGTTGCTATGTTTAAGGAACAAAATTAAGGCCACGAAGACTTGCGCAGAAAAATCAGCAAAAAGGTAAGCCTGAAAAAGTAAGCAAAGCCCAGTTATAGAGAGCATATGCTATGTTGGAACCTTGGTTGTTATCAAAAAGCAACAGAAAGCCATTTAGAGCTTTGGGCAGAAGAATGACATAAACAGAGTTATATTTATGAAAAATTACCTGACTCTAGAGAAGAGAAAAGATAGAAGGGTGGGTGTGGGGGGCAAGAGACCAATTATGGGGATATTGCAGTAGTGAACTTCAGATCGGAAAGGTTGGAAGCTGCATTAATAAGAACATTAAATAGAACTGACAAAAAGCTAACTCAAACTAGCTCAACTAAGGGAAGAACCTTATTGTTTCATAAAACATGAAGTTCCAAAGAGTAGTCTTAGGTCCAGCTGGATCCAAGGATTTCACATGAAGTCAACAAGTCCCCCTCTCTACCACAGGAATCTATATTAGAAATATATTATTTATAGCTGCTGAAAAACATTTTCATATTTTTATAGTTTTCCACATTGTGAATCCTTTCTTCTAAAAGTACAAATTACATTTACTGGATTTCTTTGCATTTAGAGTAAAGGTGTATCATCTAGGCATTGCCAAACAGATACAACTACAGGAGACTCGAATGTGGAGGGGAGTTATAATCAGTGATGGCCCCACGCTGGCAGACTGATTTCCTGACAAGAACAGCAGTCAAGGAATCTAGTTCTTCTGGGGCAACAGCAACACAGATTATGGCTTCAGGTTCAGGGTTGGGGCCATATCAATTGGCAATAGGTAGTAGGAATGATGTTTTTGCCAGTATAATTTTTCAGTGAGATTAGCCAGTGTTCTTAGCTTCAGTGTCCATGGCAATGAACTTTCAAGCCTGTTTTCCAGCAATTCTAGAAATTCCTTGAGCTACCTAATATTTTTTAATAAATCCACTTTTGCTTATTTTTTGGACTATTTGGAATGGATCTGTTGTTCATAATCAAGAATGTTGACTATTATACTACTCCCTTTTTCTTGACTCCTTTCATGTGTTAACCTCAATCTCCTCTCATGCAGACTTTTTCCACGTGGTGGGGAAAGGACCACCAGCAGTCATTAACCAGCATTTTTCAGCTCCATAACCCAAAAGGCGAGTCCCCTTCCATTTCAGCACCAAATTTAAAAGCTTGGGAAATAACAATAGCTACCATTAGTAGAGCCATTAATAAAGCACTTACTATAAACAGACACTAAGATGGTCTATGTTTACTTTTTTTTTTGAGATAGTCTCACTCTGTTGCCCAGGCTGGATGGCAATGGCATGATCATGGCTCACTGCAGCCTTGAACTTCTGGGTTCAAGTGATCCTCCAGCGTCAGCTTCCTGAGTAGCTGGGACCAAAGGCACAGGCCACCACACCCGGCTTTTTAATTTTTTGTAGCGACGGGGCCTTGCCATGTTGCAGGCTGGTCTTGAACTCCTGGGCTCAAGCAATCCGCCTGCCTCAGCCTCCCAAGTGCTGAGATTACAAGTGTGAGCCACCGTGCCCAGCCAAACTCATTTAATCTTTACCACATCTCTAAGAAACAGGTACTATGATTTTTCATTTTTCAAAAAGGGAAATGATACAATAAAATTCTCAAGGTCATACAGCTAGGAAGTGACAGAATCAGAATTTAAACTCAAGCAACTGGACTCCAGAGTCTGTGCTCCCAATGCAGGGACATTCCAACACAGAAGTGGAGTAAAGATTTTATTCCTACCTCACTTGTTTCCCTTTCCAGAACAAGCAAAGGTCTGAAAAGGGAAGCCAGAGGAAAATCAGATAAAATCTGGAGGAAAATGTGATGGCGTAGAGAAGAAATGGTTTCAAAAAAAGGAGATATGTATCTATTCAATTAGAAATTACCCTTCAAAACATGTCATATATTCAGTTATCTCCACATGTGAATTATTGAGAGACTGCAGAGAAATTTCCAAGTGAAAAGCTACATCATTAAACAGTAAAGTGAATTTTGAATAGGCTTTCATTATCTATTAATAAACAAAACTTCAGAATTATTGACTAACATGCTTCATTTGTGAAGCAAACAATAAACATCATTAAACACGAAAAAAAGAAGGAAAGAGAACTGTGTCAGATGCTAGCGAGAGGCTGAATTAGATTCAGACAGAAAATTGACCACTGTATTAGATGCTTTTGATAAACTGGATAGGATCTATTTCAATAGAGTGGTGGGTACAAAGAAGTGTAGTTGGAATGGGCATATGAAAGGAAAAAAATGAGAAAGTAGAAACAGGAAGTATAAATAAATAGTGTGAAGACTGTGAAGAGAGGGAAAGAAAACATACAAGGATGATGTGAAGTCAAGGGAGATATATTTTTATTTTATTTATTTAGTTTTAGGTTCTCTCAAATCATGGGATTAAAGGGATGGTTAATAATAAAACATATTTGTATACTGTTAGGAGTAATTCCATGATGGAAAAAAAAAATTGAGAGAGGTTAATTCCAGTATTGAGGTCCTTGAGTAAACAAATGTGGATGTGATGTGATCTAAGACACCAACAGACGGGCTGGATATCAGAAGCAGAAACACTACTTCCAGTGTTCAGAAGGAAACATAAAATATGTGGAGGGTACAGATGCAGGTAGATTGGTAGGTTTAGTGATAGGAAGATGAGGGAATTCTAAGTTCGTTACATTTCCTTGGCCAAGGTTATTGGCTGGGAGTGAATGGGATGAAGAATGGAGGTTTTAGAAAAAAGATTGTCCTACAGTGTAGGAGGGTGAATGTACCAGGGAAGTGAAACAGCATCATCTAGCAGCATTGGATTCCATTTGGGATTTACAGTGGAAAACTTTAGGCAAGTCCAGTCATCACGGTTGTATGAATTTCCTCTAGTAACACTAGTTTCTCAGGTATAGTTACAGCATAGGAGGATAATCGAGTTTCACAAGCGGTGGGTTTTTTCAGATGTGTTCAATGGAGGGAAAAGGAAACAAGGAAGTTCAGGTTTTCTGCAAGAATCTGGCTCAAGTGCCAGACCATGGAAACTAGCTTAACAAGAAGATAAATAACAATATGAAAGTTAGGGAAATTAAAAAATAAAATCAGTAGGGTCAATGGATTGAATGTCCCTATAGGGTCAAAGAACAGTTCCAAGGGAACTGGTAGGAGTGAGATCGAGGCTCAAAATGTGATAATCAGACAGTAGGATAGTGCTTGCTATCCAGAGATTTTAAAGGCTATTGGTACTGACTGCTAATAATGTCTATGGTGTGGCTGTAGGAATGGCCGTGGCTGGTTGCAGTGGACTGAAGAAGATATTTGGAGTAGAGAAGTTCAAGAAATTGAGAGATCAGGGTATTGGGTGGATAATCTACAAGGACAACAAACCCAATAGGATTGTAGGAATAATGGAGGAAATCAAATACAATAAACCAGATGATAAAGTCATCAAAGAATGATGAGAGACAGCAAGAGATTTTGAAAGATGACAACTATTAGAAGAGAGATTAGGTGGTAAAGTCTGAAGACATGAACTCAAGAGACTCAGGGTTTTCAAAGTCAAAAGAAGAATAGATAGTTTGGAAGGATCAATAGGAAGAAAAAAGATACTTACTCTATCTAGAGCCAAATGAGGGGCTGAAGCATTACCAGAAAGGGGTCCCGATCCAGACCCCAAGAGAGGGTTCTTGGACCTTGTGCAAGAAGGAATTCAGGGTGAGTCCACAGAGTAAAGTGAAGGCAAGTTTATGAGTGAAGTAAAGAAACAAAAGAATGACTGCTCCATAGACAGAGCAGCCCCAAGGGCTACTGGTTGGCTATTGATTACATGATAAACGAAGGGTAGGTTATTCATGAGTTTTCTGGGAAGGGGCAGACAATTCCCAGAACAATTCCAAAAAGGGTTCCTCCCCTTTTTAGACTATATAAGGTAACTTTCAGACGTTGCCATGGTATTCGTAAACTGTCATGGCACTGGTGGGAGTGTCTTTTAGCATGCTAATGCATTCAATTAGTGTATAATGAGCAGCCAGGATCGCCAGATATCACTTTCACTGCCATCTTGGTTTTGGTGGGGTTTGGCTGGCTTTTTATGGTGTCCTGTTTTACCTGAATCTTGTGATACCAGTCCTGCTGACTTCCTGTCTCATCTTGTGACTACGAATGCCTAACCTCCTGGGAATGTGGTCCAGTAGGTCTCAGCCTCATTTTATCCAGCCCCTGCTCATGATGAAGTCACTCTAGCTTGAACACCTCTGACAGAAAGACAAGACATCTTAGATTTGGGAGGAAATTGCTTCTAGGAAAGAAGTTACCTCAGGGAACAGCCATGTTTCAGTTAGAGGAAGAAGGGGAAGCAAATGCTCAGAGAGCAGTCCTGGGATGTAGAAGTTTGGTTACGTAAAATCAAGAATTATAGAGGGCAGTGGAGGAGTCTGAGATTGCAGAGAAGCATAAACAACATAGTCAGGGTGGGGAAGGTAAAAGGCAGTGTTGAGACAAGAGACAAGTGATAATGATCTAGGAGATATGGACTTCTAGCACTGAGGTTACTGGAATGTGGGGTATGCTGTGAGCTGTCCTGGAAGGCTAGAGGAAATTGAGTTACCCAGAATGTTCAGCCAGGAGGTGTGGGTCACTGTTTAGTCCTATATCTCACAGAGGTGTTTGGGCCTGGGGAATGGAATAAGGCCTCCTAGAAAAACAGCTCATGATGGTTGTAAGCTGTTCAATGAGCAGTGCTGGCTGGGGAGGAGTTCTCTCTCTAGAAGCACTACTTGCTATTGGGACCTCCAGACCCTGGTCTCTCTTTTCATTGCAGTACCGTCACAGCCTGAGTATCATTGGGACCACAGGTCGCTTCACCAGGTGAGAGGTGCAGAGAGAAGGGCCATGGTGGGTCTCAGGGCAGAAAGTTTTGTGGCAACTGGAAAATGAGACCACATGAGAAGTTGGGGCCATTAGTCTCTCCCTCTGGAAACAGAAAAGGAGTTTGTTTTTGGTTTGTTTGTCTGTTTGTTTGTTTTGTCATTTGGTCCAGCCTTATCTTTAACCAAGTTTTCTTTGCTCCATTTTTCAAGTTTCACTACCCTAAATTTTGCTTCTTTCAACCCCAGAAAAGTCCTTTTCTTCCTTGACCACTATTTCAACAAATGATACAAGCTAGGTATGACTGAACTGCCTTCATGCAACACTTCAAACAAACGCCAATGATATTTGATGCTTCAGACAACGACTGCCCCCTTATCATCTTTTGCTGCCATTCCATCAAAACAAAACAAAGTAGACAAAGACATGACTCATAGATGATTGAGATTAGAAATACAGATGGATAGATACACAAACAGATAATAAATAAATGAGAGAAGGGAAGAGGAAGAGAGGGGAGGGGAGTGGTAAAGAGGGAAGAGGACAGATTTGGGTATCCCTTTGATGGCTGGTAAAATGTCTAGATATTCTTTGGAATAATTCATTTCTACAATCTTATGAAAAGGATAATCTTATTTAGAAACATAATCAGCAAAACCAAAACTAATTTCCCAATTCCCCAACTTCCACATCCAAAAAATTATTACAGCTCCCAGACAAATGTAGATTTGAATTAGGAAAGGCCTAAAGGAAACATTAGAAGGCACACTGAAAACTGTCTTCCTCACCTCTCAATCAGAACTGATCTTAAAAACCCAAAGCTACAAGAATCTGTTTGGAGGCACAAATCAGAGCTCTAGTCCAAAGACCTGTTTAACTTAAATAGAAGCTAAATCCTCATCTTGCCTGGAAAATGAGGTTCTTACATCAGGGTTACTCTCATAACAATGAGGAGAAACTGGCATTGTCTCTCACAGGAAGGTTCCACCGGTGGATTACGGCAGTTTAGGAAGGGAGCCAGGATCAGAGTTTCAAACACAACCACCTAAGGAGGCCTCACTTAGAATTCCCATTATGGATTTACCCCCTGGGTGGCCCATAAGGCTTCCACTACTTTCCCTTTAAACAGCACTGTGGTTTTGTTCTTTGTTCATTCTAGAGACTCAGCTGAGAAAACAGACAGAGGCTAGACCACAGGTTCTCAAATTTTGATGTACTATGAATTCTCTAGTGTGGAGAATCATCATAACTGTAAGCTCCCAGGACCCTGCCCTTTGTAGTGATGATGTCAAAACGTTACCTCACTTTATTGTCATATGCAACCTCTGGGAAGAAGTTTTCATTCCCATTTTAAATATGAAGAAACTGAAGCTAAAGAAGATTACGTCGCTTGACCAAGTCACTCCATGAATATGTGGTAAGGCTGGTCTTATATGCAAGGCATCCAATGCCAGATCCTATGTGGTATCAACTCTGAGAGCACCACTCTGTTCACTTATAACCATAGGAGGTTCTGAAATTCAGAAGAAAATTAGAAATTTTAAAAGTGGTTTGAGGAAACTGCTTCCAAATCTAAGCTGTATTCTTATTAAACACCACACACACACACACACACACAAACACACACACATACACACACACACGGCTATTCTGCACCTTTTAAAGCTAGTATGGCAGTTATTCAAGCAAAATGGAAAAATTTTTTAATTCTACAGCATTTCGAAGAAAATTAAATTACCCAAAAAAGTGATAATTATTTCTCCAGGGCACAGAATTATTTATATAGCTACCACAACTTTTAAAACAATGTTGATGTATAATGACACTTGTTCCATTAAAAAAAAAAATCTCTCCCAGCCTTTTCAGGTTCATTGTTCCTTGATTAGTTGATCCAAACTAAGCATTCCAGACACATTGTTGGGTAATAGTTCCATTCTGTATTCCAAGATACTTACATGGTATGACACACTTGAGCTATGTTTGCCTATGGTAGTTAGGTTTAGAACCACTTTGGAACACACACAGACCTATAATCCAGCCAGCGTTCCAATTAGACTTTTTCAGAGCTCCCCACCCCTCTGTACTCCTCTCAAATCTGTTTTTGCTGGCCAGGCACGGTGGCTCATGCCTGTAATCCCAGCACTTTGGGAGGCTGAGGTGGGTGGATCACTTGAGGTCAGGAGTTCAAGACCAGCCTGGACAACATGGTGAAACTCTGTTTCTACTAAAAATACAAAATTACATGGGAGTGGTGGCGCACGCCTGTAATCCCAGCTACTCCAGAGGCTTAGGTAGAAGAATTGCTTGAACCTGGGAGGCGGAGGTTGCAGTGAGCCGAGGCCACACCACTGCACTTCAGCCTAGGTGACAAAAAAAAACACCAAACTATCTGTACATATCTGTGAAATTCACATGTATATATCTTTAAGAAATCACATATTGGAATTTGGTGTTTTTGAAACTGCTCATTATGACCATTTGTCCATGTAAAAAAAATGCAGTTTTCAAGGCTTCTTGGTGAAATATCTCTTAGGAATTGGCATAAAGGCTTTAGAATAGATATTTGGCTGGGCATGGCAGCTCATGCCTGTAATCCCAACACTTTGGGAGGCTGAGGTAGGAGGATCACTTGCCTCCAGGAGTTCAAGACCAGCCTGGGCAACATGGTGAGACCCCCATCTCTACAAAAAAATCAAAAATCATTTAAGCATAGTGGCACATGCCTGTAGTCTCAGCTACTCAGGAGGCTGAGGTGGGAGGATTGCTTGAGTCCCGGAGGTTGACGCTGCAGTGAGGTGTGTTCACACCACTGCAGTCAGCCTGGGTGACAGAGTGAGACAAGAAGAAACGAAGGAAGGAGGGAGGGAGCGAGAGAAGGAGGGAGGAGAGAAAGACAAAATGAAAAAGAAAGGAAGGAAGGGAGGGAGGGATGAAGGGAAGGGAAGGGAAGGGAAGGGAAGGGAAGGGAAGGGAAGGGAAGGGAAGGGAAGGGAAGCAAGGAAGGAAAAATATGGTTGTGAAGTATCTTCCCAGCCCTTCAACCTCTCTCTCAAACCATAGTGATGGCTGAGTTTATGGATGAAATGATCAATTTAGAGAAAAATAACTGTTTAATCTTCTTTGCTGGTTAAAAAGACAAGAAAATATTTCCCCCGTGAAGAGTCTGATTTATGAAAGGTGAAGAATATATCAATCCAGAAACAGCAATGGCAGGAATAATTTGTCAATACTTTAAAATGCTTTGTCAAACCCACCATGGGCTTTCAGTCTTTGTAGTTAGCAACTCCCAGAAGCTTCACGGTGCAGCAAAAGGGCTTTTGACTTATTCCAGCTTACCCACTAACAGGCTATGAGAACTTCTCAAAGTTACCCCTTGCTTTTGGCCTCAATTTCTATATCTGTAAAATAAGGAGGCTAACAGACTAGGTGATCTGTAAGGTTCCTTTTATCTATGACTTTCTCTAAGATATGTATCTCTATCTGCAGTCATCTGAAGCAAAGGGGTGAAGAATCTGAGTACTACTGTCAGACTGCTGGGGTACAAATCCTATCCTTGGTCACTACAGCTGTATGAAATGGAGGAAGATACATGACCTCTCTGTTCTTAGTTTCTTCATCTGCAGAAAGGTTATGATTATGATAACACTAACTCTTTTACAGGGTTATTGCAAGAAAAAAAAGAAATGTATCAGCTGCTTGGCACCATGCCTGGCACATAGCAAGCACTTGATAAACTTAGTGATTATTAACTTAAATGAGGTCAGTTTTCAAAAACAGTAAATGTATCCCAAGCACACTTAGAGAACCACTTTCTGTACATATGTGCTCAAGTATGTCCTAAGGCAGCCAGGAAATGGCCTTAGACTTTTAAAGGAAGAGTTTACAAACTGATAATACACAAGCTATATGCCCCATGAGTATATTTTCTCTGTATGAACGGTGTTATTGTTGTTGTTTAATTGAATCAGTTGCCAAAATCTAAAAATCAGAGTTTCACATTCTGGCTTCAATGGAAAATTGGTGTATCTGGCAACAGTGGACCTGCATTCCTGCATAGCACCAGTGACTAGAGTTTCCCCTTAATGTTCCCATCACTCCCTGCTGTCTTCCAAGCAGCCTGCTTGACTCATTGACACTGCAAGCCTTGCCCCTCTAGGTATTTTGGTTTTGATTCCTGTACTGTACCAGAGGATGAGGACAACTGTTCTCCATTAAAGAAAATCCACCCTTTTCCCACCACATGCACAGTCCAAGAAAAAATTGTCACAGAGGAAAATGGAACTGAAATATAGAGTAAGTGGGAGACCTAATTACATTATTTGACCTGTGAATCCAGCTTGGCCCGAACTCCTTATATCTTTAGATTTTCCAGTTAAATCAGTCATTGAATTTCCATTTTAACTGAGGGAACTTTATTTGTTTTTTTGTCCCTTGCAACCAAAAGACATAACCAATTCCATGACAAGGGTAGCCAATTCATCCTTGTTTTATGACTGAAAATATCATATCCCTGGAAACCTCTCAGTCCCAGGTAAACTGGGATGGTTGGCTATCCCATTCATGGCAAAGTTGTGGTTCAAAGTCAGTAGCAGTCAGCAAAGCCAATGCTTTCTACTTCTCCATATTGCTCATTTTCATTTCCAAAATTTATTATCAGTTTATCAAAATATGAACCAGATCTTGGTTTCTAATACCATTCTTCTATAAAATGAACAAAGGTTCCTTGGAGAAATAGCTGATTCTAGCACTAGAGCAGAAAATATGTAAGATAAGCCTGGAGCATCTTGTATTGTAGTGTTAGAAAGCAAGGAAGTGCTCAAAAAATAAAACAATGGAGCACATGAAAGAGACACAAGAGCCAACTGAAAGAGGCCTCAATGGCCAAAGCTGGAACAATCTGAGCAACAAAATAAAAAACATAATATTGAGTTATAATAATAATATTGAGGGCCTTCTTGCCATATCATAACATGGTAGAAGGGGTCACATGGCAGAAGGACAAAGAGACGGCAAGAGAGAGCAAGAGGGGGCCCATTCCTGTGACAACATCATTGGTCC
Organism: Rhinopithecus roxellana; assembly: GCF_007565055.1. Lineage (NCBI taxonomy): Eukaryota > Metazoa > Chordata > Mammalia > Primates > Cercopithecidae > Rhinopithecus > Rhinopithecus roxellana. The sequence continues at coordinate 64,889,420 of NC_044550.1, read as the reverse complement.
ACTTATAAGGGCAGAGCCGTGATGACATAACCACCTCTTAAAAGCCCCACCTCCCAACACCATCACAATGGCAATTACATTTCAACATGAGTTTTAGAGGGGCAAACATTCTAACCATTGCATCATGATGACGAAATATAATGTGATGTCCTGCATGGGATCCTAGAACAATAACAATAAAAAAGGACGCTAAAGAAAAACTGGTACTGGCCGGGCACGGTGGCTTAAGCCTGTAATCCCAGCACTTTGGGAGGCCGAGACGGGCAGATCACGAGGTCAGGAGATTAAGACCATCCTGGCTAACATGGTGAAACCCCGTCTCTACTAAAAAATACAAAAAAAAAAAAAAAACAGCCGGGCGAGGTGGCGGGCACCTGTAGTCCCAGCTACTTGGGAGGTTGAGGCAAGAGAATGGCGTAAACCCCTGAGGCGGAGTTTGCAGTGAGCTGAGATCCGACCACTGCACTCCAGCCTAGGCGACAGAGCAAGACTCCATCTCAAAAAAAAAAAAAAAGAAAAAGAAAAACTGGTGAAATTGGAATGAAGTATTAATTGTAGTTATTAATAATAATGTACTGATGCTGGTTTCTAACTTGCCACAAATGTAGATAGTGATGTGGAATGACAACAATAGGGGCAAGCAGTGAGGGTATATGGAAGTTCTCTGAACTGTCTTTGAAGTTTTTCTAGAAATCTAAAACTATTCTAAAATTTAAAAATGTATTTAAAAAATAATAATTGATCAGTTCCTATTCTAAAGGAAAGCCCCACTGTGAAGAACGACACGGCTTCATCAATTTCAAAAGCTTATAAAAAATTACACTTTAGTAAAAGGTTTTATGTGTTTTGTACATTTCCGATATAAAGTAACAAGCATCCCAGTGTCATGTGTCTGGACACGTTTTTCCAACATTGCAAGTTAGTTGTACCGTAAGATTTGATTGACCTACTTAGAATTTTGGTTCTTCCAATCGTTCATTAAACTTACAAACTAAATTAATGCTTGTTCTTACATGTCTTGGCAGAACAAATTAATACTATCTAGGCAAATTAATAACCTTGGCTCCTAACTCCTGTGATTTTGGCAGGTTATACCTTCAGCTTCTAAAGCCTGTACACAGGGGAATCTTTGGGTAAGGATACACTCTCCTATCAATACACATACAAAGTTATCCTTAATTAGTGTTAGAAGAATGCCCCAGAGGAGGAGCTGACCTCATCATACCTTCTTGTCAAGCAATAAGAAGCTGGCTCAGTGCCCTTGTAAGAAACTCAGACAGAAACACAAATACAAATCCTCACGGTAAGGAAGTAACTTCTTCACTCAACAACACTTTTCTTAACACCTGAGCTAAGAATACAGAAATGCCAGACACTGAAGGATTTCCATTCCTATTTCAAGGGCAAAATAGCAACATGTTGTTAAATAGGAGATGTAGAGATATTAAGCAGATGAAATTGAGGAGTTCTTGAAATACACAATTGGGTATTCAACCAGCACATCAGAAGTGGTAAGTACTAGGAGTATAAATACGCATTTCATGAACACTGATCACGTGCCTCCCACTGAAAGCCTCTTCTGGGTTCTGCAGAGGATGCAAAAATGATTAAGACACAGTTCATGCCCTCAAGGCATCATGCTATCCTAGTCTGGTGACTAGGATAAAGGAAGTACACAAATAGTTACAACCACAAAGTAGAAGTTAATATATGCCCCAAGAAAAGTACAAAGTGCTCCTAGAGGTTTAAGAGGAAGACATTAAATTCAGTTAAGGACAGGGAAGCAGATAGCACTTTGAGATAGCCTTAAATTGTGGTACAAACTACACAGGCTTGAATGGGGGTATACAGGCACAGGGACAACCTCAGCAAAATCACCCAAGTTTTCCTGTTTACCTAGGGTACACGTAAATAAGTCTTGGGCAATGTGACTTTTAAAAGGAGTCAAGATAGATGTTAGGTCTAGGGGAGAGAGTGGGATGAGAAGCATGGTGTTTATGTGCCTTTAATACATCTCTCCTCAGATTTCTTATCAATTGTAAGGGGAAACATAGCAATTGTACTGTGGAGAAACCAGACAATGCCATAATCAAATGATCAACATTAACACTGCCAATAAAATGCAGGCAGCCAGTATGTGACTCCAAATGCAATACCCTGAAAAAGATATAACATTCCTTTTGTAGTTTTCTAGCCAGATGTATATTACCTGAAACTCAAAAGAAAACATCACACAAACTCAAACTGAGAAATATAAAATAACTAACCTGGTGTGGTGGCTCATGTCTGTAATCGCTTAAGCCCAGAAGTTTGAGACCCACCTGAGCAACAAATAGAGAGCCTGTCTTCACAGAAAATGTAAAAATCATGGTGGCACATGCCTGTAGTCCCTACCTAGGGTACATGTAAGTAAGTCTTGGGCAGTGTGGCTTTAAACATGTTCCTAGGTAAACAGGAACTACTAGGGAGGCTCAGGCAGGAGGATCACTTGAGCTCAGGAAGTTGAGGCCACAGTGAGTCCTATTTGCAATGCTGCACTCCAGCCTGAGTGACAAAGCAAGACTGTCTCAAAAATAGTAATTAAAATAAAATAAAATAACTGGCCCATGTTCTTCAAATATGTCAGTGTCATAAAAGACTAAAAAAAAAAAAAAAGGTGAGTTCATGCAAACTAAAGAGATAGCATAACTAAACATAATGGCATCATCTTGGACTGCATTCTGAGCCGGAGGAGGGAAATACTAGAAAGGACAATATTGGACTGTAGGGATTTTTCTTAAGTATTGTACCCATATAAATGTACTGAATTTAATAATTGTACTGTGGTTACATAGAGACTATCCTTGTTTCTGGGAAAGACACACTGAAGAATTACTGTTGACTGGGCATGGTGGCATAGGCCTATAATCCCAGCACTTTTAGAGGATGAGGCGGGTGGATCGCTTGAGCCTGGAAGTTCAAGACCAGCCCAGACAACATGGCAAAATCCCATTTCTAAAAAAAATACAGAAATTAGTAGGTGTGGTGGTGGCACGCAATAGTCTCAGCTATGTGGGAGGCTGAAGTGGAAGGATGGCTTGAGCCTGGGAGATGTGAGCTGAGATCCCACCACTGCACTCCAGCCTGGGTGACAGAACAAGATTCTGTATTTAAAAAAAAAAAGGAATTACTGTAAATGTGTGTGATGTATGCCACTTACTCTCAAATTATTCAGAAAAAATAATATGTGTATATGGAAAGAGAAAATGATAATAAAACAAAACAACTATGGCAAAGAGTTAAAAATCGGAGAATACGAGTAAAGGGTATGTGCAGTCAGGAGAAATTCTTGACATCATCTTGATACCATTCTTGTACATTTTCTGTAGTTTGAAGTTATTATGAAATAAAACCTTTTTTTAAAAAAAACAAAGATGCTAGAAAGCATTAAAATCAAAATTACTTTCAGGTAGGAAAGTAACCAAGTTCTATTAAGGTATAAATATTTTTCCCTGACTGTATATTACTATTTATATAGTACTTCAAATTTTAAAATATTCTTTTTCACTTAATATTATTTAATTTAAATATTTCCATGTATCCACTTGGTCACATATCAATCCCATTTAGTAACTATATAGTTCTCTATCATTTCAGCATCTTCCACTATTGAACATTTCCATTATTTCCAGTTTTCACAATTATAATGTTACTGCTATGAATATATTCATAACTTTATATCTTTTGGGACTATTTCCTAGGGATTTTGGAATAATTCTGTAGAACAAGATCTAAAAGGAGGACTGTACTCTGTTTTAGGTATTAAAATTATATGGATTGAGATCCACTCATGCCAGAGAACATTTTCCATGTTTGTGAATATGAAGTTAGTCTCAAAAATTAATCATCAGCACATTGGTACCATTGCCAGACTGCAGTGAGTCCTCTCTCTCTCTTTCTCTCTCTCTCTCACACACACACACACATACACACACTCACCATTCACCAAGCCCAAGGAGCAAACCAAACAGGAAAAGAGGAAGATGCTCAGGGGCAGGGCTGACAGATGATTACCAGAAGACTACTGCCAACTCAGCTGGAAAGCTTTATCCAGTTAAAACAAAGCACAGCAGATCAAATTTGCCCACGTTCAGATGCACTGGTTTCAGTAAGTATGTCTTATTCTGTGTGTGTGCGGGGGGGCGGGGTTTGATACGGAGTCTTGCTCTGTTGCCCAGGCTGGAGTACAGTGGCGTGATCTCGGCTCACTGCAACCTCCGCTCCCAGGTTCAAGTGATCCTCCTGCCTCAGCCCTCCTAAGAGCTGAGATTACAGGCACACACCACCACGCCCAGCTAATTTTTGTATTTTTAGTAGAGATGGGGTTTCACCATGTTGGCCAGGCTGGTCTCGAACTCCTGACCTCAGGTGATCCACCCACCTCGGCCTCCCAAAGTGCTGGGATTACAGGCCTGAGCCACCGCACCCAGCCATATGTCTTATTCTTAGAGCTTCCAAGATTTTAATATAGAAACTGCTCAGTTAAAAAAAAAAAAAAAAAGACATGTACTCTGATTATAGATGTGTCTGGGGAGCTTTGAGCATTAAATGACTAAAGAAAAATTTTATATGTAATGATAATTATGTCGGGCTAAAGACCAACTTGAATTAATGTTTGTAAACAAGGAACAGCAATTAGCAATTTCAGTAATTAGGAACTGGCTTATAAAGGATAAGAAGAAGAGCATGGGACTTTGTGAAAACCCTGTTTCTGTGTTTAAGGAAGTACACAGACACACTAAGGTGTGTCTCTGTTGGGAATTGTAAACTGTGTGAATATATAGGAAATGTAAGCACTTGAATTACTACCAGTGCACATGAATGGGCAAGGCAAAATTTTCAAAGAGATGCCTAGCACAAGAGAACATTCAGGAGTAATGGAAATGATCTATATCTTGGCTCTGGAGTTGGTTATGTGTATACATGCTTTTGCCGAAACTCTCAGACTTTTCACTTAAGATCTGTAAGTCTTTCTCCAAGGTATTACATTGAAAAGTGCAGCAGAAGCACACAAAGTTGGGCAGCAGTAGACCTGTTCTATCACTAGTTCTGTGAGTTTAAGCAAATCATGTAACTTCAGTTTCCTCATTTGAAAAACAAGGAGATTATGATAAATGATTTCCTAGTTCCCTGCCAGCTTTAAGAGTCTCAATGACAATTTTTTTTAAATAGTAATGGTTTTATGGAAATTATTAATCTGATTTAGGACTTTGGCAATTTTTAAAGTTTGCATTATATTAAGTAATACATGGATACATTATAATTATAAAAAGAAATTCAAATGATATAGATAAGGTCAAAGTTTTCCCTGGCACCCTTCCCGTAATCCTAGAGGAAACCTGTCTTACCAGCTTGCAGTGTACTCTTGTAGGTTTCTTTGTTGTTATTGCTGGAGAGGTATTATGGCTCTGTGGCTCTTAGCCTTAGCTTTAGTCTCTGTGACTCTTTAGTCTTAAAGACTGAGGAGTAATTCTACCCAGATCCAGAACCCAGTGAAACCATTAGCCAGTGTAGAACCCTGCTGAAGTCATCCAAACTCCCTATGCTTCAGTTCTGAACTATAAACAGCAACAAAAATGGCAACCACTAAGGAGGTTGTTGTGCCAATTAGATATGGTACATATAAAACACAGAACAGGCCTGGCGTGGTGGCTCACGCCTGTAATCCCAGCGCTTTGGGAGGCCGAGGCGGGTGGGTCACAAGGTCAGGAGACCGAGACCGTCCTGGCGAACACGGTGAAACCCCGTCTCTACTGAAAATACAAAAAAATTAGCCGGGTGTGGTGGCGGGCACCTGTAGTCCCAGCTACTCGGGAGGCTGAGGCAGGAGAATGGCGTGAACCCGGGAGGTGGAGCTTGCAGTGAGCCAAGATGGCGCCACTGCACTCCAGTCTAGGAGACACAGGCAGACTCTGTCTCAAAAAAAAAAAAAAGACTGTGTCTCAAAAACAAAAACAAAAAAATCCTTTAATCAAGGCAGGGGAAAAGCCTGCCTGGTCACATTTGGATTTTACTATTTTCTTGAGACAGAAAGACACAGAGACTAAAGTTTCAAATGAGAAAGAATAAAGTATCACATTTTCTTCCACTTGAGCCTAATCAAGTTTTTACCTTTACACACAGTGATAAGAACCTGTGCCAAAGGTTCTTGATTCTGTCTACGTGAAAGGGCTATACCTGACAGCCACTTAGTCCACAAGTCAACAGCCTTCAATAATGAAAAGTCAAGGGCCCTGACTACGGGTTTGCACCATTCCTGCACTGCTCCAGGACAGATGCTCCCTCTGCTGGGGTTGCCCCTACTCTGGCAGATGATCCGTTTGCTCCCATGACAACCCACCGTGCAGAGAGCACACCCATGCAGTGCCCTGTTGGAGATGAGAGAGACGAAGGGCAGAGTGAAAGGCCGGGGCTTGACCTTTAACCAGACCCAAGTGTTTCCCTGGCCTTCTTGGCTGAATGCTGTTATCAACACATTTCCAAGAGCAACAGCTGGCCTCAAGGAGCAGTGAACTATGGCCCTTGTGTGATTTAAAGATCCCTCTGCCCCACACTTCACCTCACTTTCCTTTTAAACTATCTGATACACTGTATTTGAGACTTATTCTTTTAGTTTAACAATCACATCTTAAGATATAAATGTCCTTGGGACCATTTGCTAATGCAGTAAGATCCATCAGTCATTCCTTCTATGGCATGAATTTGTTTCATCCATTCCTTTCTTTCTACCAGCTAAGATTATCAAATCTAAAGGAAGAGAGTTGGGTTATGCTTTATTGTTCTTATTTTATCTTTTGACTCAAAAGATGAACTTACGAGGGAAGGAAGGGTGATTTGGGAGAACGGGGCCCTGCTGGGAAGAGTGGGGAGGTGAGTAAAAAGGGTGGGCTTCTGGCAGACAGCAGGAGGGCCTGGATCAATCTGGGTGAGTGGGGAATCCAGCAAGGAAGCATACATCTAAAACAAACCCCATTATTTCACAATTATGGGACTAGCCTACTTCAGGGAATATCACTCCAGATCTTGGCCATGACCTAGAGTTGCATAAAATCTGCTTATCTTTCAAATTAATACCACAGTGATTGATGAGACAGCATTTTTTCAGTAAACTGAATTTAAAACCCAGTGATCACATGAAAAAAAGCGTAACAAAAAATTACACACACACACACACACACACACCGTCATGTACAAATTATAATTTAGATAAGGAATAGAATTCCCAATTACAAAGTGAAGGCTGTGGCAGTATTATGTATGATGACCTTGATAGAGAAGATTATCTTCCCACATTGGCCTGCCGCCCCGTCCTACATTTTGTATAGCCATGGCCATGCCGTATTTAGGATGGAATAAAGACAAAGGCCTACACAACCGTTGATCCCCCGAAGATGGAACGACTGGCCACTTTTCCTCAAAAGTGTGCTAAGCACATGTGTGAGCTGGTAGCTATGGACTGCCTTCAAATAAACAACTGTTTCCAAATCTGCCTGGATTGTAAAAATCACCCAAGGTGCCTGTTTAAACCAAGCCATTCCTCAGAATTCTGATTCAATAGGCCTGGAAAGGCCCCAGGAAATTGTGTTTTTCATCAACACTTCAGATTACTTTCGTAATCAGGCAAATGCTATAAATACCAAGATAAGACGTCTACAATTTCAGGAAAACTAGAAAGGGAGAGAGGCCAGAGGGAGTCATTTCTTTCTTGAGCTTGGAAATATGCAATGCTGCCCCGTTTAGAAGATAGAGTATAATTTCAGGCCCAATTCATTGCCTGTCTTGAGCTAAGAACTTTCCACGATGTCAACAGAACGTAAGAATTCCAGATAAAGAGGGAATTCAGCTCTTATGTATGAAAGAAATCCATAAACTCACTAACTTTTTGGAAACATGCAATTAAGATCTAGTGTTGGCCAGGCACAGTAGCTCACGCCTGCAATCCCAGCACTTTGCGAGGCCAAGGCAGGCAGATTACTTGAGGCCAGGAGTTCAAAACCAACCTGGCCAACATGGTAAAACACCATCTCTACTAAAAATACAAAAAAAAAAAAAAAGCCAGATGTGCTGGCACACACCTGTAATCGCAGCTGCTCGAGAGGCAAGAACCGCTTGAACCTGGGGGGCAGATGTTGCAGTGAGCCGAGATCATGCCACTGCACTCCAGCCTAGATGATAGAGCAAGACTCCATCTCAAAAAAAAAAAAAAATCTAGTGTCGTGCAGCTTATTGTGATATTCCTTGATATGCTGGTGGTAAAGGCCCCACCACTGACAAAAAAAGATAAATGTTGATACTATAATGGTGCAGTCAGAGTTCTGAGATAATAAACTAAAGCTGGTTAACACAGCAAGTTAAAATGTGGGTAGTGCCCAGAGCTAGTTTAAAGTACAATATACAAATGGAACACAACTTTTCACAAGAATTCCTTTACCACAGAGCTGTATTCGGAGCTCCATTCAGTAGCCTCCTCATACATGGCCTACGCCTGAAAGGGAACACAGGAAAATAAAAACAGCAATAATGTGGAGCGATAGGATTGTAAGTGAAGCTTTTCTATATTTATTTTCTGTATTGTTATTTTAATATGAATGAGTACAATAAATAAGAAATCAGCAGTTGTTAATGCATTACTTGCTATTCACTCATGACTATTTTGTCAAAAAGCAAATGGAAGTATTTCTTAATGACAATTGAGCCAGTTTACTAATGCTTCTATTCATGAAGACATTATATTCCTTCAACACAGTTTTCTGTCATAAACTTCATTTTCAGACATGAAAACAATATAAGAGGCACTGAGAATCATGTCCCAATTTTGGAAAAAGCATTTCATACAGTATGAAAAGAGTTCAATGTTTATTAAAATAGCACTGGACATTCTGGAAAACTTAAAATATGCCACAGAAGCTTCTATGGTAAAGAGAAGGGAGAAGTTAGGGTTGAGAGGGTGAGGAAGTAAGAGCAGGGTAGAAGAGACCAGCAGCCCAGGAATTTCCTTGGTACAGGTAGGCTGTGGTCTTTTTCACTGCCTAAGGCTGGGGCCAGAGCCTCCAGGAAAGGCATTGTGGTTAGTCCCAGGCACCCCAGGACAGAAAGGCTCTCTGGTGGAAATAGAAATGTACACTGGAACTATTGCATCTGGGCCTCATGGTCCTTTCATGCTTTGATAGAGGGAAGGGGTAGAACAACTGTCTAATAGTGGGACTGGGAGAATGATCACAAAAAGGATGCCAGGCTCCTGAAAGTGGAGTGGGAACGGCTGATATCAGAGGGAGGGGCTAAGACCAGCCTTGTGATGGTTGGAGGAATCCTGGCTAAGTGAGGGAAAAGGAAAAGATAAAAGCCCCAAGGAGAAACCACGAGGACTTGCAGCCCCACTGCTCTGTAGCTGATTGCAGGCAGTCAGGCACCCAGACAGACAGACAGACTAAGGCTGTTCTCAGGCATCATGGCTGAGCTCAGGCTACCCTGCTTTGCATATCTCATGAGCATTTTTGTGTTTGACCACAGCTGACTAAAGTATCTTTGCTTCCAGAGGATTTGCTAACAGAGATACAACTGCAAGAGAAAGGCAGATATTCCAGTCCAGGCCAATGGGAAAAGCTGAACTTTCACCTTTCTCTCAGAGTTTATGATGAGGTTTGGAATTCAGACTTATGTTCAGAAGATTTTTTCTTTCTTTTTTCACTTGAGTTTCCAAAGGATGGCAGGGACCTTAGATGACAATTTTCAAACTAATATTTTCACCAAAAAGGATTAAATAAAAAACAACTAGTAATCTTTCTTTTTATATTTTGGTTTAAAGTTTAGTATTCTCCTTCATGTGGAGGATGACCAGTTTTACACTTTAGTGGAAAAAAAACAAAATATGTTTTAATTTTATAATTTACTTTCCCAAGAGCCCATCAGATTTCTCCAAATACTCATCTAGAATATATCCTTCAATTTTTCATGAGACTCTGGACATCAACAGGTAAGATTGCTCCATGACATCATGACACCTTAGCCCAAATACCCTCTCCCATGGTTGTATTTCCTTCTACAGTCATGTGCTGCCACATCATGTTTCAGTAAAACAACAGATCGCATATATAACAGTGGTTTCATAAGAGTATAATGGGCCAGGTGCGGTGGCTCATGCCTGTAATCCCAGCACTTTGGGAGGCTGAGGCAGGTGGATCACCTGAGGTCAGGAGTTCAAGACCAGCCTAGCCAACATGGTAAAATCCCTTCTCTACTAAAAATACAAAAATTAGCCAGGTGTGGTGGTGAGCATCTATAATCCCAGCTACTTGGGAGGCTGAGGCAAGACAATTACTTGAACTCGGGAGGTGGAGGCTGCGGAGAGCCAAAATCACACCACTGTACTCCAGCCCAGGCAACAAGAGCAAAACTCCATCTCAAAAAAATAAAGTATAATGGAGCTGAGAAACTGCAACACCAGAGTAAACAAACTTAACAGCAAACAAGAGAGCCAGGATTTGAACATCCCTGACTCCAGAGCCTGTGTGCTGAGCTACCAAGCCTTTCTGCTCTCACCAGTGTGATATACTAAATGTTCTGGGATCACGTCCTCCAAAGAGCTTTCCTGGCCAGCATCTCCACCCCACCTCCTCTGCTCTGGGTTGCATCCGCCCTTAATGTTCTCATAGCTCTTCATCAATTGTCTCCCAACAGGGACTGCATATCCCTTGAAGACAAGGTCCATGGCTTATTATCTTTATAATCCCAGCACCTCGCCATGGTGGCTACCAGAGAGTGGGAGCTTAAGGAGTGTTGAAATAAAAGACACCTAGAGAAGATGCCAGAATTAAACATCTATTATTCTCATGTTGAATCTATTATATATATTTATACTTTCATTTTATATAATGGCATTACTATAATTATCCCTTTTTCAACATAATATTGATGGCTAATTTAGATGAATTGATTCTATTTTCAAGTAATTCTGCTAGAGCTCTTTGACTATGGTAGGCAGCTAAAATATTCAAGGTATCAACAGTGGCCAAATGAATAAATAAAAGAAAAATAAAGGTCATATATTAAATAAAGTAGAATCAAACGGTAATTGTTAAGCGTGAAGGCCAAAATGTAACCAACCATGATGAATATTTAAGAGCTCCCATTTTAGCAATCGATGCCTTTCCCCCACAGGAACTCACTATAACGCACTGCTAACATCCCATTGAAGGGAAGAGTTCCTGTCACCTCTCTTCCAAACTCCCTGTCAAGCCAGGCTTTCTCCTCTTGAAAGCACCCTTAACCCTTGACTTCAGGAGGCTGCTAGCAAAAGTCATGACACAGAGAAAATGTGCACTAGCAGAGTCCTAACTAGGAGCACAAAGTTAGGAGCCCAGCTCCTGAGCAAGTGACTAGAAAAGCATAGTGGTAAATCTTGAGCCTATACCTACTAGCATTTATCTTGAGCAGGTTACTTAACTTCTTCAGGTCTCAGTTTCCTCATATGTAAAACAGAGGTAAAACAGCCCCTACTTCATAAGGCTGCTGGGAGGATTTGGTAAGATGATGTATATAAAGTACTTCCCACATTACCTGGCACATGTGCTCAGTGCTCAGTAAATGTCAGCTACTGTGGTCTAGGCAGATTGGTGAGTGATAGCATCAATGTCTCACACAACAGAACCAGCCTGAGGGATAGCTTTAGCACAGGTGCCAGGGCTGGAAAACTTCGATCCTCACTGAGTCCTGCAATAATATATCAAGGGAACTGATATGGTATAGACTGCCTGGATGCAAATGATCAGCTTCTAGCTGTGTGAGCTTAGAAGAGTTTCTTAACGTCATTGTGCCTCAGTTTCCTCATGTGTAAAATGGTGACAATAATTGTACCTGACCCATACATTATCGTGATTAAAGGTATATTTATATGTGTGTGTTGTGTGTGTACGTGTATATCCATATATATATACACATATATACACACATGTGCAGTATGTATGGGTCAGGTACAATCATATATACACACATGTGCAGTATGTATGTGTGTGTATATATATGGATATACACGTACACACACAACACACAGACAAAAACATATATGAACAGCTTTGGTACAAAACAATATAAATAAGCTGTTATTATTATTATTCCAGGCTACCTTCAGCCTTCACTTTCTACCCAACAGCTCTGTGTTGAAGTAGATAGAGAAATGACATTCTATGTGGTCACTGAGGGAAATTTTAAATATCTTCCTACATTTGTTCAAATAAGCTGAGAAATCCTTGGTACTCAGTATTTCTACTGGACAAAGTTGGAGTCCAATATTTCAATAGGACCCTTTCTGTTTTTAAATTAGTTATTAACCAGTTTGTGACAATGCACAGGAATTCATATTTTTCCTATAAAAGTCTGGTTCTTCTGCCCCTAAGTGTTTCAGAGAGAGAAATAAAGAGGTCTGGCTCAGGAGAACAGTTTTGTCGAGTAAAAATGGCCCCAAAACTGTTTACAATTCTCATTTGACTACTCTTACCATAGAAAACAAAGCAAAACCAAAAATCCGGTTATGAGGACTTTAAATAAAACTCATTATATGAAAAGGAAATGGCACAAGTCGCACACAAAACTATTGCATAGTTTCTGAATTAAGTCAAATGAAGTAAGGAAGCATCCAAGATAAGGCTGAAACACACCCTTCCCACTAGTGATCTGTTATTCTCTGATTAAAAAAAAAAAAAAGCAAACAACTGTAATAGAAGCCAACCCTGGGCTACATGAGGTCCTTGCAAAAGGTACCTTCTCTATTTCCTCCTACCAATATCCACAGCAGCGCTGTACCAAGACATTTCTGCCCCATAGTGCTTTCATAGTCACTAGATCTCTCTCCCACCTGCAGCAGCACCCCCCTCAACACACAGACAATTATATGGATGGATTGGGGTGAGGGTGAGGAAAGAGAAGACTGAACAGTTTCTGATTCACTGCACACACAGGGTCCTCTTGTAAACACCTTGATACTCAGCAACCACCAGCTCTCCCCCATTATCCTTCCCCAGCACTTGATTTCCAAACATGGAAGAAACAGCCCCTCCAAAAGACTGTATCTCAAACTCTCACAATGCCCACCCCATACCCAGCACAATGCAGAATTCATCAAAATCATATTTAACAGGCCCCAGAAATTTCAAACTACTAAAATTTTTCTGGTAGTGCTATCTGGATACATGCCTGTTGCATTTTAAGCTAGATGAGGTAAAATATTTGAAAGAATCCTATATTCTAGCTCTCCTAATATGATAATATATATTATTTATTATCTAAATTTGCCACATGTCAGAAAGCCACTACTCTGGTGGCAGCTCAGCAGCCTATGGAAAATGAGCCAGGACACTCAGTCTAGTTGCAGACAGCAGATGCCTGGGTCACATATCACCCATACAGGGGACAGCTCTAGAACCAGTGTCCCAGTGAGGCTCAGTCGGTGGCAAGACAGGCCAGAACAGGGAAACCTGTGACCCCGAGTAGTCAGAGTCCAGGAGCAGAGCTGGTGTGGGAGAAAGATTCCAAGGGAGACAACTGGTACTAAGGAGTTCACAGAAGAAAAAAGGAAGATTTGGGGCCTGAGGCAGCACACCACCCCAGGGAGCAGACCAGCTGAAGCTCAGTCATAAGGAACGGGACAAAAACCAGTCACCAGTGAGCCACACCAGTTCCTTTCAGGAATTAGTGGTGTTTGGATATACAAACACACATAAATACACCTAACTATGTATGAGAGAGAAACTCTAGTTAAGAAAGTATAGAATTAGGTATCTAGTCTCAGATTTAAGCCTCACAAGCTATGTGACCTTAGGCAAATCACTTACCCTCTCTCAGCCTATTTCAGCAGCTGTAAATGGAGACTTCATCTTTCACACCTGTTGCACAATGTTGTGAGGACCTGATGAAAGAACAGATGTGAACACAGTTTATAATCCACAGTACTCAAGAGCCATAGCAGGGGCTTCTTTTCTTCCTTATTAACATACCTGAGGGATGCTCTGGAAGGATCAGATTCTGTGCAGCCTTTACAAGCCCCCTTTTGCCTTGCAGTCTTCTCTCTCTCTCTCTCTCTCTCTCTCTCTCTCTCTCTATCTCTCTCTCTCTCTCTCTCTCTCTGAAAATCATTGCTCTAGACCAACAGTGAAGCAGACATTTGATTATTCTAAGTTGACACTGGAGGCCTGGATGCCACGAGGCTCACAGATGTGCTTTCTTTAGCCTGTAGTTTGGCCTGCACAGGGTACCTCTTCTACTCCTCATGCTCCCCAAAATTACAAATATCCTGTACAACTTCTAATATTTAAAAATCAGTAGATTTCCATAAGGATATAGTTTTACAGCTTTATAACTTCCCTTGAAAACATCAAAAGATCTAGCAACAATGGATCTAAATTCCCACACGGCAACACTATGCTACAACAGTGGTTCTTAAATCGCCAAAGCGTATTAAAGCAGAGACTGCAAATCTCCCACTTTGAGAGTTTCTGAATCAGTGGGCTGAGACAGGGCTGAAAATCTTCCATTTCTAACAGGTTTCCAGGTGATTCTGATGCTGCAGGTCCAGGGACCCATACTTTGAGAACCACTATGCTTGATCATTGCATGGGCTGCTCCCTTTACATAGGGTGTGCAACTCCCATTTGCCATAGCACCCACCACCTCCTATTGTCAGTGAGACAAGTAAGAATCTGATGTCATTTATCTGGCTTACTCTGTTGTTTTTCTTACACACGCAAAGCCCTGTGACTGACTGAAACTACCTGGCCTCCTAGGCAATTGAGTTAGCAACCTCTGCTCCTTTGAGGCAAGAACTCTGACTTACCTAATACAGCACTGTCTTCTCTTTCTGCCTCTCTCCTCTCTCTTTCTCTCTTTCTCTCTCTCACACACACACACACACACACACACCATCCCATGCAATGTCTTACACATAGCATTTAAATATAGCAATTGATTTTAATTGCTGCCTACAGTCTAAAACTTTCAAGGCCTGAAGATAAGGGACAGAAAGACTTTTAAGCAAGGAGTTGGTGTAGTCATCTCCTCTTACCTAATAGATCCAGAGCTAAGAGCAGGGCCATGCTGCCTCAAATTTCACAGAGGTGGGAGGCAAAGAATGAAACAGATCAATGGGTCACCCATGAGTTCTCCTGAGATCCACTTGTTTAATTAGCTTCTCAATTAGTACTTATCTCAATCCTAGTACTTATCCCCAAATCCCCTAAAATTAGCTACCATCCAAGAGTATTATCAACTGAGCAATTCAACAAACTGCCTTCACTGATTGGTTTTGTTATTCACCAGCCTGAGGGCATGGGGGACACCTGGGTAATAACTTTACGTCTCTTCTTGCTTTATTTTCTATGAGCTCATTAATGAACCTGGAACAAATTCTGTGTGTGTTCCGAAATCCACTAAGTAAAGCCACTATGGAAAACAATATGGAGGTTCCTCAAAACACTAAATATAGAATTACCATTTGATCCAGCAATCCCACTTCTAGGCATGTATCCACAAGAATTGAAACCAGTATGTCAAAGAGATATCTGCACTCCCATGTTCATTGCTGCAGTGTTCACAATAGCCAAGTTATGAAATCAACCTAAGTGACCATCAATGGACAAAAGAAAGTGGACAAATCCAAAATAAAATATGGGATATAAACACAATGAAATATTATTCAGACTTTCAAAAAAGGAAATTCTACCATTTGAGACAAAAAGGATGAACTTGGAGGACATATACGCTAGGTGAAATAAGCCAGGCAAAAAAAGACAAATACTGAATAATCTTACTTGTATGTGGAATATAAAAATGTTGAACTTATAAAAGGAGAAAATGGTAGTTACCAGAGGCTGGGAGTCTAGGGAGTGGCTGAGGAGATGTTGGTCAAAGGATATACAAAGTTAGACAGGAGGAATAATTTTTTGAAATTTATTATACAATAGCATTGTTATTATGTATTATTAACAATAGTTATAGCAATGTATTTTATATATCAAATTTGTCAAAAGAATATATTTTAAATGTTCTCAATAGAAAAAAATGGTAAGTGTGTGAGGTTATGGATATGTTAATTCACTTGGTATAATCATTCCATAACACATACATATACTGAAACATCACATTGTACCCCATAAATATATACAATTATTATTTCTCAATTAAATATAAAGATTTAAATTTTTAAAAACCTACCAAAATGCAGGCCAGACTCTTTCCCTTGTTCACTCCCAACTCACAAGATCTATCTCAGTTCCTTGGACCAAAGCCATGGTTT
The DNA here is from genome assembly GCF_007565055.1 of Rhinopithecus roxellana. Lineage (NCBI taxonomy): Eukaryota > Metazoa > Chordata > Mammalia > Primates > Cercopithecidae > Rhinopithecus > Rhinopithecus roxellana. The sequence continues at coordinate 64,873,099 of NC_044550.1, read as the reverse complement.
GTGTAAAATGACCCCAAATTTAACTTCCATGAAGAGTTTAAATGTTTCTCTTCTCAACAGTGAAATTGGCAGTTCATTCTAGAAACTCTATAAAAGATACCAGTCATTAAGGCAAACAAATTTTATCCTTCTTTCATGGGCTAAGAGTGAATGAAAAGAGGTGTACACCAAGGTAATTTGTGAAGGCTTGAGCACAAGTGTGACCAAAAAGGATGAAACATCTAAATTAACTGTTAGAGTCCTCTCCTGCACTGTCAAAAAGTAGCTTCAGAGCAGTATTATTATTTTATGGAAAATGGCCTGGAGGCCTATTACAACTTCCCAGGATTATACAGTTACAATCAAAGACAGAAATGAACTCATTCTCAAACCCAGAGCCTCAAAACCAATCATCATCACTCTCCGTAGGCCTTGTATCAAGGACATACCTTCTCTACAAACTGTCTCCAAAAAGCTTAAGGACTTCAAGGCTGAAGACGGCTCAAAAACGAAATGGAGCATGATGATTACTCCTCAAAACAAGGAGAGAGAAACAGAAAATTAAAACATAGTGTATCAGAGAAAAGACATGCAAACACACTTTTAGAGTGACAAATCATTCCCAGCCCAGAAAGACTTTGCTTTAGTCTAGTTGAATGTAATAACAAATTCCAAGAAAGAATAGATCTCTCAGAAGGAGATTGGGAAGTAGAAACAAAGGTAAAAGAGTCTGAGACACAAGTTTTCAAAGCCCATCAAGCACCTCCAGGGAGAGCCTTGGCCAAGCATCCCAATCCTTAAAGAACAGAGACGCCTAAAACCTGTGAATTCCAGGAAAGCCAAAAGGAAAAGACTAACAGATTTGACCACATAAAAAGTAAACACTTCTATAAGGTAAAATATCCCATAACAAATTCAAAAGGTGAATGAATATAGACGAGGAGAAAATATTTGAACCTATGTCAGAAAAAGGGTTAATATTATTTATTGTATTATAAACATCCTTCCACGTACACACATATCATACCCTCCACCAAAAATGATCAAGGACAAACAATCCAACAGAAAAAAATAGACAGGAGGGGAAATTCATAGACAAATCATGAAACAGGAAATGCAAACATCCCAAAAACATGCAGAAAAATTCACAATCTCACCTGTAGTCAGGAAACATGCAAATCAAAATAAAGATGTATTGTTTTTATTGATCACACAGCTAGGTGGAAAAAAAACAAACTAAAAAACTAAAAATATCAGCATCACTCAGAACTGGTAGGAATATAAGGAAACAGATATGCCTCTATGTTGCTTGGGCTACATAATCCTTGGAATATAATTTAGCCATGCCTAATAAAAAATAAGTATGTTCTTTGATCTCAAATCCCTCTTTGGAGAAGTGCATATTGAGGTTATGCAGTGCCAAAAAATAACCTCAACATTCATCAACAAGAGAAATAATTGAATAAATTCCAGACATCCATATGAATATTGTGAAGTTATTAAAAAGAACAAAAATAGCATTAATTTGGGAGATAGTAAAAGGCAGTGGTAGCACTTTGGACTCAAAAGCCAGATTGCCCAAGTTCCAGTTGCTGTTCCCACAATCACTAGCTGTGAGACCTTGGGCAAATTAATCACATGTCAGTTCCTTATCTACCCACTGGGGACAATAGTGCCATGGTAGTTGTAGGGTAAATGAGGTGAAGCACAGGGCCTGGCATGCAGCAAGTGCTAGAGTGATGTCCATGAGATTCTGCTGGGAGACAGAGAGATGGCACAAAATGAATAGCATGAATCTATTTAAGTTAAAAAAAATTGTTTTGTACAGTGGACTCTGTGTGTGTATGGGTATGGTGTTGGTGGTGAGAGGAAAGGATGAAGTTTTAACTTTTTCTTTCCACATCTCTCTGTTCTTTGGCTTGTTACAAAGAACATGTCTTGCTTTTGTCATTTGGAAAAATGATTCAATAACATTTTTGGAAGTGGGGTAGATGAGCATGCTTCACAAGTACAGAGGACACAAAGGTATAATTTTTTTTTTTTTTTTTTTTGAGACGGAGTCTCGCTCTGTCGCCCAGGCTGGAGTGCAGTTGCCGGATCTCAGCTCACTGCAAGCTCCGCCTCCCAGGTTCATGCCATTCTCCTGCCTCAGCCTCCGGAGTAGCTGGGACTACAGGTGCCCGCCAGGTCGCCCGGCTAGTTTTTTGTATTTTTAGTAGAGACGGGGTTTCACCATGTTAGCCAGGATGGTCTTGATCTCCTGACCTCGTGATCCGCCCGTCTCGGCCTCCCAAAGTGCTGGGATTACAGGCTTGAGCCACCGCGCCCGGCCACAAAGGTATAATTAAAGACAGGGAGTGAATCTGGAAACCGACAAGTTTGGTGTGTCTGGAGCACAGACCATGTGATGCAGAGCAGTAGGATATAAGGATGGAGAGTACATATAAAGGGTCGTGTGTTCAAGGGAGGGAGTGTAGACTTTAGCCAGATATTCATGGAAAGTTCTTAGGAAGAAAGGAATGCAAAGTATCAGCTGTGCTTTGGCAACCTGAAAAATAGATTCCACCTCCCCACTGAAACAAAACTTTCAGTGGCTCCTCTTTACTCTGTATGGGGGATAAAGTCCAAGCCTAAGTCCACGAGCCTTATCTGCAGCCTTCTCACCTCACCCTCCAGCTCTTCACTACCACCGTGCTCAGCTACCTGTGTTTCTTAGAAAACTCTGTCCTCTCCACGTCCAGACCTTGGTTCAGGTCACAGTTTCTACACACAGTGCCCTTCCTCCTCATGCTGCGCTAACTCCTCAGAGCTCACCTCAATCCCCTGAGGCTGTTTCCCATCTAGATCCTCCCAGATTACACCAAGATTATCCTTAAAAAATACTTATACATTGATTTATAATTGTCAGCTTATTGTCAGCCTCCCCAACTAGACTGCAAATCTTTAAGAACTGGTACTTGATATGATTCCCTGTTGACTCCTCAATACCCAGCACAGAACACAAAGGATAGAGATCTTGAAATATTTGTGAAATAAATGAATGCTTTTAAATACATGAGCCGTCTAACGAATTTCCCTTTCTAGTACTCAATGTTTTTCAAAAAGCTTTCTGATTTAATTCACTATCCTATATATGTTAGCCCATAGGCAGAAATTTTTCAACACATCGTATCAGTGCAACTCTGAGTCCATGTGACAGTTATATTGGTCATTAGAAACTAATAAATTGGCATAGGGATTTTATATGTCACTCTTGTAACTCAGTTCATGAAAGTTCTTTTTTTTTTTTTTTTTTTTTTTTTTTGAGACGGAGTCTCGCTCTGTCGCCGGGGCTGGAGTGCAGTGGCCGGATCTCAGCTCACTGCAAGCTCCGCCTCCCGGGTTCACGCCATTCTCCTGCCTCAGCCTCCCGAGCAGCTGGGACCACAGGCGCCCGCCACCTCGCCTGGCTAGTTTTTTTTTGTATTTTTTAGTAGAGACGGGGTTTCACCGTGTTAGCCAGGATGGCCTCGATCTCGTGACCTCGTGATCCACCCGTCTCGGCCTCCCAAAGTGCTGGGATTACAGGCTTGAGCCACCGTGCCAGGCCCGAAAGTTCTTTACTGGAGAAAAAAAATTTCCATGTGCTGGCAAAAGCAGATTTCTTAGCATTCAAAACGAAGGGCCACAACTCTGAACTATGAAAAATTAGTATGATGAAAGGCCTTTTCTGGGTACATCTGGGCCTTGATTTAATAATTTATTCAGCAAATATTTAGTAATCCCCACCAAATGCCAACCTTTGTTCTAAGCTTTGAGGATAGACCAGGAAACAAGACAGAAAAGCTCTACCACCATGAAATCACATTCCACATTCTACTAGGGGCTAACAGACAAACAGATAACAAACATGTAAAAAATAAGATAATTTCAGGTAGTGCTACATGCTATGAAGAAAATTAAGCAGGACAGAAAATGATTAAAGTTGGGGGAGAGGAGGTGAGAGCTCTTTAGAGAGGTGGTCAGGATAAGGCTTCTCAGAGGAGAGGATATTTGAGCTGAGACTTGAGGGATAAGAACAAGTCAGCCAAGAGAAATGGGGTAGAGAATTCCAGACCTAGAGGAAGAGCAAATGCAAAATCTCTAAGGTGGAAATGAGGTTAGAGTATTCAAGCAAAGACAGAAAAGCAATATGACTGGATAATAATGAGCAAGGAAGGCAATTTGAAAGCAATCAAAGGGAAGGTATAGAATAGGTCATATAGGCCATGATAAGGAGTTTGGATTTTATTCTAATTGCAAGGCAAAGACATTAGTGAAGTATAGGAAGGGAAGTGATAGGTCTGGTTTGTATTGTTAAATGGCTAATAACAGAGAATGAACTCTGACAAGACAAAAGTGGAAACCAAGACGCCAGTCGAGAAGCTGTTGTCATGGTTCAGATGAGAGCTGCTGATGGCGTGCACTAGGATAGTAGCTATAAACATGGTAGGTGGTCAGTCAGATTTGGGCTAATATCTTGGAGGGCCAACGGAACTTGATAGATTGGATACTGGAAAGAAGAGAAAAAGAAGAATCAAAGTTTTAATCTCTTGGTTCTCTCATCAGAAATTTCTACACCTGCATACCGCTAAAAGTCAATTGTTCTACTGCAGATCTTTCATTCAGCAACCATCACAATGTAAAGCTAGTCAAAATTTCTGCTTCTGCATGACAATACTCGAACTATGTGTGCCAATTTATTATAGAGGATTCAAACCGTTTATTTTGCATTAAACTAAGGCTCTTAGCTTCTGAGGGTTTTGTTTGTTTTTTGCAATCTGAAAAGCAGCTCATTTTCTAAAGACCAAGTACTTATAAAACAACATCAATTTGTACCCCCTTTAAAAACCACCATTTCTATATTAGAGATCTATAGGCACATAGCTTCTATTACAGTAATCACTTCTTTATTTTGCTTTTTAGTCTTATTTTCTCATATGATGGCCGTGTTTCATATCACAGTTTTATGAATGTTAAAACCAAGACTTAGCAAGCCAGACCACTTACAGCACAGGTAGAAACAGAATGGCAAGCTAGCTTCCTTAGAGTCAACCCTTAATGTATTCATTCATCGTCTGTGAAACTCCAGCAATAGTGAATCTCAAAGAACTGTTTAAGACTGTAGAGCAGGCCGGGCGCGGTGGCTCAAGCCTGTAATCCCAGCACTTTGGGAGGCCGAGGCGGGCAGATCACGAGGTCAGGAGATCGAGACCATCCTGGCTAACACGGTGAAATCCCGTCTCTACTAAAAAATACAAAAAAAAACTAGCCGGGCGAGGTGGCGGGCGTCTGTAGTCCCAGCTACTCGGGAGGCTGAGGCAGGAGAAAGGTGTAAACCCGGGAGGTGGAGCTTGCAGTGAGCTGAGATCCGGCCACTGCACCCCAGCACTCCAGCCTGGGCGACAGAGCGAGACTCCGTCTCAAAAAAAAAAAAAAAAAAAAAAAAAGACTGTAGAGCAATTTTCTTTCTCCTGAACCTAACTCTTTTGATACTTTATATATATTGCCCAGTAACAGACTCTTAGAAAACAATATTTTGAAAATATAATTACTATGTACAAATCTATGAAATATATATAAAATATTATTAAAGGGAAAAATCAGGATTGAACATACCCTCATAGCCAAAAAGAACTTAGGAAAATTCACAGTACTTATTGCATTAACATGCACAGTACTGTTAAGGACTGAGAGTATTTAGGGCTTGGAAGTAAACCACACTCCTCTTTCCCATCAAGGTATAAACCACCTGAGACACTACATTGGATACTTGAGAGAAGAGAAAATAAAGAATCAAAGTTATGATCTTTTGGTTCCTCTCATCCGAAATTTCTGCACCTGCATGCTGCTAAAAGTCAGCTGTTCTACTGGAGAACTTTCACTCAGTAATCATAATGAAGTAAAGCTTGTCAATATTTTGTATACGTTTCATAGATTTGTATATAATTCAATCTAACACAAAAGAGTTGACAGCTGAAAACTACTAAGCCTACTGATAAAGCTGATGCTGGAGACTGCATGGCAACAATGGGCCTCCCAACATCAAACTGTAGGATGAGGCAGGCTTACACGGAGGTGCTAACCGGCAGTGCAGAGCAATGGCAATCCTCCCCTCCCCTCACTTCACAGGCCTATCCTGTAAAATCTGCAGCACAAAGAAATAGGCCAGAAGGCATGATTCCTGAGAGAAGCCTGGCCCTAAAGTAAGACTGGCCAAAGAGACCAAAGTTTCTCACAGAGTTTCTCACCATCAGGTATCTTACTTCATGGAGAAGAGGAAGGGGTGACCCAAGAGGACAGGACTATTAACAGGAACCCCCGTAACTACATCACATTCCCCACTCAATTTTATTCTCTTAACTTAGTAGTCTTCACACCGGCGTAAGTCTACCCTGGGATTCCATGAGTACTTTCTAAGGAGAATACAGGCACAGGAAATTTTAAGGAAATCTATTCCTTTATTCAACTTTCACCTATTCTTTTCCAAAATTGAGCTGCCTGAAACATGACTTGAAGTTGAGATGTCACATCAATTCTATTTTTACAACTCCCTTTAAAAATCATTCTTTAAGCTTCAAGTCAGTGACAAGTTAAAAAAAAAAAAATCATCTTTTCCCACTTATAAAAGACAGGCATCTTCTTACCCATCCCAGATCCTTCTATAGCAAATTGCCCTAGTGTGCAAAAAAACCTCTAAGGCATACAAAGGAACAATTCCAAATACTGTCTTGAAATCCATATTTGATTTAATCAGGGTGTAAGAAACCTACATGAGGATTTCCTGGCTTTCCTCATATATATTTCTGTTAAGAGAAAAGCATGGTGCTAGAAATTGGGTATTTTGGTCTATGTTGAGGTGTTCTGAGTGTAGACACACTGGGGCAGGGCAGGGCAGGGGCTGTGCTAATTTTTGTCTAATGCCATTTCCTCTTCCATTTCCTGATGATGTCAAAGAATGCGGTTGAGAGAGCAAACAAAAATACTAAAGGAGATTGTACCCTACTTCATCCAGATAACAAACTCACAGTCAGTTTCCAGGCTCCACATATACATCTCAGAATTCAGATATGCAAGATTTGTGAAAATCATTCTGGGAAATACCAATTAGCTACAAGGCACACCTGCTCCGGAATGAGCATATTTGATGTAAAATCTCATTCTCCTGTGTCTCAGTTGCAAATTCCACATGATTTCAAGGAAAAGAATGTAAAAAAATTCCAAATTTCCTTTCAATAGATCAGTGTCACATGAAAAAGGAACATATATAACTAGAAAGTTAATGTTTCTTATTTTCTTGAATAGATATTCAGATCTTAGGAGAAAATATTCTAATTAATTTTTGTCAAAAGATTGAATACTGTACATCTATATTCATTTTTTTACCCAAATATGTCTGCTCACTGTTATTTGTTAAACATTTCTCACCTCATTATTCATTCCTACCATTCATGTAATAGACTTAGATTTAGATACATTCTTTTCTATTGTAAACAATACATTTAACAACAATCATTTATTTGCTTTTGTAAGCCCTACACCTAATTATCTTCCATCATATTTCTCATTTTGTTACCTAGCAAAAAGTTGTATTTACCTATAAATACATGAACTAATTGAGGAGAGGGGAGCTCCATTCACTTCATTGAAAGATATATTTCCAACAAAATTTTAGTTCTCTTTAGTAATTACTTGTAAAAATTTATAATGTAGGTATGATTATTATGTACTAACAATAATTGTAATTATAATTCAAAATAAATTTTTGCCACTAAGAACCTTATAGTCATAGGAATTTTTTTAAATTACAAACTTTTTTTTTTTGAGACAGTCTCTCTCTTGTCATCCAGGCTGGAATGCAATGGCATGATCTCAGCTCACTGCAACCTCCACCTCCCAGGTTCAAGCAATTCTCCTGCCTCAGCCTCCCAAGTAGCTAGGATTACAGGTGTCCACCACCACATCCAGCTAATTTCTGTATTATTAGTAGAGACGGGGGTTTCACCATGTTGGCCAGGCTGGTCTCAAACTCCTGAGCTCAGAGGATCCACCCACCTCGGCCTCCCAAAGTGCTGGGATTACAGGCGTGAGCCATTGTACCCGGCCTATAAATAACTTATTATTGTGGAAAAGAATAATAGAGTAAGCAATAAAATACATTTGGGCACAAAATATATTAAAATAAAATTCTGTTAGGGAAGTAGAATGAAAATACAAATTCAAATATGAAAAGGCATAATGTAAAATTTCTGTGAAAATAAATGATGCTGAGTATTCCTTTTCTATGGATTTAGATTTCATTTAGATTGCATTTTAAGTAACATAATCTTTTTATTTTAAAATATTCACATTTATATTATGCAAAAAATTACATGTTTTGCAACTAGGGTCACAATATTTTACATGCCAACTTAAAAACTATTTTAGGGATGTGTCAGCAAAAGTATGAAGACCTTTACCTTAACCCTGTGGGCTTATCCACTGAGATCAGGTTGGGATACGGTTATTTCCTAGAGTGAGAAGTCAGCAGTCAATTGGAGTAATCCTGCTCTCATCTTCATGAGACCACTTCTCCAATACTGATTTCACCTGTTCTGTAGGACTTCTTGGGGTTACTAGTAAACTGTAGAGTCTGTCCCCAAAATGCCCTGAATGGGTCAGAACAATATATCGATTACATCAGTTCCAATGCTATTCTGTCCCCAAGGCTGTAATTCACAATATGTTCTATTGCCATCTCAAACTATGTCCTGTCAGCTTGTCCAACGTTATCAGAATTTCTAAAATGTGATCAAATACTTCAATAACTAAGAACCAAGATGTTCTCAATTTGATTTTGACCCTCTCCCAGTATTAATTTTCCAGAGAGAAATTAAAAGTTCAGAGATTAAATCACTCCGTCCTTCGAAATTATGGCCCAAAGTAATCACTACCAACTTCATGTTAAAGTCCAAAATCATTAATGGCCAACACTGAACTCTTTCACTCTGTGAATTAAAGTTCAAACAGGCTTTGTCACTCTCTGGAAGCGAACTTAGCTCCAAACCTGAAATTTCCCTTCCCCCAAGGAGCTGACGCTGTTCGGCTTACCCCAAGCCTCCCTTGGCAGGAGCAAGCTCTTTCAAAACTTGTGTGAGGTAGCAGAGGAGAAAGTACACTTTCCATGATCAGGATGGCTCCCAAAAGAAAGCGGAGAAGAAGAAGGTGGGCTGCCCAGTAGCCAAACTTACATGTCAGTAAACTCACTGGTGGCCCTGGAACAGAGCATCAAGTAATATGTTCACGGCACTCCATGTTTCAAGAAACGTGATATGGAAAAAAAAAATGTTTTTCCCTAAAATAGGGAAAAATTACAAGAAACAATCTCTCTTATTTAAGAATTATTTATTGAATATCATGGTGCAAACTTCTGAGCTAGGTTCACTGGGAAATGCATAAGTGAGTCAAAGCTGGATGCTGCCTAACAACCAACCACTAATATTTCTAACACAATTATTATATAAGTCAGTGACTCATATTTTAGATTTTTGTTATAGCACCACCCTATTTCCAGTACCAATTTTTATATTAGTGTACAAAAGTTGATACCAAACAACTCCAAAGAGCTAAGTGACTCAGTACAGCAGAGATGTATTTCTTATTCATATACCTATGTATAGGTTAGCAGGGGGCCCTTTTCCACTTTGTCCTGTCTCCGAGACCCTGGCTGAAGGAAGCCCACACAATTTGAAACATCGCTGGAGTAGTGATTAAAGATGGCCACATTTTCTTGGAACTCTGTGGTTGACAAAAATGTTTGTAATAAATAAAGACGGCCACAAATTCTTTGTCACTCTCCCTCCACCCCATCAAGTGTTTATTTCCTCTCCCCTTAAAATTGAGCTGGCCCTGTGACTGCTTTTACCAATACAACATGTCATTTCCAGACCTAAGACTTACAAAACCTGGAAGTTTTTGCTTTTTTTGCATTTAAGAATCCTAAGCCACCATGCATGAAGTCAGGCTACTCTGCTGAAGAAGCCATGCGAATCAGAATCTTTGGAACCGCATGGGTAAATAGAGCTCAGCTACTCTATCAACCCACTTGAGCCTCCAAAAACTCCAGCCCCAGACAATACCAGGCTGGAACCACGAGAGACCCTAAGTAAGATTAGACAACTGCCCATGAGCCTAGTCAACCCACAAAACCATTACAGATAATAAAACGGTGACTGCTTTAAACCATTAAGATTTAAGGTGCTTTGTCGTGGAACAATAGATAATTAAAATATTTCATCACTGTTGGCAGAAAGAGAGCAGGACAAATGTTCACAGGCTCTTAAAGCTTTTATTTGGAAATGACACAAGTCACTTCCAACATATTTCATTGGCCACTCTTGAGGTAAAAGGAGTAGGGAAATCCAAATTACTATGTGTGTGGAAAAAGAAATAGAAATATTTTATGGCTAGTACTAATATCTTCCAGAGAAGAGATTACAAGTAAATCAGTGAATAGATGAAGTGTCTGGGGGAAAAAGCTAACAATAGGAGAAAAGAACGTAGAGGACGGATTCTTGTAGATATCCTCTAGGCAAGGTAGGACGTAAGAGGAAAAGGAAGGTAGAAAGAAGTCCCAAAAAAAAAAAAAAAAAGAAGCATCCACAGAGAAAAGTAGAAACCTTGGGATCTAAAGGACAGTTTCAATAACAGAATAGTCAAGAAGAGCATAAAATGAAAGGCCAAAATGGGTGGTACAGACAAGGAACACATAGAAATTCAAAGAAGATAGGTTAATGTGGGCTGATAGAGGCCTCAGGTGGAGGTAGAATAAAAAGAATGGAAAGGCAATGGAATTTGTATGGTTGGAAATAAGAAGGGCATGCTCAGTGAGGAAACAGCATGAGTCAAGTCCTAGAGTGGGGAATGCACATAGCATATATGGGGCAAGGGACTAGGTATTTTAAGGGGAAATGTATCATTTAATAGAGGGTATCCAAGGGATTGTTTGCTGGAGAACGGGAAGGAAGGCAGGGAAGGGACTTACGGAGGCCCTTAAGTGCAAACTGAGCTTTCTGAGTTGTCTTCTTTAAATTACAGAGCACCCCCGGAGATTGGTGTCTGAGCAAAGGAAATGAGAACACAGGTCTAGTCTCTTCGTGTGGGAATGAAATAGGAAAAGACTGACAGCAAGTCACCAATCGGAAAGTTATTGCAGTACTCAAAGCAGGAGTATCCTATTGGGACAAGAGCTTGTTACTTACAGTGGAAAATAAGAACTCCCAACTAGTCCAGTTCAAGGGGCTTACAATGAGAATCAAAAAAGCTGGGGTTTCCGGGAGGCTTCAAGTGTGAAGAAGTCGAGACACTATTTTATCAAGGGTATAAAGGAAAACTTTTTACTTCACATGGCAGCCAATGTTGGTTAGCTACCCAACATTCCCCACCTCATTTCCTTGAAAACAGAACTTTAATACTGTCCAATTCCTCTCTTCCCTCCAAACCAACTGGAAAAGAAACCTACACACACATAATTCAGCCCCAAGGTAAATCCTGAGGTTCTAAGCTAGTGGTTCTCAACCAGTAGCACACTTCTGGGGGGTGGGAGGGGAAAGGGTTGCATTATGGTGTCACAATGCCTGAGGTGTGCTACTGACATTTAGTTGGAAGGAACCAGAGATGGTAAATGTCCAGCAATGCTCAACACAGTCCTGAATAAGAACTAGAAAAATCAGATAAACACTAGGCAATCATGGATGTCCCATGCTTCTTGTCTGTTACTGCTCTAGGGACAGCTAATAGCCCAGTTCTGGTCAATAAGATATAAGGAGTGGTCTGCTTCTGGGGTGCTTTCTTCCTTCCTATCCATGTTGTTCCAACTGTATATGGCTCTTGGGACTGCTATAGCTATCTTCTCCTCAAAACCAGTTTCTTCTTTATCTTCCTATTTCCTTCACTGGCACCTCCCATTTTCTGTTACTAAGTCCTAAAGCAATTTTGACTTCTCCTAACCCTTAACCTTAAGGTGACTATTCCTTTAGGTTTGCCTGGGATAAACTGATTTAACTCCTGTTCTCTAGCTGTAATTATTAATGCCCTACTTTACTTTCAAGTGTTCCATATTGAAGGATAGAGTATATGGTTATTCATTACCAGTTGTGTCGCTCCCCTCAAGTACCTCTAATGCAGGGCTCAGCAATATGGCTTTTAAGTTGTTTCTGCACCTTTCCAGGACTAAAAAATAAAAGTTTTTACATATTTAAATGGTTTTTTAAAAATCAAAAGAATAGCTGGGCACAGTGGCTCACGCCTGTAATCCCAGCACTTTGGGAGGTGGAGACGGGCGGATCACGAGGTCAGGAGATCGAGACTATCCTGGCTAACACGGTGAAACCCCGTCTCTACTGAAAATACAAAAAAATTAGCCGGGCGTGGTGGCGGGGGCCTGTAGTCCCAGCTACTCGGGGAGGCTGAGGCAGGAGAATCGCTTGAACCCGGGAGGCGGAGCTTGCAGTGAGCCGAGATCGCGCCACTGCACTCCAGCCTGGGCAACAGAGCGAGACTCCGTCTCAAAAAAAAAAAAAAAAAAAAAAAATCAAAATAATATTTCATACCTGAAATTATATTAAAAGTTCAATGTCGGCCGGACGCAGTGGCTCAAGCCTGTAATCCCAGCACTTTGGGAGGCCGAGACGGGCTGATCACGAGGTCAGGAGATCGAGACCATCCTGGCTAACATGGTGAAACCCCGTCTCTACTGAAAATACAAAAAAAATTAGCCGGGCGTGGTGGCGGGCGCCTGTAGTCCCAGCTACTCGGGAGGCTGAGGCAGGAGAATCGCTTGAACCCGGGAGGCGGAGCTTGCAGTGAGCCGAGATCGCGCCACTGCACTCCAGCCTGGGCGACAGAGGGAGACTCCGTCTCAAAAAAAAAAAAAAAAAAAAATCAAAAGAATATTTCATACCTAAAATTATATTAAAAGTTTAATGTCGGCCGGACGCAGTGGCTCAAGCCTGTAATCCCAGCACTTTGGGAGGCCGAGACGGGCTGATCACGAGGTCAGGAGATCGAGACCATCCTGGCTAACACGGTGAAACCCCGTCTCTACCAAAAAATACAAAAAAAAAAAAAAAAAAACTAGCCGGGCGAGGTGGCGGACGCCTGTCCCAGCTCCCAGCTACTCGGGAGCCTGAGGCAGGAGAATGACGTAAACCCGAGAGGCGGATCTTGCAGTGAGCCGAGATCCGGCCACTGCACTCCAGCCTCGGCCACACAGCGAGACTCCGTCTCAAAAAAAAAAAAAAAAAAGTTCAATGTCCATAGTTTTATTGGAACACAGCCGCACTCTTTCAAGTATTGTCTATGGCTGCTTTCTCGTTACAAGGTAGAGTTGAGTAGTTAAGGCAGAGACTTAAAATATAATCGGGCCCTTTACAAAAAATGTTTGCCAACCCCTGCTCTAATGTCTCCACTAGCTCTGAGTCTCCTCACCTCACGCACAAATACCCTAACCTACTAATTGATTTCCCACTCTTCCCCCAGCCTCTAATCCTTCAGACATCTGGCTGCTATATAACCTCTCTACAAGAGTGTCGACCCTGTCACTTGCCCCATCAGTATCATCAGTGGCTCCTCCACAACCGACAGTGAAAGGTTCAAACCTATTCTATGAGACTCAAGACAACAGACAAGGGCAAGAGAGAATACGTCAAACGAGTCGAGTGCGTGAGACTTCAGAGGTCACTTTTTCACACCAGAATTTTAAGGTGTGAGAGGCTAAAAGACGTCCCAAGTACATAAAACAGAACCTGCAAATAAGAGTGAATGACGAATAGAAAGACAACCTCAACCTGTCCACTTCCCTACGGCCGCAGAGATTATGATTCAAGGAATAACGAGACTCTAAATCCTTTAAAATTCTACAAGAGCAGCCTTGGCCAAACCCAGCGGGGAGTGGCTGCTCGGTGCCAGGGCGAGAAGCACGTAGACTGCCGATGCCAGAGAAGCCCGGTGCGGGCTCCGTGCTTTCTCTCCGTTCCAGGAAGACCCGAGCTCGTCGCCAAAACTTCTCGCCGCTTCCCGGTCTGCGCGCCCAAGCTGCCGGTTTCGCGAAAAACGCAAGGGCGCCCTGGGGAAAAGCAGACACCCCTCATGGGTTTGCGCCTTGCAGCTCAACTATGCCCCAGCCTCCCACAAGCCACCTGTCCTCCGCCAGGCGTCCCGCCCGGATCTGACCCCGGCGCGGCCGCCAAGGCGCACGTGAAGCTGCCGGGTGGAGCGGAGCGCAACGAGGCGGGAGTTTGCGGACGCGAACCCAGGCCTGGGAAGCGAAGCGATTCCGGGGCGCACGCGCAGAGCCAGGGGACTGGGAGGGGCGTAATTCCCGTAGGGGTTACGGAGGAGAGAAGAGCGCGTGGCGCTCAGGAGCCCGCGCACGCGCCGTGGTCTCGCCCCGCCCATGAGCGTCCGCGCGGCCGTCGTAGCATCTTCTCTTCAGACCCGCCCCCCTCGTCTACTTAACCTAGCGGAGGCTTGCAGCAAGAGCAGGGAAGTGTGGGGCGAGGTGGGCGGGGCGTCGCACGCGTGCGCGGCCAGCGAAAGAAGGGACGCGGCGGGAGAGATCCGAGACAACGTTACCCCGTCAACACCCAATCAGGAGCGGTCCTGACCCCGCCCCCTCTCCTCACGTTATTGGCTGGGAGGCCCCCAGATGGGCGGGGCCGGCCGTGGGGTTGGGGAGGGCAGGGGGCGGGGAGGAGGAGGAAGGCGCTGGCGGGCAGTGATGGCGGCGGGTGATGGGGACGTGAAGCTAGGCACCCTGGGGAGTGGCAGCGAGAGCAGCAGCGACGGCGGCAGCGAGAGTCCAGGCGGCGCGGGAGCGGCAGCGGAAGGGGGCGGCTGGGCGGCGGCGGCGTTGGCGCTTCTGACGGGGGGCGGGGAGATGCTGCTGAACGTGGCGCTGGTGGCGCTGGTGCTGCTGGGGGCCTACCGGCTGTGGGTGCGCTGGGGGCGGCGGGGTCTGGGGACCGGGGCCGGGGCGGGCGAGGAGAGCCCCGCTGCCTCTCTGCCTCGCATGAAGAAGCGGGACTTCAGTTTGGAGCAGCTGCGCCAGTACGACGGGTCCCGCAACCCGCGCATCCTGCTCGCGGTCAATGGGAAAGTCTTCGACGTGACCAAAGGCAGCAAGTTCTACGGCCCGGGTGAGGAGTTGGAAGGGGAGGGGAAGGACCCCCTGCAGCTCAAGCACGACCCCCTTCGGACGGGGAGGCCTCTGGGCACCGGGTTAGTTTGCCCAGCCTTCTCGTCGCCTGGACCCCCGCGCCTCGGCCGCCGCACCTGGGACGGCCCGCCCCGCCCCTACGCACACACCTCCCCCCCCCGCAGCTGCAGGCACCTCCAGCTCTTCTCCCGAAACCAGGGCCCCCGCTGGCGCCCAGCGACCAGCTCTCAGCGTTCATCTTTCTTCCATGCCATTTCACCTCGCAGTCTTTTTTTTTTTTTTTTGGCTGGATTTTTCAAAATCGTTATATTTGTCACCAGTCAACGCTGGCCCTTAACCTTTTTTGAGCCTCCTGATTCCTGGGGTGGTTGGGGCACCAGGGAAGGGAGATTTCTGAAGTTGGGACCTAAACTAAAGTTTTACGCTCTGTAATTCACAGCTTTCTTTTCCTTGCCCCCCCCCCCCCTTTTTTTTTTGGCCACTGATCTTTTTCCTTCGCTGTATTGCTCTCCGTAAGGCCACGTTTAGGGGCATGTAAAGTCCCAACCCTCCAGTCTCTGAAGTCCGGACAAATAAGCAACACCTCGAACTCTTTTTAAACCAGTTTTAGTTCGGAGTTGCTTTCCATGATTAACAAGGTATGTGGGATGAGGACAGACCAGAATGCAGAGCTTATTAAAGACTGGTAAGGATATTCGCCCTGAGTTTTGGGGGTGGAGCTCCTATACCCAGCAGGCGTGTCTCTCGTTTCTTTTTTCTTTTTTTTTCTTTTCTGCTTTTCAAGTACACGTTAATAATGACTTGTGTTTTCACTTAGCAGAACTGAGAAGAAAAAACTTAGAAGAGTTGTAGATTCATACCCCCATGTGCCAGTTATGCAAGTTAAAGATTTTTAGAACTTTGTTTTCAGAGAACTTTGTGTAGGGTAGTTGATTTAGAAGCCCTTGTTTTACAGTGTGGTTGTAGCATACATTTTGGATTATGTTAATAAACTCCAGACTCATGGAACCTGTTGGTATATCATAGAGTTGAGCAACACTGTACATCCTGGTTGTGCACTGATTAGTACTAAGCTTTACAAAAAGAAAAGTGGTGACTACAATAAGAATAAATAATTAAATTAGAAACCTAAAGTGACCTGGTATTGGAGAGAGTACATCCAAGCCTTAAAGTCATAGGGTTGGCAGTCTGGAAATAAGCTGGTTTTCTCCTTAATTTAATCTCTAAGTGTTTGAGATTTATTGACACTTAAAAATATGTATTTCTGATTTCAATGGTAGCTGGAAGATATTTTAGAAGTGCTTGGTTTGTAGTTTGTTCATTGGACTAGGATAAGAAATAGGAGATTTTTGGTGTTGAATTACGTAATTTATTTCTTAGTTGTTTGTACTTCTGTATATATACACATTTAGTCCAACCAAGTGAATACATAGCTTACAGAGTTTTTGCTTCTAGTTATATAAATGTGAGCACAGGGTGTCTACTGAAATCTTATATCAGCTGAAATGGTTAATACATTTTTGTTTACTTAAGCACACGTGGGACAAGAGTAACAGGGCCAAAGTACAGTATTTAAACAGGCCAAGTGAAGTAAACTTTTTTTAAATCAAGGATTTACACAGCATTTTATACCTAGTTCAAGCTTTTTCCCCATTAGTATTAAAATGTGTGTTAAGTGATTAGAAATCCTGTACAGGTTTAAATTTTTAATATAGACCTTACCCAGCTGAAAGATCAGCTTTTGTACCCTCTGTCTGAACTACCACTGAAGAAAACGAAGTATTAGTACAAAGAATTGTATTAGTCCTCACACATTATGCCTTGGCAGTATCTGAAAATAGCTAGGAGAGACAGTCATAGAAACAGTTTGGCAGCCTCCAGTGGCAAATGTTTGTTCTGTGATAGAAATTAAAAATTAAAGCCAGGCGCGGTGGCTCACGCCTGTAATCCCAGCGCTTTGGGAGGCCGAGGCAGGTGGATCACCAGAGGTCAGGAGTTCGAAACCAGCTTGGCCAACCTGGCAAAACCTCGTCTCTACTAAAAATACAAGAAAATCAGCCAGTGTGGTGGCAGGTGCCCGTAATCCCAGCTACTCGGGAGGTGGAGACAGGGAGAATTGCTGGAACCCAGGAGGTAGGGGTTGCAATGAGCCGACATTGCCCTATTGCACTCCAGCCTGGATGACAGAGAGAGACTCTGTATAAAAAAATAAATAAAAATTAAGAGTCATAGGTGGTAGATTGCTTTTTTATGGTAAGTGCACTGAGGGAGGCTCTTGAGATTACAATGGAAAAGTCAGTTTTAGATTAGTTTCTGCCAGTTCCTAGGTTCTGATGAACAGCCTAAGAGTGATATACAGTTAGTATTCTACAGTTAATCAACAGCCTAACAGATATTTGAATATTTTATTATTGAAAGGAACCTTAAAGCCAGATCATTTTATGGGCTCAGAATATGTTGATATTGCATATTAATAGAAAATGTAATAAGTAGTACTTTTCAAAAAATCTTAAAGCCAAATTTCTGGCTGTAAAACAGATACAAGTTCAGTTTTGCTTTTAATTTTTATTTTCATCTTCATAAATTAAGCAGTTTTGTAGCAGAATAATTCAGAAGCAGTAATTGTTAGTTTCTATGCCTAACCAATATCTACTCTAATTTCACAGTAATGGTTTTAGGATTAAATTTTGTAAGATTTTTCCATAATGCTGAACATACGTTTATTTTTAGACATACGTTTTTAAAGTTCAGACTCTTAATTAAATATTGACAATATAATTTGGTGGAGTATACACATTTTGGCAAACAGTTGGCATTAACTGTATTTGCCAATATTAAATTTAGTAACAGATTAGGCGCTTGGCCAGCATGTGAGGAGAGTTTGGTCATGTAAAACTGAATATTCAAGGAGAAAGAAAACCAGATTTGTGAAGCACCTACTATATCAGATCCATTAATTTTTTTATCTCCATAATTCCTCAGTGAAGTTGGTAAGTATTTCTGCTCTACAGATGGGGAGTCTGAGGTTTAGGTATTTTAGGTAAATTGGCTTGGATCACATGTATGTCTGATAAATCCAGATGGATATTACCACAAAGCTTACCTATACTATTTCCAGTAAACTGCATCATCTGATAAACTTGTAAAGAATCTTTTATTTTTCTAACTCACCAAGCATAACTTGTAGAGAATCTTACTGTTGTTTTTCTTCATACCTTTCCCTGGTTCCCATAAATCCAAGGATATAAAGCCTCAAAAAAACATGCTTTCGGCCAGGCACGGTGGCTTACATGTGTAATCCCAGCACTTCGGGAAGCCGAGGCAAGCGGATCACATGAGGTCAGGAGTTTGAGACCAGACTGGAAAACATGATGAAACCCTATCTCTACTTTAAAAAAAAAAAAAAAATTTTTAAATAAATAAATAAAGGCCAGGCACGGTGGCTAATACCTTAATCCCAGAACTTTGAGAGGCCAAGGCGGGCAGATCACCTGAGGTCAGAAGTTCGAGACCAGCCTGGCCAACATGGTGAAACCCTGTTTCTAGTTAGCCGGGCATGATGGTGGGTGCCTGTAATCCCAGCTACTCGGGAGGCAGAGGCAAGAGAATTGGTCGAACCCAGGAGGCAGAGGTTGCAGTGAGCTGAGATCGTGCCATTGCACTCCAGCTTGGATGACAGAATGAGACTGTCTCTCAAAAAAAAAAAAAAAAAAAAAAAGTGCTTTTATGGCTTTATGTTATACTGCCCAAAATGGTGGCCCCAAGTGGTTAATTAAATGTAAATTAATTAAAATTAGATATAATTAAAAATTGAGTTTTTTTTTTTTTTTTTTTTTTTTTTTTTTTTTTGAGACGGAGTCTCGCTCTGTCGCCCAGGCTGGAGTGCAGTGGCCCGATCTCAGCTCACTGCAAGCTCCGCCTCCCGGGTTCACGCCATTCTCCTGCCTCAGCCTCCCAAGTAGCTGGGACTACAGGCGCCCGCCACGTCGCCCGGCTAGTTTTTTGTATTTTTAGTAGAGACGGGGTTTCACCATGTTAGCCAGGATGGTCTCGATCTCCTGACCTCGTAATCCGCCCGTCTCGGCCTCCCAAAGTGCTGGGATTACAGGCTTGAGCCACCGCGCCCGGCCAAAAATTGAGTTCTTTAGTAACACCAGCCACATACAAAGTGCTCAGCCCCCCATGGCTACCGTTTTGGACAGTGCACTTAGTTTTTTTTTTCAGATTGTGAGACTGGCATGCCACCTATTGCACTAACAAGGCACCTTTTAGAGTATTTCTGTCTTCCCAGAGAGTTGTTGAAAACACTTATTCTAAAGGTCGGAGGAGGAGGAAACTTCATTTATTGAGCTTAGTATCTCTGATTTTCAAACAGCTCTATGAGATTGCCCAAAGCCACATATCTAGTAGGTGGCAACGTAAGAATTAAATCCAGGTTTTCATAGCTTCAGTCTTTCCCATTGTATCACAACATAGTCTATTCAGTTTCATATGTTTACAGAATCATAAGTTTTGAAGACTCAAACAGCTAGTATAATTTTTAACACTTTGATTTAATATTACTGCTGTGGAACTTTACCAAAACAGTGCTTTTATTTTTTTGGAATGGCAAAAAGTTATACACTTGACCTTTTTGATAGTTTATCTCACGTTGTTGAAACTTATAATACTGCTGCTCCCTTATTCCAGGTAGAATATTCTTTGACATATACCAAAGCTATATTTTTTCCAACTTACCTTTTTTTTTCTTTTTTTTTTCTTTTTTTTTGTTTTTTTCTATTTTTTTCTTTTTTTTTTTGTTGTTTTTTTTTGTTTTGTTTTGTTTTCCAACTTACCTTTTAAGTTCCACTGAAAGAAAAAAGTCACATAAGAAGAACCCCATGAGATGCCTAATATTTAGGAGGTTGGGGAAAAGAACACATGTACCTTGAAGTGTTTTTCCTCCATTTTAAACTTTATCTTCAATATGTTCACTTTTATTTAATACTTTAGTTTGCAGAATTGGAAAATCTATGTTTGTAGAGTTGCATCGTAAAAACCGGACCCAATCTTACCTATTTCTTCATGGATGTCCTAAAGTTGACACTACCCACCTCTCATCCCAGCTTCTTGCTTTGAAGCCAACTGGCTTTGTTGTTTGGGCTAATGCCCATATGCTTCTATTACCTACCAGTAAGATAAAAGGATTAGCTAGGTTTTCTGATGGTTTTTTTATATTCTGCTCAAATTTCTACTAGTTATTTCTATTTTAACTACTTAGTTGGCTCTGAATTCAACATCATCCCATTGCTTTTAATCTTTGAGGGCATTGTATTTGTGTTAAATACTGAAGCATATTATAAAAGGATAGCTTGAAACTGGAAGCTATTATTCAGGGTGGAAGAAAGGAGTAGATTTAATAACATCTGGAATTAACCATTCAGATTCTTTTAATTATTTTTTCAACACTCTGACATAGACCACTCCTTTCCCTGTGCACGCATGACAGACCTGACTGTATAACTCCTGTATTCTTTTGGAGCCTATATCCAGTCTCAGGATCTTTAATAATAGGATTTCAGCTCCATTTTTAAATACTGAGAAAGACTTCCCTGGATTTCATTACAGTAAAACCTTAAGATATGAGAAATAGAGTTAACTGAGTCTTCAAAACAGATGTTTTCCTATCCTCATGGAGTTAATAGTCTATTAAGGAAGACAGGCAGTAAACAAGGATTTCAGTATGTAATTATAATCTGTAATTAAACATGCTGTAAAAGAAATTAATAGAATGGGAATAGAGGATAACAAAGGACTTTATTTAGATTAAGTGGCTAAGCAAGATTACCTTTTTTATGTTAAATTGTCAAGAAAAAGGACTTGACATTTAAGCAAAAACCTAACAGAGCCAGCCATACAAAGACTGGGTATGAGAATGTTCTGAAGTGAGATTATTACTATGCCTACTATACTGAGCAAAGCCATCTAGCAGTAGATCTAGAACTGATCATATTAGAAACACCTTTAATACTGTTGATTTTCAGATTTGGCTTCAGCCTTTATCTGATTAGTATTAACACAGTATTTCATTTTCCATCCCTTTACTTTTAGTCAATCTGTGTTGTTTTATTTTTCACACATTAATGACATATAGCTGGATTTTTTTCATTAAATCTAATATTAGCACTGTGTCCTTTAATAGCTTAATTAGTGTATATGTTTTGTGATTACTGGTATATTTAGGTTTATTTCTATCATCTTATTTTGTGATTTCCCTTCACCTTACTTTTCTTTGCCTCTTTTCCCACTATCTTTCCTTCTCAGACTGATTTATTTCTTCCATTTTCTCCCCTCTACTGATGTAGATGTATTCTATTTCTATCCTTTTGGTGATTTCCTTAAGTTTTTGCTGTAGATGACTATCCTATGCTTCTGAATAATATAAGAATTTTAGCCAAACATCATTGTAGTGTGAATTAGAAAAAGCTGCCTCTTTAAGATACTTTACTGACATTTGACAGATTATTTCTTAATAAATAAGCAAAACTGCCATGACTACAAATATAGATAGTATCCCCTGCATTATACATAGTCTTATGTTGAGGCCCTGGTTAGAAAGCTTTAACTCTGATTCCTCCCCCATCCCGTTTTCCACAGTATCACTATTAGACTTTAGTTTCACTATATTTTTTCAAAGTCCGCCCCAAAATTGATAAAATTATCTTTTTAAAATAGTTCTTGTTTAAATTTACCAGCATGGTTATCATTTTTTAATTTACTGTTGTTTGTTACATCTCATTTCTTTGTTTGGAGTTCACTTTTTATTTTAGTGAGGTATGTCCTATAGTTTTTCACTGGCAGGAAAAATTTTTTTGTTTGTCCTCACTCAGGAATAATAGTTTGGGTTTAGAATATAAAATTGGAGAGTGGGCCAGGCCCAGTGGCTCATGCGTATAATCCTACCATTTTTGGGAGACCAAGGTGGGAAGACTGCTTGAGCCCAGCAGTTCAAGACTAGCCTGGGCAATATGGCGAGACCCTGTCTATTACAAAAATATAAAAAATTGGCCAGGCATAGTGGTGTGCACCTGTGGTCCCAGCTACTCAAGAGTCTGAGGTAGTAAGATCACTTGAGCCCAGAAGATCAGTGAGCCTTCATCACACCACTGCACTCAAGCTGGGTGACACAGCGAGACCCTGTCTCAAAAAAAAGTGTACATTGACCTTATTTTACCTCAGCTCTTCCGTAGCGTTACGCCACTGTCTTCTACTTGTTGGTGGGGAGTCGGCTTGTAGTCTGTCTTTACATTTATTAATCTGTTTCTTCCCTTTGGTTGTAGTTGAGATCTTTCTGTCTTTGGGGTTTTCTTCTTTTACTAGGATTTGTCCAGGTGTGGTTTTTTATTTACCACGTACCAAACTCTACTCAAGTCTGTGGATATATTGTCCTTTTTTTTTTTTTTTTTTTTTTTCCAGAAAATTTGCTGTTACTTACTGCCTCCTCCATTATCTCTGTTCCTTCCTCTGGAACTGTTAGTAGATACACATTAGGTTTTCATCTATTCTTTTTTTTTTTTTTTTTGAGACGGAGTCTCGCTCTGTCGCCCAGGCTGGAGTGCTGGGGTGCAGTGGCCGGATCTCAGCTCACTGCAAGCTCCGCCTCCCGGGTTTACGCCATTCTCCTGCCTCAGCTTCCCGAGTAGCTGGGACTACAGGCGCCCGCCACCTCGCCTGGCTAGATTTTTTTTTTGTATTTTTTAGTAGAGACGGGGTTTCACCAGGTTAGCCAGGATGATCTCGATCTCCTGACCTCGTGATCCGCCCGTCTCGGCCTCCCAAAGTGCTGGAATTACAGGCTTGAGCCAGCGCGCCCGGCCGTTTTCATCTATTCTTAATGTCTCTTAATCTTTCCTTATGTACCGTTTCTTAATAATTTTAAGCAAATTTACTTTAGTTCGTTAATCTGCTTCTATTTATTCTTGGGATGCCAGTTCTCCTATCTGTTATATGTGCTCACTCCTCTATGATGGTTTGTTTCTTCATGTAGTTTATATTTTTTATTGTGAACTTATCTTCAGTAGTTACTTTTTTTAATTTTGGAGTATTTCCTGTAAAATTCCATGAGCCCTAAGTTGTGAAAGTGGTCCTGTAAAGTGGTTTGGGTGTGTTGTGAAATAGGGCCTCACGTAAGTTAAAACAATGATTTTTTTAATTAAGTAATACATGCTCAAAATAGAAAATTCAAAAGGATATACAGTGAAAAATAAGTCTGTTTCCCACAACTACTCCCAGCCACCAGGTTCCCTTCCAAAGAGGCAAAGGACCAGTATACGTATTGTTCTAGAGCTATTTTGGTTGCAAGTACGAGCATGTGGATGTCTTCCTTTCCCCCTACTCTAATTATAGTATACTATACATACACTTCACAATATTTTAATATCACAAGAGCCTTTCACATCAGTATAGAGAACCATCTTATTCTTTTAAATACATGCATAACGTTCTTAACGTTCTGTTATATGAATAAGTCATAATTTAACAGTCCACTATTAACATTTGTTTTCAATCTCCTGTTGCATGATGCAATAAATATGTACATGTCATTTTACACATGTGTGTAAAATTATGATTATAAAGTAAATTCCTGGAAATAAAATTACTGAGGCTTGGGATATGGACATTTTTAATTTGGATTCTTGTTTCCGAACTGCCCTTCAGAGAGGTTGGACCAATTTACCCTTGATGAAAATGCCTGTTTCTAACTTCTTGCCAAAAACGTGATATTAAGCTTCTTGGTCTTTGTCAATCTGGGTTAAAATGGTATCTCAATATTTGTTTAAATTTACACTTCTCATTTACTTAGTGAGGTTGGACTTCTTTTTAAAAAGTTGAGTCATTTATGATTCCTTTTCTACAAATTGCTTATTCATATATTCTTTGCCACAGTTTTTCTTTTTTTTTTTTTTTTTTTTTTGACACAGAGTTTCACTATTGTTGCCCAGGCTGGAGTGCAATGACGTGATCTCGGCTCACTGCAACCTCTGCCTCCTGGGTTCGAGCGATTCTGCTGCCTCAGCCTCCCGAGTAGCTGAGATTACAAGCATGCGCCACCACGCCCAGCTAATTTTGTATTTTTATTAGAGATGGGGTTTCTCCATGTTGGTCAGGCTGGTCTCGAACTCCTGACCTCAGGTGATCTGCCCACCTCAGCCTCCCAAAGTGCTGAGATTACAGGCATGAGCCATCGCGCCCGGCCTTGCCACAGTTTTTCAATCATCATATAGATCTTACAAATTTTAGGTGTTCTTTGTAAAGTAAATCAGCCTTTGTTGCAAATATTTTTTCTAGTTTAGTTGTCTTTTTACTTATTTATGGTGTTTTTTTTGAACCACACAAATTTTTGGTTTTACATATTCAAATTTATCTTTTATGGCTGCTAAGTTATGTAGTATATTTAAAGACTTTATGCACTTAAAAATTGTTTTTAAAAATGTGTAGTTTTTTTAGTACCTCTGTTTTCAGTTTTTTAGTTCCATTTGAAATTGATTTTGCTTTAAGATGTGAAATTAGAGTCCAAATTTGGTGGGATGGTGTTTGTTTGTTTGTTTGTTTGTTTTTGAGAAGGAGTCTTGCTCTGCCGCCCAGGCTAGAGTGCAGTGGCGCCATCTCGGCTCACTGCAACCTCCGTCTCCCGGGTTCAAGCGATTCTCCTGCCTCAGCCTCTCGAGTAACCAGTATTACAGGTGCCCACCACTGCGCCCAGCTCATTTTTGTAATTTTAGTATAAGAGATGGGGTTTCACCATCTTGGCCAGGTTGGTCTCAAGCTCCTGACCTCGTGATCCACCCACCTTGGCCTCCCAAGGGGTTGTGTTTTTTAACAGAAGGTTATCTAGTTGTCCCAACATGTTTCCCCAAAAGGGGAGTAATCCCTTTTTCCCAATGCTTGAAGTCATCTTGAGTGTTCATTAATTCCTGTAGATATCTGCCTTCATACTATTTTTTCACCTTGGAATTTTCATTCTACATGGGTTGGATAAACTCAGGCCCCACTCCCATAAATGGCATGGGCCTGGGGTTTTAATTTTTCCATCTTTACCCCAACCTACCCAGGGACCCTGGAGTTAAGGCCATATGCTCAGTTCACAATGTTGCTGAGAGCTTTTGACAGTAGCTCAAATTTCAGAAGCAAGATTGCATTTTCAGTCCCTTATAGAATCATACTATTCAAGAGATTATTTAGTTTGGCCTCAACTTTAGGCATGTAAGATAATTTTCCTAATTTATATTTGAGGGATCTAAGGACTACGGAAATTGAGACTTGCTCATTGTTACTTGTTGAGTGGATCCTCTAGAACCCAAGTATCTGTCTTGAGAGGTTTTATTTCAGTTTTACCATACTGCATTCTCTCTAAAAGTCTTGGGACTTACTGGACCTAAGCATAAAAAAAATTTATTAGTTCAGTTAATCACTTTTACATATTGCCTCATTTGTTGATAGGCTCATTATAATCTTATTTGGAATAAATTACACAATACTAAGTGTTATTAGTTACTCAATTTATAATCACAAAAGACTGTTGTCAAAACAGGCCTGAAAACTGCACTGTTGATAAACTTTAATTAAAGTTCATCTCTGAGAGCTGTGGTTTTTAAACTGAGAATAACTAAAATATCCCCTTAGAAACACTAAGGTAGCTATATAATCATCCTAATAATCACAGAATTATCTGTTACTACATATTTTATTTACTTTCTCCTGGAATTTTCTATTTATTAAAGTAATATTTAAAACATTTTACAATGAACATATGTTGTTGCTATTTCAAGAATATGTCACCTCATTCTAACTGATTATATTAAAGTAAGCAGTTTTAGGATACAGTACCTAATAGGTTTATTGAACTTTAAAATACATTGACCACAAGTTGGATCGACTCTAAAAACTAAATGAAATCTGAATTCTGACTAGTATACTATCATGTTGGTTTTTGTTTTTTGTGTGTTTTTTTTTTTTGAGACGGAGTCTCGCTCTGTCTCCCAGGCAGGAGTGCAGTGGCGAGATCTCAGGTCACTGCAAGCTCCACCTCCCAGGTTCATGCCATTCTCCTGCCTCAGCCTCCCGAGTAGCTGGGACTACAAGGCGCCCGCCACCATGCCCAGCTATTTTTTTGTATTTTTTAATAGAGGCAGGGTTTCACCAAGCATTAGCCAGGATGGTCACGATCTCCTGACCTCGTGATACGCCTGCCTCATGGTGGTATATTTAACAATAGCTTTGAAATAAAATTTATCTTTAAAATAAAGTCCTGGCCGGGCGCGGTGGCTCAAGCCTGTAATCCCAGCACTTTGGGAGGCCGAGACGGGCGGATCACGAGATCAGGAGATAGAGACCATCCTGGCTAACACGGTGAAACCCCGTCTCTACTAAAAAAATACAAAAAACTAGTCGGGCGCGGTGGCGGGCGCCTGTAGTCCCAGCTACTCCGGAGGCTGAGGCAGGAGAATGGCGGGAACCCGGGAGGCGGAGCTTGCAGTGAGCTGAGATCCGGCCACTGCACTCCAGCCTGGGCGACAGAGCGAGACTCCGTCTCAAAAATAAATAAATAAAATAAAATAAAATAAAGTCCTTGAATATTTGTTATGTAGGTACATTTCAGAGTATCTGCTTTGACTGAATAATGCTGTTCATTTTTTGTAGCAAGAATTTGCTTAAAATTGGGAGGCTATTTTTGGATCAGCATTATATTTTAATATTTGATAAAGCAACAGAATTTAATTCTTCTAGTTATTACTGAACTGTTAGTGTCTAAATGGGCCTTAATAATAAAAAAAACCAGATCAGTTTATGTAAACTAGCCTTTTTAGAAATAAATTAGGCTGGGCACAGGGAGGTTGAGGCAGGCAGATCACCTGAGGTCAGGAGCTCAAGACCAGCCTAGTCACCATACATGGTGAAACCCCCTCTCTACCAACAATATTAAAATTAGCCGGGCGTGGTGCCACACCCAGTAATCCCAGCTACTTGGGAGGCTGAGTGAGGCAGGAGAATCACTTGAACCTAGGAGGCAGAGGTTACAGTGAGCTGAGATCACACCACTGCACTCCAGCCTGGGTGACAGAGTGTGACTGTCTCAAAAAAAATACTAATATTTGCTTTATTTGAGTAGCTCCCTATTGTTTTAGTATTATGAATAGCCAAGTATACTTACCAAAATATTAGAATTGGTAAATATTTAAGTTTGTTAGGTAAGGGGGTAATGGAATGGGAAGGTATTGCTGACTTTTCAGATAAGCTCCTGATTGTATTATGAATGCAGGGAAATATCCTTTTATTAGACCTCAAATCCTCCTTCCTCAGATTAACCTATCCAGTTCCAACTTTAGTTCCTAATGTCATATTCTTTAATGACCTTACAGAAGACTGGGCATGGTAGCTTAGGCCTGTAATTCTAACACTTAGGGAGGCAATGGCAGGAGGATTGCTTGAGGCCAGGAGTTCAAGATCAGCTGGGCAACATAGTGAGACCTTGTCTCTACAAAAAATAAAAGAAATTAGGCAGGCCTGGTGGGCCATGCCTCTAGTCCCAGCTATTTGGGAGGTTAGGGCAGGAGGATCACTTGAGCCCAGGAAGTAGAGGATACAGTGAAATATGATTGAGCCATGGTCGAGCCATTGTACTCCAGCCTGGGTGACAGAGTAAGACCCTGTCTCAAAAAACAACAACAAAAAATTTTTGTTAATGGTCTTACAGGAAAGAGCATAGAAAACTATTACTAAAAAGACCTTTGCAGAAGTTGAATGCTTCCTGAGGGAAATTCTAAACATATGGAGAAGACAGCTTAATATAATTTAGGCAGTGGGGGAATATGTTAATCACTGAATTATTCTTTTCTGTTCAAGAGTCAACAGAACATCATTTGTCTAGAATTTGGCTTGGATTATTAACTGTTGACTCAAGTTCACTCTTACCAAGTCAATCATTTCCCACCCCCCGTACCCCAGAAAGAGCATATTTTATGAAATTTTTTTTTATTCATTCAGTGTTGAAGCTTTCTTAGGGAAGTTGGTAGAGAAATTTATTAGAGAATGCACTGGTATAAATATACTCAAAGATGGAAGACTTTCTGATCGCTGTTTTTATAATGATTTTATCTTCTTTGTATCATTTAAATGTGTTTTATGGCTTATACTCTGAAGTACCTGAAGTATATTAATGTTTGCAGGCCGTGGAGATAAGTACTATAATAGAATGCTAAGAAGAGCTATTAAGTAGGGCTTTTTTGTTACTTCTCTTCCATTTTGATTTAATAAATATTCGAAAATCTTCATTCTCTTGAAATTTTGTAAATAGTAAAATGCTCCAGTTTTCATGGTGGTTACTCCATCTTTGGACTTGTGAGTCTTCTATGTGTTTTCTTGAGGTACACTGCTTGGAGGATTTAGGAAAGTGGAAGTAGTACTCCCAGTTCTGTCCGTAATTTTAGGCAAATCACACTGAATGCCTCTGCTCCGGTTTTTTATCTGCCAAGTGGGGAAGGCAAAGTCTGTCCCTTCCACTTTGGGAAACTCTAAGAGAGGAAAGCGAGGTTGCTGGAAAATTCTTTCAAAAATTGAAACTATCATTTTCTATTTGTAGATTGTTATGGCCTTTATTAGTTTTATTTTTCCTTTTGTGTGTTTCACTTTTTGCTTTTCAAGTTTGTAAGCATTGGTCTAGTCAGCATTAAGGGTAAACATAATGTTTATATTTTTTTTGTCAATTATTTCTCAGGAAATTTTATTTTTAAACACACCAGTTCTCTGTCTCTGTCTCTCTCCTTGCCCTCCTGAAAACACCTATTGCCACAAAGCGTGTAGAATTTTGCACACACATGTGCGTGCACAAACACAGACATAACTGGTTAATACCCTTTTTTTTTTTTTTTTTTTTTTTTTTTTGAGAAAGAGTCTTGCTCTGTCGGCCCGGCCGTAGTGCAGTGGCGTGATCTCAACTCACTGCAACCTCCATCTCCTGGATTCAAGCAATTCTTCTGCCTCAGACTCCCAAGTAGCTGGGATTACAGGCGTACGCCACCACAGCTGGCTAATTTTTGTAGTTTTAGTAGAGGCGAGGTTTCACCATGTTGGCCAGGCTGGTCTCAAACTGCTGACCTCAGGTGATCCACCCGCCTCTACCTCCCACAGTGTTAGCGTGAGCCACTACACCCGGCCTGGTTAATACCCTTTTGAACGTCAGTTGAGATGATAGAAAAAGTTTGAAGGTTACGAATATTGGCCAGTGGTAAATTGTATTCCATATTCTTATATAGAAGACACATTTGAAAGTATAAAATGGTAGCCTATGTTAATAGATTAAATTAATTACAGGTACACATCCATTCAGTGGGATAATGTATAACCATTCAGTGATTAAATAATTGTTGATAGTCATGTGATACCAAGTAGCAGTATGGAAAATGCAATAAGAATAAGAAAAGCAGAATAAAAATGTACTTTACTGGAACTGTTAGCTTTACTTTCATGTTACTGTATCAATACCTATTAATGTTACTCTTAAAATTATTGCTAATGCTGCTTCTAGTTCCATGCAGTAAACTTTTCAGGGAATGAATTTCACATTTGGTTAACTTTATAGTACAGTGCTGTTTGCAACTCAAGTTAATACTCATAAATGCTTAGATACCTATTTAAGTGAAACCTCGATTTCTACTCTCAGAAGGTACAGAGACTTTTTGACACATAACTTTCAATTTCCTAAATGCTTTTACATATGAATATAATCATTTTGCTCATTTAAAAATCAAGGAAGTTCTAGTTTTTTTCTGTTTGTCTGCTTATCAAAACATACTTTGTTCTTTTATTTATAAGCCCTCTTTTTCACCACTCTGTTGTTGTTAATAATAGTGTCTTTGCCTACCATAAGTGAATCTGTTTGAAGGGTCAGAATCTTGAGTTTGTTTTTATTTGGAACTACAGCTAAGTCATTTGGAAGAAAATTATTACATTCCTACTTTATGCCAGGCACAGTGCTAGGCATTGAGGATACAGAGATGAACGAATTGCTATTCTCAAGGACAGACCTTGGGAATGGTTTTTGTCAACACATCAGTCATGCCATTTCTCCTCAGAGAGAACGGTACCTAATTCCTTGGGTAAAATGCTAATTATTGCTTAATGTGTCAGTCCAGAAGAATTATTCCTTATAGCTACTTCCTCTATTTCTCAAAAGTCATGACAAGTAAGAGCTATTATTTTCCCTAATGACTTTCCTTAGTTTATATAGATCATTGTATATATATTATGGTAGTCAGGTGATTTATTTTGAATATGAGTCCTTTTTTATTAAACCACTCAGCAAAGATTTATTAAATGCGTGTTGAGCACTGAACTAGTCCCTGGGACCACAAAGATGATACAGTCTGTTTTCTCATAGAATTGCAAACTTCATAAGGATAGCAAAGAGAAAATTGTTACAGATTCACAGTTCAGCTGAGTCTTTACATAATACATGATGTTCTGTTGATTATTTTTATTTTTTTTTGGATGCCACTATTAATTAACAGCAACCAGTAAACATTATTTCCTCTCAAGCAAACTGGCTTCTAAACCTAACCACTTAAGTTTCTTCTTCTCCCTCATTACCTCACAGTCCTCATTTTGAATATAAGTTTGGGGGTATCTGAAGTAATTGAAATGGAAGGTTTTAAGATCTAAGTGAAAAGCTTTACTTTGGTCAAAAGGCAAAAATTTCCAAGAAATTTCTTCTCTTACTCCATCTAGTATCTGTGCGTGTTTTGAAATTAAGGATATATACAAATGTGAATTATGAGGGATTTTTTTGTTTGTTTGTTGTTTTTTTCGTTTTGTTTTTGTTTTTTACTTTTTCCTTTGAGACATTCTAAAATATTGTTAGGTGATCTAAATAATTTCTTTTCTTTTTTCCAGCGGGTCCATATGGAATATTTGCTGGTAGGGATGCCTCCAGAGGACTGGCCACATTTTGCCTAGATAAAGATGCACTTAGAGATGAATATGATGATCTCTCAGATTTGAATGCAGTACAAATGGAGAGTGTTCGAGAATGGGAAATGCAGTTTAAAGGTATTTTTATTTTGTTGGATTCTTTGGAAAATTAAATATTTGTTCAAAGAAAATATATGCTATTTCACATGCTTTAAGAGCCTAAAGATGTCATCTGTTTTCATTGCCATCATTATTTGATAATATTTTTAAAGATAGCTAAAGCTGAGTGGAGTGGCACACGCCTGTGGTCCCAGCTGTTGATGGGAATCCCTTGAGCTCAGGAGTATAAGTACTAACCTGGGCAACATAGACTTGTCCAAAAAAAGAAATTGCAAAAAATAGCTAAATAAAAATATGGTTGTTACATGTGATACTTATTTTGAAAATCCATATTTAAAAAATGACTTGTTACAAACTCTAAGCCTCATAAAAATTGTGATACTTGTAGTCCTTTAAAGCTTGTTCATTAAGGTTTAGTTTTTTAAAAATACAGGCTTATATTTAAAACTGAATTGATTACTGATTTCAATATTATAATTTATTCTAAAATGATTTTACAGGTCTTAACACTCGAAATGTAGGTAAAAAATATCGTTCCCCTTTATTATGCCCTCATAACATCAGTTTTTACCACTTGTGTGACGCTGTCCCAGCTGTTTATCTGACCCCTGGGTCCCTTGGAACAACTGTTCTGGTTTGGCTGGGTACTGAGATGGGTCCTGGACTTAACTCGTTTTTACAAAAGATCTCCAAATGATTCTGATGCAGTATCCAACTAAGAATCACTGGTACAGACCACCCTCTTGAAAGAATTCCCAAGCCTTGTAAGTTCCCTGATCCTGTTTTCTTTTGTTGAAGCTTTACATGTGTATAAAGACCAGCCATGGTGAAGCAATTTTAGAATATTTAGATAATATTCTAATATCATATTTTATATGATTCTAAAACAGACAAATGCCTTTTCTCTGTGTAATGGAATAATGAAACAAATTTGATCACCACTGATTTTCTTTTGATGTATCTTTCAGAAAAATATGATTATGTAGGCAGACTCCTAAAACCAGGAGAAGAACCATCAGAATATACAGATGAAGAAGATACTAAGGATCACAATAAACAGGATTGAACTTTGTAAACAACCAAAGTCAGGGGCCTTCAGAGCTGCAATTCTTACTCCCTTTCACAGAATGTCCAGCGTCTGGGTTTGATTCACCTGCTGCGAAAAACATTCAACAAATTGTGTACAAGATAAATGAATATCACTATGAAGATTTGATTACTAGACATTATTTATGCTGCCAAACTCATTTGTGCAGTTGTTTGTAATGTCTAGTGGGGCTTCATCATCCTGAAAAGAAGGAGACAGGGATTTTTTTTAAAGAGCAAGAAAGTCACAATATTCTTTTCTTTCCTTCCTTATTTCCTTCTTTTCTTTCTTCTTTTTCTTTCTTTTTAAAATGTATTGAAGACAACCAGATATGTATTTGCTACTCAGGTGTACAAATCTCCTCAAGAAATGTCAAGGGATTCCTCTGTCACATACTGTGTTTTTATTTTACCATTGGTGAGGGAGGTGACCTGATCAGGGGAGGTGGGGGTACACATCAATTTGAGTAGTTTAGGCTACTGGAACATTAAAATGTGAATTCCCAAATTTTGTTTTTGTCTTTGTCAGGGAAAAGAAAAATACCTTTATAAATCTTTGGAAATTAGAAGAAGAAATTTCAGGTGGGTTTAAGTCAGAGCTAGTTCCCCAACAGAAACATCATTTGAAACCAATTTTTATCCCTTCTCTTTCCTTCCCTTTCCCTAAATCAAATCAATATTAATTGTGCCTTATTTCACTTAACATAGACTTGAATTATTTTTAGGGAAAGCCCCTATAATGAATTCAGAAGTCACTACAAGCAGCATTAAGACTGAAGTTGGAATATTCTGTTGAACGTAAAACCTTGATATCATTCTGTGTATATAGAATGTAAAAGGAATATTCAGTGTTAACTGCCATATATGTAATATACACAAACTCTATTAGCATTGTGATGGCCAAATGCATTCCCCTGTGCTTTTCTGTTTTAAAAAAAATTGAGAAATCAACTCTTATCCCCAACAGCTGCCTAATTTTAGGAGTCTGACCCTCCACATCTCACTGGTGTGGGTGCATGGGGCTGTGGAGTGGATATCTGTATGGGTGTGTCTGAATGTGTGTGTGAGCACCTTGGAAGGGACTCTTTCTGCAGATACTGTAAATACAAGTACCATTTTAATAAAGCATGTACAATAAACCAAAATAAGCTTGAGTTGGACTTTATATACAGAACTGTAAGCCAGTGCAATATGATAACAGTTGTAAGATTGTGCATTTGATTCAAGAAAAAATCTTGGAAATGAAAAGCAGGCACTGGGTAACCAAGTTGTACACATTGTACCACATTCAGCATAACTTTAGGAATAAATTCCACTTTGTAGAACATTCTCCAGAAATCTGAGATTATTCAGGTAAGAATTGGTATATTAAATGTACATCTTTTTACTTTGATGCCAACTGATTATACTAGATGTAATAGCACTCCAGGTGGTCGTTATTGAACACAAAGCATTAAAAGAATATTGCACTGATAGATACTAAATTATTCTTTTAATAGGCTGATAAAGCCCTTACTAAAAGCCCCACATACTTCAATTATTTTATTTCATTATGACTACTTAGGTTCTGGGCTGGGGACAAGTTCACTTAAAACAGTTTTATTTAACAAGTCGCCAGTTAAAAGACTTCTGCTTTGTAGCTATATGCAGAAGCCATCAAACAAGGGGGAACTTTTAACTGCAACAATAAGCTAAAGTATGTAAAATGCTGCATTCTATTCAGTCTTGGAGTGCTTTGTAGAAAGTTATCTTCAGCCAAATCTTTGCTGAAGACAGGTGTGGAGTGCTGGTAAATGCTTTGTGTTTTTATGTAAAATATTTCCTAAACAAAAAATGTTAAAAGTACATGTCCTCTGTAGTAAACTGATATCTATATATATGAATCATTCAAGCCTAAAGTCTAGTAATAAACTGTACTTATGAATAGAGAAACCCTAAATATTCATGCAGTAAAAGTTATGTGGTCTGTTAAAAATGAGTAATTTATGTTTTGGACTTGAAATAAACAGTGTTCTGTAGATAATTCCTCAACTTCAGTTGAATTTTTCTCATTCTCAGGTAGTTTTTCAGGTAGTGTTTGAATGAGGGGACCAGACAGTGCTGGTATTATTCCTGTTCCTGCTCCCAGTCTCTCCCCCCACACACACTCCTGCTTTTCCAAACTTGCCTGATAATTAGAATTGCTTAAGGTACAGATTCTTAGCCTTCAATCCAGACCTACCACCTGCTAAGCCAGAATCTAAAGAGAATGGGCCTCAGAATTTATTTGTAAGGAATGCCTCAGGTAATTGTTATGAACAGGAACTCTTAGGAAACACTAATTTTTCAAGTTAGTATTGACCATCTTTGTCAGGCACTTGAAATGGCCTTACTCAGGTAATTTTGATCTGATTCCCTTCATTTGGTTTTGTGTCATTCACGAGACTTCACAAAATTCTAATGTATGATTTTAGAAAACAGCAAATTTTGATAGTCTTTAGATTTTTATCTTTGGGTAGCATTTCCAAGTTGGCATATCTCCCACATTAAAGCTATACTCTATGTACTAGCCAGTTTCTCTGCATTAGGAAATGAACCCATAACAGTTACAGATCAGGTTTTTAAAACCTTTACCATGGTGCTAAGGCTGCTTGTGTTTCCTAACAGTAATTCTACCTGCCTTTCTGCAGGTAGATCTGTTTCTGCAGGGAGATCTGCAGAATCCAACATTACACATACCTTTACCCACATTCTCGAAGCTAATTTGCTGAATTACCACTGGGAGATACTTTGTTCAGTAGAAAACTTGATATTGAATCGGGCTGTCTTTATCCAAGTATTTTACATAACCTCTACTGATAACTGGGAAGTGCAGCAAGTAAGATGTGCCATTAACATGTTAACAGTGTGTAACTACAGAGCTTTTATGGATCAGAATAAGCGGGTAATACTGTAGCAAAGAATTTGTAAAACTTGCAAGTTGCTTTGAGCATATTGAAAATAAGAGTCATGGAATATTGTAACAATGATATTGAATGAATTGTTCAAATTCTTCTAATTAAAAGAGCAAATGCTTAAAAGATAACTTTTGAGTATCTATGTTCCATTAAGGTCAGCTATCAATTTGTTAGATGATATTCATCACAGATTATTGTCTATTTGGCTATGGCAAGAAAGTTCCAATAAAGACCTCCCAGTTTTCCTGTTTTTAGGCAAAAAGCATCATTCCTAGGCACTATCAGAAAAGCATGTGCAGAAAAATTGTCATACTCCTGAGTCACTTTGAGTACCAGCTTTGCATTTGTTCTACCACCACTAGTGGTTGAGAGAACATTTGGGCTGCCTGCAATTACTCCATTCAAGAGAGCACTTGACATGCTATGAACACTGGCTTATTCCCACAATTTTTCTTTTACTGTATCCACATAAGAAAACCACATCATGATGTTTAGTGTAAGAAGACTGATCAATATTTGCATATGCCTTTAAATACTCTGAAAGCATGATTTTAGTGGCTGCATAGTGTTGTTCCCAAATAATAAAGTTTTTAATGAAACTGCAGGAAGCTCTGTAGCAGGACGAGAACCCCTCAGACACCAAGTTGTGGAAGGAAAGGGCTTTATTCAGCTGGGAGCATCGGCAGACTCATGTCTCCAAACACCAAGCTCCCTGAGTGAACAATTCCTGTCCCTTTTAAGGGCTTACAACTCTAAGGGGGTCCACGTGAGAGGGTCGTGATCGACTGAGCAAGCAGTGGGTACGTGCCTGGGAGCTGCATGCACTGGTAATCAGAACAGAACAGGACGGGGATTTTCACAGTGGTTTTCCATGCAATGTCTGCAATCTATGGATAACATAACTGGTTAGATCAGGGGTCAATCTTCAACTACCAGGCCTGGAATGCAGTGCTGGGCTGTCTTACCGATTTCACTTCTGTCTTTTCTTTAACTCCTACTTTTCCTTTGAGGCAGAAATGAGGGGTGGTCTCCTTCCTTATTCCCCCATATTAAGAACCTCACTCATTAGTGGGAGTTCTCACTTTCATCCTCACTACCCATGTCTTCTTGCAAGACAGATCAATAGTGATTGATTTAGTACACTTGTGCTGAAGCATTTTGGTAAACTAAGGTAACGATGAAGCTTTTTATTTGAAGAAGTACAGGTAGCAAGTAAGGGAGCAGTAAGCAGCTTCCTATTACTATTATAACTCCTATTATAAGAGTTTTAAATCCTCCTAGTGCTGGGAACCATTTTCCAAACATGGCCCCAGGATCAAATCCATGTCACACTTGCATGGGCACATCTGCCAGTTTTGTCATATTTCTAACTATGTCTTCAACTACTTGCCCTTGATCATCTAAGTGTAGACAGCAATTAGTAAGGTTAAATTTCCTACAGACCCCTCCTTCAGCTGCTAGCAAGTAGTTGAGAGCCGAGCTATTTTGATAGATAGCATTTCTCACTGAGGCTCTTGCTGGGCCAGAATAGTCAAGGCTCTGCTGGTTTTATTAGTGATTATTTCTAAGACAGCTTGTAACCGCATGATTTGGTAGAGCATGCAAATGGGGATCTGGTATCCCCACAAGCCATCTTGTGCCCAAGTAGCAGGCCCATAGTACTGTATGATTCTTTCAAGGGGCCACTCATCATATTTCCAGTCACCTATAGATATGTTTCTCTTTTCTTGGAAAGCATAGACTGGGAAAACTAGAAGTTTGCCTGTTTTTATGGGCACTAGGAAAAAGGATGGGTTATAGCACACATCAGGCTGGTCACTTCCTGGGCTACATACCTTGGATAGTATAGCATTATACAAACAAGTTCCTTTTAGAGTCCCGGTACACTTATAATAACCATAAAATAATAGGACTGTAGCAACCTTTCGTCCTACCTTAGTGACTTGATGTATATACTGAGAATACTCCTCAGTCTGAGGACTCCAAGGTTCCAGATTCAAGATACCTATCCAGTCTTACTGGGTATCTCTACCTGACTGTTCCTGAAACTTCAAGATAACTTGCTTCTGCTATTATAGTCTGTTAGTGAGTTTCTATACTCTCCTGACAGGTCTTCCTGCATTTCATTGTTCTCATTAAATGTATGATTCCTGTTCATCTGAAACTCTAATTTGGCCTTGTTGCTTCCCTCCTTAAAGGCCTTCAGTAATGACCGATCTTCTAAACAAAAAGACAACGCTCAGGGCCTTCTATACCCACCTCTTCACCAGTTCCCAGTTCACAGTGTGCTACATAAAACCACTTCCAACTTGGTTCTGGGGTAGCTTCCAGAATATACCCTTAGCTGCTTACTCCATTCTTCAGTCTGGATTATACTCTTCCCCACACTCAAGGAGAGGATGCCCAACTGTTTTTCTTTTAACAAAGCACTATTCAATGCCTTTGAAATCCTACCTGGGGAGCCCTTTGCTCCCTTCCACTGTGTCCCTGGCCTCCAGCCCCACCTCCCCCACCACACAATTCCTTGCTAATTTGCTTAGT
This sequence comes from Rhinopithecus roxellana, assembly GCF_007565055.1. Lineage (NCBI taxonomy): Eukaryota > Metazoa > Chordata > Mammalia > Primates > Cercopithecidae > Rhinopithecus > Rhinopithecus roxellana. The sequence goes on along the minus strand of NC_044550.1, from coordinate 64,835,278 downwards.
CTTAGAGACTCAGTCTCAGACTCAATGTCCCCAGACTGAATTAGGGAGCCCTCATTCTGTACTTTCATAATATCACAGGGCTACTTTTGTGTCATTGAATTTACTATGTTGTAATTATCTCCTCTGATAAGTTAGGGACGGGATTTATACTCATTTTAGGCGCAGTGTTTTTCCCAAACTTAATATACTGCTGGCTACACAGTGTTTGATCAAAATATTTTTGTTAAATGAATTGATAAAATGAGAGGGTAGACCAGTAACAGTAGTTTTTACACCGACCTCCAAGGAAACATCAATGTCTAAGAGAGCCTAGGGGCTGCATTAGAGCAGTACCTCTTTTCCTGTTTGTTTTTTATTGGGTTTACAATTAAGAATTTTAAGGGTTTTTATGCTACCAAAAAAAAAAAAAAAGTTAGAAAGCCACGGGACTCAATGACCTCTGATACCTTTTCAGTTGATTTTTATTTTTGTTTTGTTTTGAAACGGAGTCTTGCTCTTTTTGCCCAGATCAGAGTGCAATGGCTCGATCTTGGCTCATCGCAACCTCTGCCTCCCAGATTCAAGAGATTCTTCTGCCTCAGCCTCCCAAGTAGCTGGGATTACAGGCATGCACCACCATTCCTGGCAAATTTTGTATTTTCAGTAGAGGCGGGGTTTCTCCATGTCGGTCAGGCTGGTCTCAAACTCCCAATCTCAGGTGATCTGCCCACCTCGGTCTCCCAAAGTGTTGGGATTAGAGGCGTGAGTCACTGCACCTGGCACCTTTTTGGATTATGAGTACTATTCAAGGGCAGACCCATGCAGTCATAAATATCTAGCATAGCTCAATGACTGCAAAATACAGATTTGTCTTCCTGACAACTTGATGAAGGTGGAAACCATAGTGCAACCCTGACCTGAGTGCCTATGTAGTCAAAATTGTTCTGCAGCAACTGCAGCTTAGGCATCATTGCAGGAGGGGAGAGGACGCCCAATTGTTTTTCTTTTAACAAAACACTATTCGATGCCTTTGAAATCCTACCTGGGGAGCCCTTTGCTCTCTTCCACTGTGTCCCTGGCCTCCAGCCCCACTACCCCCAACACAGAGGCACTCCTTGTTGTTCCTATTCTATTCCAGTTGCAATTTAGAAAAAGACTAGTTAAAATGAGAAGAAGATTTAAATTTGATCTTCCCAAAGACAAACTGCAATGTAGTGAGAGTACAATGAAAATGGCCCAAACTGACAGGTTTTCCTGGGAAGCAACGCCTTTTTAGTAGGGAAAGACCTTTCGCCTTTAAAATAGTGCTAACAATGAGAAAGGAAAACAAAAGCAAGATAAGGTAGACAAGGTAGGAATAAGTAACCATTGTTATGTAAAAAAAATGTAAGAGCAAGCATTTTAATTCCTTCTGTGTTTCAGAATCTGTAGTGAAAAGCAGGCCCTTGAGGGGATCTGCTGCTTTGAGCAAGTTCTTAACTTGGCTGAGCCTAATTTTCCACGTGCATGGAAAAGGACTAGTTCTAAGTATTTTTAGATAATATATAATTGTCTTATTTAAAATAATCTGAATAACCCTTTGTTAATTATACTGACAGTCCTAAATCTGAAAAATAATCACTAGCATTCCCACAGTTCATCTATCAGCAACATAGTAGTGATGTGTTTACATTTAGTCCCACAGCATCGATGCAATATTAAAGTTTAGCAACAATGCCAGGAGTCACCATTTCCACATTTATTAATATTCTTACATGCCCAACTCACAACTCATTAGGACTATGGACTTGTGGGGGGGGTTATCCTGAAATCATTTGCATGACTTGATCATTTGTAAATGAAATATCAGAGATGGAAGTGAGAGATTACATTGAATTGTGAAAACACCTCATTACTGGCCATCTTCACTGTAGAACAGTAGAGTTCATTGTGCATGTTAGCTATTTTTAAATTGGAAGCAAAATTGAAAATGCCAGATGATGGCAATGAGTTCACCAGTGTGTTTCCTGTGTAGCTTCACTAATTTGTTTGCATTGTTTTATTATAGTTGGCCGCCTTTCAACCATCACGAAATAATTCAGAATGACTTCACAAGCCACCTTGTGTTAGGCAAAACTAGTAATTAGAATGGCTAAATACATTGCAAATATGCTGTTGAAAGATTTTCCTCAAATGACTGGTCAACTGAGTCTTAAAGCAAATTAAAACTTCAGTCATCCTAAATTTTTAAAATCAGTGCTCTTTGGAAATAGACGGGAAAAAAATCAATCACTAGACTCATTCTTGAGCAGACAGAATTTAGTTCAAATTGGAATCTGCTCATGCTGGTTATTTTTATATCAACTTGACCAGTCTAGGGTGCCCAGGGGTTTTGTCAAACACTAGTCTAGATGTCTCTGTAAAGATATTTGTAGATGTGGTTACAATTTATAATCATTTGACTTTAAGTAAAACAGATCACCCTCCATAATGTGGATGGGCCTGATCCAATCACTTGAAGAACTTAAGAGCAAACAGGTTTCCTGAAAGAAAAAAAAAAAAGCTGTTCTTCCTCAGTATTTCAACACAGAAGCCCTGCCTGAGTTTTCAGCCTGTTGGCCTGCCCTGCAGATTTTGGACTCAAGACTGCAGCATCAGCTCTTACCTGAATTTCTGGCCAACCAGCTCTACAGATTTCAGACTTGACAATCACGTGAGCCAATTCCTTTAAACAAATATAGACAGAGACATATTTAGATATCTATCATCTCCTCTTAATTCTGTTTCTCTGAATACCCTAATATACTATTTCGTTAGTAGTACACTATAAGATTTTTTAAAGTTTTACTTCACTTTTGTAATAAAATAACAAAACCCTCTTCATTCAATACTTAATACTTGATCTGATATGGCCACCTGGGCTTCAATTTCTGCACTATGAAAGACATTTCAGCCCTAAACTGTAAAACATTTACCAGTATACCCCCCAATATTCCAGATAAAATCTGAAATATCTTCTCATCTAATTACCTAAAATAAGATTTCATAAGATGTCATGAGACTGACCAAGAGGAAAGATGAAATGATTAATACTTCTGATCTCAATGACACCAAAGTCTCTGTGACATATAGGTTGAGGAGCATAATATAATAATTTTATTTAGAACCACTTATATTGACCTCAAGATTGATTTTTTAAAAATATTTTAAAAAGTAATTGTAAATATATTTAACAATAGAAGTAACATGAATTCCTTCTCTTTGGGGATGCAGGGACCAAAAAACCTCAAACATTGCAGCTAATGGAACATTTGAATTAACCCTGCCTCATCTCCAATTCCTGATTGCTCTCCAAAGATGACCACGATTTTCGGTTTAGTCTGTATCTTTCTGACCTTGTTTTTCTTTTTTTAAAAACCATTTTGATCTTTTAACATGAATTTGAATTGCATTTTATGAATAATAAATGATTCCTTACATCCCACACCAAATATATTTCATTATTACTGTTAATTCCTTCAAATCCTTTCCCCATATACAGAAGCAAATGCCACAATTAATTATGTGTGTGTGTGTGTGTAATAGAAATGACATATATATATGTCTGTATGTTACCTGCGGCAAATCTGTACAAGTCTGCAGCATCCTCAATTCTTGTCTCCTCAGAAGAAAGAATTCAACTGAGGGACATAAGGCAGAGAAAGAGAACAAGGTCAAGTTTTAAAACAGGAGTGAAAGTTGATTAGAAAGCTCTAAAGCAGGAACAAAAGGAAGGAAAGTACACCTGGAAGAGGGCCAAGCGGACAACTTTTTGTTTGTTTGTTTGACATTTTGACTTGGGGTTTTATATGTTGGCATATGTTTAGGGTCTTCTATTCCTTCTCGCCTCATTCTTCCCTTGGAGAGGAATGGGTGGGCTGTCCGCATGCGCAGTGGCTGCCAACACTTGGGAGGGGATCATGCACAGCGTGTTTACTGCAAATGTATGCACACTTACTTAAGGCATTCTTCCCTTTCCAGCCAAATGTCCCTAGGAAGTCATATACCAGTTAAACTCTGCTATTTTGCCTCTTAATGCACATGCTTGAGCTCACTCGCTCACCTCCTGAGATCTTATCGGGAAGCTGCTGATCACCAGTTTCAGGTTTTTTCTGTCTACAGGGAGACTGACTTTCCCTGGTGCTAAGACCAATTATTATTTTAGAGAGACTGTTAACAACCACCTGACCATCACCTGATGGTCACCTGACATTCCTGGTGTGTGTGTGTGCCCAGGGCGGGAGTGCAGGGGAGCCCTTTCCTGCCCTGCTCATGTCTGACTTGCTACGTACTGTAAAATGTATATATAAAAAAACACTCAATTGTTAAGTTTAATAACAAGCCAAATTATAAACATTGCATCTCTATACAGAACAAATCTATCTGATGTTTGTTAAGGAACATATGAACTCCTGAAATCTGGGATATTGGATAAATATAGTAAGAAGAAGCACAGCTGAGAACCAAAAAGGTGACAATTCATATTTCAAAGAAAATTACAGGTTAGTCTTGTGAAAGGAAAATAAATTCTTGGGGCCCCAGAATCACTAAGCTAAAGGAAAAAGTCATACTGGGAACTGCTTAGGGCAAACCTGCCTCCCATGCTATTCAAAGTCACCCCTCTGCTCACTGAGATAAATGCATATCTCATTGCCTCGTTTGGAGAGGCTTATCAGAAACTCAAAAGAATGCAGCCGTTTTTCTGTTATCTACCTATGACCTGGAAGCCCCTCCCCACTTCAGGTTGTCCTGCCTTCACCTCGAGTTGTCCCACCTTTCCAGTCTGAACCAATATGCCAATGTACATCTTACACATATTGACTGATGTCTTATGCCTCCCTAAAAATGTATAAACTCAAGCTATGCCCCTACCATCTTGGGGACATGTCATCAGGATCTCCTGAGGCTGTGTCACAGGCATGTGTCCTCAACCTTGGCAAAATATACTTTCTGAATTAACTCAGACCTGTCTCAGATTTTCGGGGTTCACATTTTGGTAACCATGAAGGGATTCTGAGTGGAGATGCCCCTGACCTTTGATGAATCTCCTATCAGTGTTTGGCACCATCACGAGCTAACTTTATGGCTCAAACAAATAGGACAATTTGCTGAGGTCTGTGGGTACCCCCTCCATTGAATCCCTGGTCTCCTAAAATCTGGTTGAGATCTAAAGTTTATTTTGCTGCACTACTCCCTTCTTTTGGAGTTTTACTTGCTTCCAAGAAGGAAGGCAAGATTTCTTGTTTCGATGATGGTGAAAGCCAGGTAACTTGTTTCTGGAGTTTGAGCTTGCTCCCAGCAGGGAAGACGAGTTTGAGGATTTTTTTGTTTTTGTTTTTGTTTTTTTTCTGCTTCTAGGATAATAGAAAGCAGTCTTCAGCCTGAGACCCATTCCTAGGTAAGTAGCTGAGTTGGGGTTTTGTCTTGGCTAAAGTTTAACAACCAGCTGGTTTTAATTTCTCCCTAACATTAGAGCACTAGGTGACCATATTGTTGAGTGTTGTTGTTGTTGTTGTTCATTTCAGTCTTTCTTCTATCAGATTTGACCAACTCTAGCTGATTTGGCCAAATCCAAGTGAGAATTCCAAATTATGGGTAACAAAGTCTCTCAATTTGGCCAAAATTTCTCACAGCTGCAAAAGGGAAAAAAAAAACATCTCCCAAAAAACCATGCACTTGGTTTCTGTGTTTGCTTCCTATTTTAGAAAAAAAAAAAGAAAAAGAAAATAAATGTTTGTTTACTTTTCTTCCACCCTATACCTCCTTCCGCCTTTGCCATCTGCAGTACCAAAAAAATCTAGAGAAGGCTTCTAATTACTTGAACCCCTTTAAAGAATTCAGAACAAAGGTGCCACTCAACCCTTTGGGGTGTTCTGTTATCTTTGTGGAGTTTCAAGAGTCATGGGCAGATTCTTCTTAGGTCTAAAGCTCTGTTTTCCTATATTGCATGACTTGACCTCTTTGGCTTTAGGGGTACCAGAGATGACCTTATAGTGTGAGAGGAATTGACCTTGGCATATGTAATAGTGGACAAGAGCTACCAAGCAGGGGTGGCTGAACACAGTTTACAGGAAGTGGTCTTGGCTGGCCTTTTTTGTCTCCCAAGAAGTTGTTCTTTAAGCATCCTAATTCTAGTTCAGAGACATATTCTAAAGGGTCTTCTCTGTTGCTTTTTCTCCCAAAATAAATCTCTGTTCAGCTTGTCTGTGCACATTTGCATGAGGAACTAAACTGTTGTTCATAGGTAAATGAGAGACTGAGTTTTTTCAGCTCCAAAAGGAAAGGGCATTTGCTCTTCCCAGCCAAAAGGCATTCCCTGGGTAACCGAGGGCCTCATGGGAGGCCTGGGGGTTGACCTCCTGTGACATGCAGCAGCCCCACAGGGAAATTCCAGTAAAAATTAATGTTAAAAAAAGAGTCATCCAGGAAACGCATATAAGAATTGATCACCTTGCGTTTTGAGCCCTTTCAGAGGTGATAGACCTTTGGAGAGAGAAACTGAGACATGTAAGAGGGCAGAAATGGCTCAGTGGTGACACACTGTGTGTGTCCACAAACAGAACACATTGATCCACCACACAAAAACCCTAGGCCACCCCTCAGTTCTTCCTTTTTTTTTTTTTTTTTTTTTTTTTTTTTGAGACAGAGTCTAGCTCTGTCACCAGGCTGGAGTTCAGTGGCATGATCTTGGCTCACTGCAACCTCCTCCTCCCGGGTTCAAGCGATTCTCCTGCCTCAGCCTCCCAAGTAGCTGGGATTACAGGCATGCGCCACCACGCCCAGCTAATTTTTGTATTTTTAGTAGAGATGGGGTTTCACCATGTTAGGCAGGGTGATCTCGATCTCCTGACCTCGTGATCCACCCACCTCGGCCTCCCAAAGTGCTGGGATTACAGACATGAGCCACCGTGCCCAGCATCAGTTCTTCCTTTTAAGAAAAAAAAGTGGGAAACAAATAATCTAAGAATGAAGAGAAAGCAAGGAGAATGACCCCCTTTCAAGCACTCTGTAGGTTTTATGACAACTCTGCTTGCCAGAGTTTATGTAAAATGGAAGTAATATGGTCTTTGTGCACCTTTACATTAAGGAAAAAGAACCCTGCAGTTGACCTAAGTTCTCTTTTTCTCTATTTTTCTTTTCTGCCTGCTTTAAATCTGCTGTTTTCTATTAAGATAAAAACCACTGTTTGGATCCAACAGGTTCTTTTTGCAAGCCAGTGAATTTGATTTATCTCATGGCTAAAGTTCTGAAGTAAAAGCCGTAGGATCTTTGTGTGTGTGTATTTGTGTGTTTGTGTATATATTAAAAGGCCTTTATAATTTCTGTAATTTTATGTTTAATTGGCAATTAAATCCATTTTAGTTTTTCTCTAGCACATGATACTTTTTCTCTTTGTACTTTATGAGGTGTATTTTGCTATTTGATTTTCACCTGAGTTGTCTCCTTTAATATGCAAATTTAAGGCTATTTAGCTGACAACTGCCTAGGGTAGTAAAGCAGGTTATCAATAATTTGAAAGTCTAAGATAGAATAAAAAGGTTTTTATGACTCTATAAGATGTACTTCTATTGGCATGCCTAATATGTCCACGTATTTACATGCTGTGTACACAATGTTTAACTACTGAATATATACAAAAGACCTCTAATTAATTGGCTTAAGAAAACAAAAGTGTCTGAATAAAATACTTTATCAGGAAAAAAGAAAAAACTAGTCAAATGCTTTCTCAAATTTAAATAACTCAAGTAAAATCTTTAATAAATAAGCTATCTTTGAAATTATTGGTAAAGTAATATTAGAAATGTCTTAAGAATTGCCAGCATACATTTTTGTTTGCATTTATTAAACAAATAATTTCATCGTTATACCTGCCAAATCATCTAAGGTGTCAAAATTTGGCATAGGGGTTACAAAACTAGAAACCCAGCCCAAAACAGAACGATCTCTGCTTGTGTAATCTATAATAAATAAGACATTGATATTCATTTAAGAAAAATAGCTACATCTTGAATTTAGTAAAATTACCACAACTTCTAATCTTGTGGCTTTAGGCAATTTAGTCCACAGGTAGTAAGGTTTGTTTTGGGAAGGGACTATTACCATTTGTTTCAAAACTAAACTATAAACAAAGTTCCTCATCATAATTTAGAATCTACAGTTATATTAAATTAAATAATATATATTTTATTATTTGAGTATTTTTTTCCAATAAAAATATATTTGTAGGGAAACATTCTTTCTAAAAAAAGTGTGTTCATTTTGAAAAGGTTAACAATTTTTGTCTAAATCAAAGCTTATATAAATTTTATGTATAAGACAAGGTAAAAGGAACCAGGAAATAAGAGAGATGTAAAGAAAGTTATAAAAATAAAGAGGTGGTTTTTTGAGGGGGAAGAAAGCTTAAAGAGAAATAATTTTATGTGAGAAAGAATCTTGTATGGTAGATTTAGTCCTAGAATAAAATGACTACTGTTGAAGAAAGAAGGATGTTTAGGACAAACCAGAAAGTCCAAGCACGTCATGAATGGTCTGTGTAAGTCACAAGAGGATTTATTTTAAAAAAGCAAAAACTTTTATCAAGCTGTCTATTAATTAAAGAGAAATTACAATTGTCTTTCTAGGGATTATGCTTGAGGTAAAAAAAAAAAAAAAGAAACTTACACACTAAATAATTTGTTGGAACAATTAATTTTTTTAAATCCAAAGTTCAACTTTCATTGCATCTCTCCATTTTTAGTTTTCTCTCCCCTTTTAAAGGGTACAAAATAGTAACACTCTCCTTCAACTCATTTTCAGTTCATATAAGTTTTTTTCCTCTAGTTCTGTTTGTTGTGGCCTGATGATAAAGGTCTAAAGGAAATGTTTTCTTCCAACATAATATACTGTGCAGTGCAGAGGTCTTTTCTTTTTTCTTTTGGTAACTGGCCCAACAGATTTTACGGTTTACCAAAACAATTCCTATACCATCATTATTAAGTTTTGGTTTGCTTGGGAAGAAAAGAGATTTAATTTTTTTTTTTTTTTTTTTTTTTTTTTTTTGAGACAGAGTCTTTTTCTGTCACCCAGGCCGGAGTGTAGTGGTGAGATCTTGGCTCACTGCAAGCTCCGCCTCCCAGGTTCATGCCATTCCCCTCCCTCAGCCTCCCGAGTAGCTGGGACTACAGGCGCCTGCCACCACACCCAGCTAATATTTTTTGTGTTTTTAGTAGAGTCGGGGTTTCACCATGTTAGCCAGGATGGTCTCGATCTCCTGACCTCATGATCTGCCCACCCTGGCCTCCCAAAACACTGGGATTACAGGCGTGAACTACCTAAAAAAAATTTTTTTTTTAAATTAAGGTTATTATGTCCATGTATTTTTTTGTTTGTGCTTTTAAAGTACTTGTGACATTGAGTTACAGGGCTTTGACTCCTGGATCAAAAACGGACACCAATTCCTGTTAAATCTTAAACACTAACAGCAGTTAGAGCCTCATCTTCAGACCCAGTAGAAGATGCCAATCAAAATATACTGCAGGCCGGGCGCGGTGGCTCACGCCTGTAATCCCAGCACTTTGGGAGGCCGAGGCGGGCAGATCACGAGGTCAGGAGATCGAGACCATCCTGGCAAACACGGTGAAACCCCATCTCTACTAAAAATACAAAAAAAAAAATTAGCCGGGCATGGTGGCGGGCACCTGTAGTCCGAGCTTCTCGGGAGGCTGAGGCAGGAGAATGGCGTGAACCTGGGAGGCGGCGGAGCTTGCAGTGAGTGGAGATCGCGCCACTGCACTCCAGCCTGGGCGACAGAGCAAGACTCCATCTCAAAAAAAAAAAAATATATATATATATATACACACTGCATTCCTGAGACACAGGGCCAGAAAATAAAGCTATTCAACTCCTCAAGGCCCCAGGATTATCACAGAAGAGATGGACATGTGAGATTGTAAATGCCAATTTTGAGAGAGAAAATAAGTTCAGTTTCCCTATAATTAATCATTGATGTCAAAGGCACACTGATACAAGATCAACATATGGGCCCCTATGTCAGATTAACAAGGTTTTCTTGAAGCATTAACCAACTCTTTAATAAAGGTTATAAAGATTATAAAAGTCTTATAGCAGTTATATCTTACAATAAAGATTAACTTTTTTTTTTTTTTTTTTTTTTTTTGAGGTGGAGTCTCGCTCTGTCGCCCAGGCGGGAGTGCAGTGGCCCGATCTCAGCTCACTGCAAGCTCCGCCTCCCGGGTTTGCGCCATTCTCCCGCCTCAGCCTCCCGAGTAGCTGGGACTACAGGCGCCCGCCACCTCGCCTGGCTAGTTTTTGTATTTTTAGTAGAGACGGGGTTTCACTGTGTTAGCCAGGATGGTCTCGATCTCCTGACCTCGTGATCCGCCCGTCTCGGCCTCCCAAAGTGCTGGGATTACAGGCTTGAGCCACCGCGCCCGGCCAAGATTAACATTTTATAGATTTTTTATAAAATTTTGAAAAACAAATTTAATTGGCTTCATGCTGTTTTTATTAGGGCTTATTGCTTAGAAAATTAAGTCCCCTCTCTCAAAGAGTGAAGTTTTTTTTGTTTTTTTTAATCCTCGAGTTAGCACTTTGGTCAAATTAATGACTTGTTTTACAAAGACCTGTGATATCAAATGTTTTAAACCTTTGATATTTGACAAACTTTTCGAAACCAAATTATAAATTATGTCTTTTTCTGACCTAATTAAACCTTTAAGATATTAGGTTCCCTAAAGTCCAAAAATGACATAATTTCGCTTATTTGGTATAAAAATTATACAGGAAACATTGTCAAATATGAAATGGTGTTTGATTTCTTTGGGCTGTATTTGTATAAATATGCCATTGGTATGTGCTCCAAAATTATGGGAAACTCTTATAATTCTGATATGACTTAGTATACATTATTAGTAATAATTACAATTGCTATGTTAAATTTTTGTGTGCCATAGAGGTAAAAATTTCCTTGTCAATTGCGTTCTCAACTATGGCTGCCCTAAAACACTTTGTCATCCATGGACAATCATTGTCTTGTTTTGGTCCTTTTTAGAAGGTGGTTTTATAAGCAGCTATAAAACTCTAACAGGTGCTTTGGAATACAAGTGTTTGAAAACTTTGGAGATTGTGACATCAGAATAGAAGAAAAACTTTTAGGACTCATAGAGAACAAAAATTTTCATGAATATCAAGCAGAACAGAAATTAACTACATGGACTGAACTAATAGCAGACAGAAGTAATCTTTTTGACTTTTTGCTTAAGACATTGCTGATCCTTTGTTTTATTTTTTCAGAGTAAAGGAAACTTTCCTTTTGAACTATTGACAGCTTTTAATAATTTAGTATGCTCCTGTGAACAAAATTTAGAACATATTGATTTCTCTCTACCTGATTTCTCCAAAATTTGGGAACTATTTTTGAGTATTCTTAACTAATGGTAATCTGGTTATGTGCATAAATGCAGTAAGAATCTGTTTTCGTTTATAACAGAACACAACTGGGGAAACTGGTTATTTTACCAAGGCTTTGACTGGAATGCTGTGCCTTCCTTTAAGGAATCAAACTTGACTTATGGGAAAACTGGCCTCATATCTTGTATATCCAGTTCCTGTGCAGGGTTTCTGACCTGTGGTAAGTGAAGAATGTCACTTTCTGACAGGTACAGGAGCCCCAAGTTTATCTTGGAATCTCAAGAGGAGAGGAATTCACCCAACTTATAGGTATTTGATGGTACAAATCCATGGCTGGATTCGGCTTTAAAAAAAAGTATTCTCCAAGTTTCCTTCTATGAAACAAAGTTCCATCAAAGCCAATTTAAAAGCCTATGTAAGAAAATAATTATTCCTGCTGCACTGTATACAAATAATCGGGCCAAGTATAATAAAGCAAACCAATCCTACCATGCTTTGTCTTTACTAAAAGTGGAAAACTGGAGAGAGAAAAATTATTTTTCAAAAACTACAGTACACCTGCTGTTAGATTCTAGTCTTGCCTAATGTTTTTCAATGTTAATTATTTTCTGCAGTTTGGACTGAATTCTAATTTTTCTTGGCTATAAGTCTTCAAAATAATGTTTTCCATTTTTTTCCTTCTTTTTTCCTCATTTTTCCTAATTTGGAGTCACTGAAAACTAAGCTGTGCTTTCGTAAAGCCCTGTGAACTGAAGCTAGGCAACTTAACCTTCAGAAGAAAATAATAGAAACCAATTTACATACATAAGCCACTTTCACACCTACCTACTGATGTATGGACTTCAGAGTAATATGGCCTACACTGATTTTCCAGGATTGTTCTTTTATTGTTTGTTTTGCTTTGTTTTATTGAAACAGAATTCAGCTCTGTTGCCCAGACTGGAGTACAGTGGTGTGATCTCAGCTCACTGCATCCTTCACCTCCAGGTCCAAGCAATTCTCCTACCTCAGCCTCCTGATTCACTGGGATTGCAGGCATGTGCCACTGTGCATGGCTGATTTTTTGTATTTTTAGTAAAGACGGGGTTTCACTGATCTCAAACTCCTGACCTCAAATGATCCACCCGCCTTGGCCTCCCAAAGTTCTGGGATTACAGGCATGAGGCACCACATCTTGCCTTCCAGAATTGTTCTTTGGCTTGTTGTTTTTCTTCCTTCTTACCCATCTAGGAATAAACCATCCCAGCCATGACAGATAAGAGGAAACCTAAGACCAGAGACTCATTTTCTCCTAAAATGCTTTCTCCAAAAGATTTTTTAAAAGAAAAAGGGGGAAATGTGAAAGGAAAATAAATTTTGGGGCCCAAAATCACTAAGCTAAAGGGAAAAGTCAAACTGGGAACTGCTTAAGGCAAACCTGCCTCCCATTCTATTCAAAGTTACCCTGCTGCTCATTGAAACAAATGCATATCTGATTGCCTTATTTGGAGAGGCTAATCAGAAACTCAAAAGAATGCAACCATTTGCCTCTTATCTACCTATGACCTGGGAGCTCCCTCCCTGCTTCAAGTTGTCCTACCTTCACCTCGAGTTGTCCCACCTTTCTAAACTGAACCACTATGCCCCTACCACCTCGAGCAAATGTCATCAGGACCTCCTGAGGCTGTCACAAGTGCATGACCTCAACCTTGGCAAAATAAACTTTCTGAATTAACTGAGACCTGTCTCAGATTTTCAGGGTTCATAGTCTCTAATTCACTTATATTTTATTCTGTAGGATTTTAGTAACCAAAGTAAACTACAAAAATGTAGAAAAGTAGACTTTAGCCACTATATTTGAAAAGTATGTGAAATAACAGATAGTATTTAATTTTACTCTTAAATGTTTAAGAACATTAGGGATTTCATCTCATCAATCACAATTCATTGTTTGACATTTGAATTTTCCTCCCTATTTCATCACTTTATAACCTGACTGAGGAAAATTTAAAAAACAACAACTTGATTTGAAAGTCTGGGTCACATGTATTTAACTCTTCCTCAAATATAGTTATTTCTCATATCCCAACTTAGAAAGGTAGCATCACAGAAAACTGCATTGACTTCAACATGAAGTGGTCTTAGGTTAACTGCTTTGGAGAGGAAAGGAAGAGAGAGAGAGACTAAGGATTTATCAGCTGCAAAAGCTGAATAGTCATTTGAATACCAGTGGTGTCGCATTTGCCTAACATCTGGGACATGACTGATCTTTTTTCTAACCATTTGTATTAGTCCATTTTCATGTTGCTGATTAAGACATAACCCAGACTGGGAAGAAAAAGAGGCTTAATTGGACTTACAGTTCCACATGGCTGAGGAGGCCTAAGAATCATGGTAGGAAGCAAAAGGTACTTCTTACATGGCAGCAGCAAGAGAAAATGAGGAAGAAGAAACTCCTGTTAAACCCATCAGATCTTGTGAGATTTACCCACTACCATGAGAATAGCACGGGAAAGACTGGCCTCCATGATTTAATTACCTCCCCCTGGGTCCCTCCCACAACACATGGGAATTCTGGGAGATACAATTCAAGTTGAAATTTGGGTGGGGACACAGCCAAACCCTATCAGCATTTGTATTCATGTAGCTATACCTATGAAAAATATTGCAGAGCTTATGGTCCATAATCTGTAGACAAACTGCCTGGGTTTAAATCCTTGCTCCATCACTTATTAGCTGTATGACTGAGCAAGTCACTTAACTTCTCTGTGCCCTAGTTCTCAAATTTGTAAAATGAAGATAATAATAGTGCCAGATTTGTAGTGTTGCTTAGAGGATCAAATGAGTTCATGCATGTGAAGCACTTAGAACAGTCTCAAGCACATCGTGAGCACTATAAAGTATTAGCTATTTTCATCCTCCTCTTTTTTTCCTAACATCAATGGCATCCTACTGTGTGCTATTCTGCAGACTTATTTAATTCATTAATGTATTTTGGAAATAGTTCTAAAGTATTACAGGTAAAATCTGCCTCTTTTTTTTTTAACTACTTCAAGTCTAATTTTCCATATAATGATTTCAAAGCTCCTTAGTACCTAAAAGAAATGTCTACATTTACCACAATAGCTTACTTCTTTTGATTCAGTGAACTAAAGTAGGGGGGAAAGTGCTTGATAAACTAAAGCGTGTTACGGAAATGTTAAGTGTATGTCTGTCTTCACCAGGTGTCCAGTGGGAAAGGAGGTGAGAAGAGTCTCCTATGCCTGGGACGGACCCATTATCACTCATGGTAGCCTCCATTCATCTTGGAGTCCTGCCTACATTTCCTAAAGACAGTGACTCACCAGAGATGTACAGCAGAATAGTTGGCAAAGTTGCCATTCTCTGACTGTCCCATCTCTCCCTGCCAGCAACTTAAGTTGCTGTTTCACTACTTTGAATGAACCTTCATGTGTAGAGTTATTTTGTTTTTTGTTTGGTTATTTTTTGCTTGTTTGTTTCTTACAAGCTCAGAGTGGAAGCTATGTGTGTGTTTAAAGAAAGGCAAAGGGAGCTCTATGATTGACATGGTAAGGTGACTGGCACAGTGGGGATCTGCTTTCAGAGTCTACTTCCAGGGCGTAGCCTCCTCCGGAATCAGAAAGTATTAGGAACTGTGCCACCTCATCTCGTGCTCTTGGCCTCCATGCTGTATGAGTCTTCCACACCTCAAACACTAGGGAGGACAAAATAAAAGGGCACCGTGGCAGGGGAGAGTGAGAGAGGGCTTCCTCTGATCTTCCTGGCATTCATTCCCCTCAAGCTATCTCTCAGGTGGTCTTTCTGCTGTCACAGCACCTGGTACACACCTGGTACCAAGCAGACATGCCGCAAATATTTACTGATTAGAGCAATGAATTGATTGAACCTTCACTTGCCATAGCAGGACAAAGTGTATTTCACATTTTAAAAAGGTTGGGGAAAGGATTCTGCTAGCAACATAGACATTTAAAAGCAGAAAAACAACTAAGATAAGAGAATTATGTGAGGAAAAATGAAATTTTTTTGTGTGTTTTTAAATGTAGCAGGAAAGGAATACACTGGAAGGAAAAAATAACCTGGAAAGGATAGCGATTTGCTGGCGGGCACTCTAACAACCCAAAAAGACATGACTCGCTCCCAGCACCTTTTGGCCTTGGAAGCTTCTGACAAAGTGCAGCACGCCTTGGGTAGAAGTCCTGCTGGGGGCCAATTCCTGGAGGAGAGTGAGCAGGGCTCCAGAAAGGGATCCAGAGGCTGCTGAAGGGAGGCCCACCCAGAGGGCCAGAATTTCCAGCCCCTATTCCTTTTCAGAGTAGGCTCCGGGGACCTACAATTCCTTTTATGATTCATTCTCAGGAAAACTCTTCTGCCCTCATTTTGCCACATGGCCACCACTGCATTCTCCTTGACTTTGACAGCAGGACTCCACCCCACCCTGGGCTTGTACCTCAGGACTCATAGTTTCTTCCTCAGCCAATGCAAAAGTGGCTGCCCCCAACATTCGTGGGCCTCTTTCCTCACTCCCATACACACCTGAGCAATCTCTGCCACTCCCCTGACTGTCACCTCCATCTTTGACCTGATGACTCTGTCCCGGGCGCCGACCTTAGTGCTCTTTGCCCACTGAGTCCCTCCTTGTGATGGCCCACAGATTCCCCCAGTTTGGTGTGTTCAAGACATTCATCAGCTTCTCCACTAAAAAAGAAAACAAACCATCCATCCTCTGGCCTTCCCGTTTGCCAACAGCACTGTCCTCAGTCACCCACGCCAGAAACCTGGAGTCTTCCTTGGCCCATGCTCTCTCCTCCACATCCACCCACCCGCCCAGCTCTGCCAAATATAACTCCTCATCATCTTAGAAGGCCTCTGCATTTCTTCACCTCCCACTCCCTCTCAGGGATCTGTCCCCACAGTTCCATATATTCTCTTAAACACACATTTAAGATTGCTCCACCGACAAAATGTCTCTCTTTCCAGTGGTTCCCTGTCCCCAGAGGACAAACTGCAAGCTGTTAGCATTACATTCATGGCCCTTCATCACTGGGCCTCCGCTGCCATCTTCAATCTAATCTCTCATCCTGCACTCCAGGTGGTACAGCGCCCTAGGCCTTCTCTTGCCTCTGCACCTTTGCACATCTCATCTCATCTTCTAGGAACTCTCTCGCCCTTTGCCTAGTGAATTCCAATTTCTTTTCTTCAAGACTGAGTCCAAGGATCCTTCTCTCTAAAAAGCCTTTACTAACACCACTCCCATGAGCCCTCTGGGGTGAGGTGTGCCTCCTCTGTGCTCCCTTGCTTTGCTCACATACCTCTGTCATAGCATGGCCACCCTGTGTCATCAGCATCTAATCGATTGTCTCTTTCCTCCCTCTCTTAGACCCTCCCCGCATTGCCTGATCTGTTAAGAGCAGAAATTGGCTATCTTTGTGCCTGCTATGGTTTGAATGTTTGTGTCCCCTCCTAATTTCATGTTGAAACTTAATCCACAATGCAACAGCATTAAAATGTGGGGTTATAAGGAGGTGATTAGGCCGTGGGGGTACAGCCCTCACTTTTTAGTGCCTTATAAAGGCTTGCAGGGGCAAGTTTGCCCTTCCACTCTTCTGCCCATGAGAACACAGTGTTTGTCCCCTTTTGCTCTTCTGTCCCTTCTGCCAAGTAACGACATCTAGATGGTACCGTCTATGAACAACTGGCCTTCACCAGACACTGAACCTGCCTTGATCTTGGACTTCCCAGCCTCCAGAACTGTGAGAAAATAAATTTCTGTTTTTCATAAATTATTCAGTCTCATGTTTCTGGTTATAGCAGCACAGGAAGACTAAAACAGTATCTGTACCCCCTAGGACAGTATCTGCTCACAGTTATTAGTGAGTGAATCAATAAATTTCGCTGAATTACGACTGTCCTAAAACAACACTTATTCCTTAGATTAGCTCCAGAAGCACAGAAGCCCCTGATGGTGCTCCAAAAGACATAGAACCTGAGGGCAGGATCACTTCAGCTTCTGCCAGGGGAAACCCCCTTTTTGAGGCTGGGTCAGAACCAGTCAGCCTGTTAATATTTTAAGAATGAGAGATGAGGCAGATTCCCCTGGGGCATTTTGAAAGTTCTGGCATTTTGCCATCCACCAAGCTGGGAAGTGTGCCTCATTCTTAACCAGATGGTCTTTGAGCTGATATTTCTGCCCAGTCACATGTCTGAGTTGATGCAATTGTGTTCCAGAGGTCATAAGAGAAAAGTTGCTGGCGAATGTATCTGAAAGAGCCAGCGCCTTGTTTTTGTTTCTATGGCAAAGGTTTTCACAACAATCAGCCTTCTCAAGAAGTGTACACACAGCTTGCCTGACCATGGTGGGAGACAGAGCACGAGCTGTGGTCAGGTGGAAAACATCACAGACAGCTCAGAGGATGACACACGTACACTGTGCCTTATGAGAAATAAGAACAGAAATCTGAGTCCTGGAGAGTTCTCAAGTGGATCCCAAGACTAAATGGTGTGGTTCTTCATCCAAATGTAAAGAGTAAAGAAACAAGATGGACTATTCCACTGGGCCCATCTTGTTTCTTTACAACAGAGGGATATTTGAACTTTTCATTTTTGTAAGAGGTTCTGTAAATGTGTCAGTTAAGAGTTCAGAATGAAAGTGGAAATGGTGCTCTATTGATGATGGCTTCCCTTGCTTACACCTTGCAGTGCTCACATTGGTCTAGTCTAATGAGTTTGCAGAAAGGAGGTTGGCAACAGATTAGGGATCCGATCTGTCCCCTACACCACATCTCAGCGTTTCCAGAGAATCCTGCGGGGGACAGGGCTGGTCTGATGTTTTAGCAGAGACAAAAGCAAGGCAACTCCAAGAGAGACCAAAAAAGCATTTTTCAAATGAATTTTTTCCCCTGTCTTCATTCCCCACCCACAGCCTTGTCCCTGAAGTGGTAAGTTCCACAAGGTTTCTGTGGGCTCGTGGTATCAGTGCCATGGCTCTGTCATCAACCCCTTCATGTTAGCATCCACCAAAATAAATTCCTATTTGGTTCTCCACTGTTACTATCTCTTCGATGGTATCTCCAGCCACACAGCCTCTGCTGCAGCCACTGATATAATAGTCTCCCCTCTTTCTAGCTGTGAGGGCCCTCCAGATATCCTGCTTCTTAAGGTTTTGCCAGCCACTCTTCCAAGCATGCTGAGCATACAGGACATCCCTCAGGCTGCCAGAGCCCCACCTGATCTTCCCTGCTACAATGGCCTCAGGAATGCCCTGTGGGGCTTGCTACTTGCCACGGCAAGAGGACCCTCCCCGCTTGTCCGTACAAGCTGATCTGACTTGGTAGGAAGATGAAGGGGCACAATGGTGATATAGGACCCTTTCTTTGGGACCCCAACTGGTAGCTCACTTTCTTTCCTATTGAACTCTCCTCTGCATTCCCCAGCCTAGTAAGTTTTTCCATAAAGTTGGGCTGCTAGGGGTAACGAGGCTACGCTCTTGTTCTATGTTCCATGTTCGGCGCCTATTGTTTTTTGTTTTGTTGGTTTATTTTTTTGGAGACATAGTCTCACTCTGTTGCCCAGACTGCAGTGCAGTGGTGTGATCTTAGTGTTCACTGCAGCCTCAACCTTCCAGGCTCAGGCAATCCTCCTGCCTCAACCTCTGAAATAGCTGGGACCACAGGAAGGTGCCACCACACCTGGCTAATTTTTAAATTATTTGTAGAAATGGAATCTCACTATGTTACCCAGGCTGGTTTTGAACTCCTGGGCTCAAGTGATCCTCCCACCTTGGTCTCCTAAAGTACTGGGATTAAAGGAGTGAGCCACTGCACCCAGTCTGATGTTGATTGTTTAGACCAGGATTTTAGCTCAGGACTGAAAACACCTTGGCTCTTAGAACTCAAAGATTCTTTTTATTTCCAGTTAACTAACTCTGTCTTGAGTTTCAAAATTCAGTATCTTTAAATCAGCTTTTTTGATATATAATTAACATACAACAAATACATTCATTTTAAGAAATATAGTTCAATGACTTTTGACAATTATCTATACTCATGCAACCATTAACACAGTAAAGGTAATGAACTTCTTTCTCACTCCAAAAAGTTCCCTCTTGCCTAGGTTGCCTGATCTTTTCCTTTTTTTTTTTATACTTAAAGTTCTAGGGTACACGTGCACAATGTGCAGGTTTGTTACATATGTATACATGTGCCATGTTAGTGTGCTGCACCCATTAACTCATCATTTACATTAGGTATATCTCCTAATGCTATCCCTTCCCGCTCCTCCCACCCCATGACAGGCCCTGGTGTGTGATGTTCCCCTTCCTGTGTCCAAGTCTTCTCATTGTTCAGTTCCCACCTATGAGTGAGAACATGTGGTGTTTGGTTTTTTGTCCTTACGATAGTTTGCTGAGAATGATGGTTTCCAGCTTCATCCATGTCCCTGCAAAGAACATGAACTCATCCTTTTTTTATGGCTACATAGTATTCCATGATATATATGTGCCACATTTTCTTAATCCAGTCTGTCACCGATGGACATGTGGGTTGGTTCCAAGTCTTTGCTATTGTGAATAGTGCCGCAATAAACATACGTGTGCAAGTGTCTTTATAGATGCATGATTTATAATCCTTTGGGTATATACCCTGTAATGACACAGCTGGGTCACATGGTATTTCTAGTTCTAGATCCTTGAGGAATTGCCACACTGTCTTCCACAATGGCTGAACTAGTTTACAGTCCCACCAACAGTGCAAAAGTGTTCCTATTTCTCCATATCCTCTCCAGCACCTGTTGTTTCCTGACTTTTTAATGATCGCCATTCTAACTGCTGTGAGATGGTATCTCATGGTAATTTTGATTTGCATTTCTCTGATGGTCAGTGATGATGAGCATTTTTTCATGTGTCTGTTGGCTGCATAAATGTCTTCTTTTGAGAAGTGTCTATTCATATCCTTTGCCCACTTTTTGATGGGGTTGTTTGTTTTTTTCTTGTAAATTTATTTGAGTTCTTTGTAGACTTTGGATATTAGCCCTTTGTCAGATGAGGAGATTGTAAAAATTTTCTCCCATTCGGTAGATTGCCTGTTCACTCAGATGGTAGTTTCTTTTGCTGTGCAGAAGCTTTTTAGTTTAATTAGATCCCATTTGTCCATTTTGGCTTTTGTTGCCATTGCCTTTGGTGTTTTAGACATGAAGTCCTTGCCCATGCCTATGTCCTGAATGGTATTGCCTAGGTTTTCTTCTAGGGTTTTTATGGTTTTAGGTCTAACATTTAAGTCTTTAATCCATCTTGAATTAATTTTTGTATAAGGTGTAAGGAAAGGATCCAGTTTCAGCTTTCTACGTATGGCTAGCCAGTTTTCCCAGTACCATTTATTAAATAGGGAATCCTTTCCCCATTTCTTGTTTTTGTCAGGTTTGTCAAAGATCACATGGTTGTAGATGTGTGGTATTATTTCTGAGAGCTCTGTTCTGTTCCATTGGTCTGTATCTCTGTTTTGGTACCAGTACCATGCTGTTTTGGTTACTGTAGCCTTGTAGTATAGTTTGAAGTCAGGTAGCGTGATGCCTCCAGCTATGTTCTTTTTGCTTAGGATTGTCTTGGCAATGTGGGGTCTTTTTTGGTTCCATATGAACTTTAAAGTAGTTTTATCCAATTCTGTGAAGAAAGTCATTGGTAGCTTGATGGGGATGGCATTGAATCTATAAATTACCTTGGGCAGTATGGCCATTTTCATGATATTGATTCTTCCTATCCATGAGCATAGAATGTTCTTCCATTTGTTTAGGTCCTCTTTTATTTCATTGAACAGTGGTTTGTAGTTCTCCTTGAAGAGGTCCTTCACATCCCTTGTAAGTTGAATTCCTAGGTATTTTATTCTCTTTGAAGCAATTGTGAATGGGAGTTCACTTATGATTTGGCTCTCTGTTTGTCTGTTATTGGTGTATAGGAATGCTTGTGATTTTTGCACATTGATCTTGTATCCTGAGACTTTGCTGAAGTTGCTTATCAGCTTAAGGAGATTTGGGGCTGAGATGATGAGGTTTTCTAAATATACAATCATGTCATCTTCAAACAGGGACAATTTGACTTCCTCTTTTCCTAATTGAATACCCTTTATTTCTTTCTCTTGCCTGATTGCCCTGGCCAGAACTTCCAACACTATGTTGAATAGGAGTTGTGAGAGGGCTTTCCTGTCTTGTGCCAGTTTTCAAAGGGAATGCTTCCAATTTTTGCCCATTCAGTATGATATAGTCTGTGGGTTTATCATAAATAGCTCTTATTATTTTGAGGTATATTCCATCAATACCTAGTTTATGGAGAGTTTTTAGCATGAAGGGCTGTTGAATTTTGTTGAAGGACTTTTCTGCATCTATTGAGATAATCATGTAGTTTTTGTCATTGGTTCTGTTTATGTGATGGATTATGTTTATTTATTTGCATATGTTGAACCAGCCTTGCATCCCAGGGATGAAACTGACTTGATTGTGGTGGATAAGCTTTTTGATATGCTGCTGGATTCAGTTTGCCAGTATTTTATTGAGGATTTTCACATTGATGTTGATCAGGGATATTGGTCTGAAATTCTCTTTTTTTGTTGTGTCTCTGCCAGGCTTTGGTATCAGGATGATGCTGGTCTCATAAAATGAGTTAGGGAGGATTCCCTCTTTTTCTATTGATTGGAACAGTTTCAGAAGGAATGGTACCAGCTCTTCCTTGTACCTCTGGTAGAATTTGTCGTGAATCCATCTGGTCGTGGACTTTTTTTGGTTGGTAGGCTATTAATTATTGCCTTAATCTGAGAGTCTGTTATTGGTCTATTCAGGAATTCAACTTCTTCCTGGTTTAGTCTTGGGAGGGTGTATGTGTCCAGGAATTTATCCATTTCTTCAAGATTTTCTAGTTTATTTGCATAGAGGTGTTCATAGTATTCTCTGATTGTAAGTTGTATTTCTGTGGGATCCGTGGTGATATCCCCTTTAATCATTTTTTATTGCATCTATTTGATTCTTCTCTCTTTTCTTCTTTATTAGTCTTGCTAGTGGCATATCAATTTTGTTGATCTTTTCAAAAAACCAGCTCCTGGATTCATTGATTTTTTGAAGGGTTTTTTTGTGTCTCTATGTCCTTCAGTTCTGCTCTCATCTTAGTTATTTCTTGCCTTCTGCCAGCATTTGAATGTGTTTGCTCTTGCTTCTCTAGTTCTTTTAATTGTGATGTTAGAGTGTCAATTTTAGATCTTTCCTGCTTTCTCTTGTGGGCATTTAGTGCTATAAATTTCCTTCTACACACTGCTTTAAATGTGTCCCAGAGATTCTGGTATGTTGTGTCTTTCTTCT